>NC_136959.1:647500-650000 GCF_032717465.1 Coenobita brevimanus
GCCTGGATTCTTTGACAGGCGAGGCAGCAACGTTGTTAGGATAAAAGGATGTCGATAAAAGACGCTGCTACTGACGCTAACCAAGTAAAGGAAATCTAATAACCTACTTTTGGAGAAAATGGCGGGGAGGAACGAGTGTAAGTTACAGCCAAATGGAAGGACTGAAAACACACGCGAACTTGAAGAAAATGAATATATAAATAAAGGATTGATAAAAAGACATAAAGGGAACAGATAGATTGAGTTTGCGTAGGAGGGGAAAGAGGAAATTGAAGCTGAGAGAGAGAGAGAGAGAGAGAGAGAGAGAGAGAGAGAGAGCACCGATATTCCAGTAAACTGAAAGTTGGAGCCAACGCCTTAAAACATTTAGCTGTGGTCATCTCTATACAGGTACGTCTCTGTGTCTTTGGTGGGATGTTCACCCTTTCTCCTGGGGTATAGGGGTATTTCATGATCCATATTACCATACAGTAGTTGCCTCCCCGAGATGTTATCCTAGGCAGACTACTCATTCTATCCACGAACCTACCTCCTCTGACGTGCCCGCTGCGTGTAAACAAGATTCAAATTCTGGCGCCAACAGACATCCTCTTAGTCTGTTACTCTACCCACTGGACCACCGCGGCGGGAAATTAATTCATTGCTTTGAAAAAATGAAGGGCAGTAATAATAACAGTATTTGAATAAAGAGACATTATTTCCATCATAGTCATATTATGTTGAAGATAATACCGCTAGAAGTGAGCGAGGGAGGGAAGGTGACGGACACAAGAACGGAGTAGTAGATGAATAAAGATATTGCAGGTGACGTGAGAATAGAAAAAGAGAGGCTAAAAGAAGGAGAGAACGATGAAAAATAAGAGTTAAAAGATTAAATGAAAAACAGGAGAAACAATAGGAGCAAAGGAACAGAAGAAAAAATAATTTTCAAATAAAAATACATATATCTGCAAAGGGTTTTAACACACACACACACACACACACACACACACACACACATTACCTGTTTTTATCACTGGACGCCACCTGCTCACTTGTGCACGCAACAGCACGCAATATCGCCTGAACACGCAACTCCAGGGTAGGCATCATCATCATCATCATCATTTTCCTACTCTCCTCATCATCATTAATAAAACACCACTACCTACACCACCATGACATAAACATCATCAAAACTGCCATAATAATCATCGTTATCATTAAGTAATCCTCAAAATCATTTCCATCACTGTCCTATCAGAATGATCACCCACATACCAAAAACAATATCAATAATACTTTGCGAATAATCGTTGTTTGTTTGTCTGTCCTCATTTAACGTGGTTGGATTTCTACGCACCATACATCAGAAGACGCAGAACGACATGCAGACAACGATGTGTAAATTATAACTGCGTGCGGCCAGTTGCGCGCGACCACGCATACTTTCGTGCCCACTTTTTCGCCAGACATTAGGAACCCTCTACAGGTCATACTGCTGGGTGGAATGAGCTGAAATTTCACATGGGCGTGCCCAGTATGTCAGAGCAGGTCCATGTCAAGTTTGGCGTCAATGCGTGTCTCGGAGGCATAAAAAGAAAAAAAAAAACATCTAATGACACCAGATAAGGATTTACAGCACCCACGAGTTGTCAATGCTGCAATAATTTATCTAAATCATTCACTCCGTCTCTTACCCCGAGTACAATTTCCACATCCATTTCTTCCCTGTTGTACCCTTTCAAGCACTTCATCCTCCAAACTTCCATCCTTACTCATCACTCTACCCAAGTACTTAAATGCACTCACATTTTCCATTTCCTTATCATTCAGCCTCACTGTGCATTCGGTGACTTCATATCTCTCGAAGACCATAACTTTACTCTTCCCTACATATACCTTTAGATTCCATTCCTTACACACTCCCCCTGACTCATTCATCAAGCCTTGCAGTTCCCCTTCGTCTTCGCTTAATAATGCAGTATCATGTGCAAACAACAGAACAGGAGGTTTCTAAACGCCGCCTTCTCTCATAAAGGCCGCTCCAACGACCCCTTGTATCTCTTTTATAGCCCCATCCATATACAGCTTAAACAACCATGGAGAGATACTGATTCCAAATAGTCTGTACATTAAATCTCAGCCTTTTGACTGTAGTGTTGCCAAGGTTAGCGCCTTTAATCCGATGACGTCTTTTTGTATTTGTTATTTGTGTTCTATGGGTGATTTTATTTAACTATGAATACACATTTTGAATTGTAGAGGTCCGTTGTAGCGTATGTTGACCCCTCCTTTCCACTATTTCTCCTGCAAGGTGATTAAAATCGTCTGGAGGGTGCCAAAACAAAATACGTCGTTACCCTGAAGGGATAAAAGAGAGCAGCAGCAGCAGCTAAAAGAAGAAGACGAGTTGTACGTGGCTTCCTGAGTGTTAGCGGTAAAATTCTCGGCGTAAACGATTTCTAACACGTTAAGTTTTCAAAGTCGAAACAGAATAATTTGCATGATACTTCTGTAA
>NC_136959.1:652500-990000 GCF_032717465.1 Coenobita brevimanus
GGGTAAAGGGTCAGGCAAGAAAGAAGTGAGTTTTGAAAGCATTCGGTCAAAGTCAAATGTTCGGCCATGAGAGAGACTGATGGACGAGGGTGTTGCGGTAATTGCTTTTCTTCTTCTTCTTCTTCTTTTTGTTGTTGTTTGTGTTGTTTTTGCCCTTCCTGTTGCTGTTTGTAGCATGAAGTCTAAACCATCTAGATACTTACAAATATTCGAAACTGGAAAATATCTACAGGGATATTTAGAAGTTACTCTGATCAAGCTTGAAGGTCCTTTCATTAACTGCCATTTTTGTTTTTGTTGATGCTGTGTTCTGAGGCTCATCTCGACGTGAATCCTGTTGGCTTTAAGGTGAAGTTGCCTTTCTCTTACAGTCCTCCCATCCTCCTCTCGGGGGATGGGGAGGTAGCTGAGGGGCGTCTGTATATCCAGGTACTATACCTGCCTCCACTACCCAATCATATCAGTGGAAACAATGATGGTTAATAGTCTGCATTGCTGCCAGTTGTAACACAGATTTTTTTTCCCCATTAGAGGCAGGTATTTTGGCCATGTGGAGAGGATGGAGAGCGAGAGACTGACGAAGAGAGTGTATGTGAGTGAGGTGGAGGGGGGGAGAGGGAGGGGAGCCAAGGATGAGATGGAGGGATGGAGTGGAGAGGTATATGAGAGAGGAGGAGGGGGGGGGGTGAAAGGGAGCAGGGCAATGAAATGGCGGGGGACAGGGCGACATGGAGGCGACTTGTTTGTGGCCACCCCTTACGGGATTAAGGCGTCTGGCAATAGACAGATAGATAGATAGATAGTCAGGTATTTTTCCACTAACTGTATATGTTGTGCTTCGGTTGGAGTGTGTCGGCGTAGGGAAGGGGGGACAAGGAATGCATGCTGGACAGAGAGGAGTGTGTAAGATGAACTGGTATTGTGTTGGGTACTGAGAACAGGACTTGCCACTTAGCCAGTAAAAGTGTGTAAAAAAAAATTGTATTGTGGCATAAAGGTTTTCTCCACGAGGAAGACAAACTAGAAGGAAGAAAAGAGAGTACGTGAACCCACTCCTATACCACACTTTGGATGTAATAGTAACTGTAATTGTGTGTGTGTGTGTGTGTGTGTGTGTGTTTTATTATATTGGTACGAGATGAACTGAATGCTAATTAATGGAAGTTGGAAATATTCGGTGATTGGCTACACCATACGTTCAGTCGGAGTGATGTCGTATTTGGTGGAAATTACATGGCACTTTCTTCCTCGCCTAATACGTCCCTTTTAGAGACACTCAGAGATGAATAAATTTTACTTCTAACTGAACCAGACGTGAGATCTCATGCACTGGATTTATTTTCACAACGCAGAGATATGCTTTCCGTGCAGGCCCTGACGAGGAGCCTACGCGTGGTGTCTCTGTGTTCCCTGGGTGGCTTGAAGCTGATGCGGAGTCCACCAGGAAGCTTCACCCCCTATTCCTGCACCTCGCCGTAGGGAAGGATCCTGTTCTAGACTTGGGTGAGGCGTTGTCTGTCACGGAAGGGTGTCGCTTCCCTGAATAGTCTATATACTGCACTTTGCCACTAGGACAGCGCCACGGAAGCAGTTTTTTATATATATGGTTGACGGATCTGCTAGGCCAAATTGACAAGCAACAACCACAACTTTCCATGCAGTGTGTCAGTAAAACAACTTAAACACTTTTAGTCTCGGACCGAATTTGGTGGAAGGCATAAGGGGTCAAATAAAGGACTGACCTATAGTGTTTTAGAACAATATGTCACCGTCACTACATGCGATATTTTTTTGTATGTTTTTGTACTATGCAGTAGAGATGTAGTGTTATTTCTGTCACTATTAGATGAATGCGTCTTAAGTATTTGTAGCCAGAACATTTTCCATCTTTCATTCCTGCTTTTTTTTTTTTTTTTTTTTTTTTTAACGTGTACGACTCTGGGCAAAGGCTTCAGGGCCAATTCCCAAGTCCCAGTAGTCCTCCTTGGGGCCCAGTAGTCCTCCTAGACCTCCACATGTCACCACTTCGGCGCTAACACCCACCATCCATATTGAATACAAGCTAGGGCTGTCTCATACAGGACTTGTTACAGATGAAAGCCATGATCTATATTTTCCTATTTTTGAGGTGCTTGAAGGAGGATAAAAATGATAGTAATGATGATGATGATAATGATGGTGTTGATGATGATGAGGATGTTAATGATGATATGATGATGATTATGGTGATGATGATGATGATGATGATGACGACTGTACATCTTTTTGAAAAAATTGGAGTAAACTCAGTCTATTTCGCCTTAACTTTAGTTCGTGTGAAGGTTCATATATAAGAGCACCTGATGGGCGTGTGTGAGATCAACAGTGAGATCAGTACACGCCTGTTAACGTGGAAATGATGCTACTTGGCTGGTCTATCTATCTATCTATCTATTGCCAAACGCCTTAATCCCGTAAGGGGTGGCCACAAACAAATCGCCTCCATGTCGCCCTGTCCCCCGCCACTTCATTGCCCTGCTCCCAGCTCACACTCCCCCCCTCTCTCATATACCTGCATGGCTGGTGCTGCTGTAATTACCTGTATGCTTTACCTGCTTGAGTGAACCTTCCGGAGACCCTGGCTTACTGCACCTGTCTCTCTCTCTCTCTCTCTCTCTCTCTCTTATTTCAGTTCTTTCACACACACACACACACACACACACACACACACTAAAACGAGTACACACAAAAACTATTCCTTCTTGAAAAGACAGATGTTCACGAAAATCACTCGGTGTAACTATAGAATGCATCTCTCAGCGACTCTCCCTACCTCCACCTTTACTTCAGGGCAAGCTATACTCTTTTTACTCTAACCTGGCCTAAAATTACTCCCTGCCCATCTTTATCACTGAGCAGTAACAAGAGATTAGCACTGGAGTATGAATCTGGTTGTGAAGAAGTGTTATGAGAAGGTAATGGAGTGCTAGCCTTCATTTTTATTTTTTTTTTCTGACAATGAACTACGTGAAATAAGCTGCCAAAGGATGAAAATTTAAGCCAGATCAATGTAAAGAGGGGGTGAGAGGGAGGGGGAGGCCAAGGATGAGATGGAGGGATGGAGTGGAGAGGTATATGAGAGAGGGGGGTGTGAGCTGGGAACAGGGCAATGAAATGGCGGAGGACAGGGCGACATGGAGGCGATTTGTTTGTGGCCACCCCTTACGGGATTAAGGCGTCTGGCAATAGATAGATAGATAGAACACACAGACTATGAATGAGCATAGAAAATTATTATGTGTACGGGAGATCACAGCCACGTACTGAGAGAAAACGAAGCCTTCTTGTAAACAAAGGAATTCAAGCCTGTATTTGTGCTGTTGTATAGAGGATGAAAAGAATCGAAGCTTGTTTTTTTATATCTTACTTACTTTTGTGTTTATTCTAGGTACACCGGTGAGCCTTGGGTGAAGAAAAAGGTGCCTCTGATATTAATAAGAAGAAAATTTACTAAACGTTCATTCCCTTGTCCCTTCACGCCCAGTGGACTCATGCTGACTTGTGGAGGACGAGAAAGTTAATGTTTTTGGTTTCACGCTGTAGCACACACACACACACACACACACACACACACACACACACACACACACACACCTGCGTATCATCCAATATCCTGTTGCAATTTCCGTCTTGGTGTAGCTCCCCCGCCTCCACGCGTCACATTCCTGGTGTACCCGTGTAAATATCACCTTTCCTGGTATTTAACACTCGTTCCAGAGGCTTTAGAAGTACGAGAGAACCTGCATAATTATTTCTATGATATTATGATCCAAACAAAGTGTCTGTTATTCATGAAAAGTTTAGTTGAAGTCAGGTACGGTAGATAATATTCAGGGAAGTATTCTCGAAACGCTCTTCAGTAGGTGTCAGAGAAGAATGTATGTCGTTCACATTATGCCATCGTGTGTCAGAAGTAACGAGGGGGCTTGTACTGTACTGTTGGTTGTTGGTGGTGGGGCCTGGAAGTCTTTAAACCAATACAAGAGTATAAAACAAGAATATATGCGGGAGTAACGAGGCTCGTGTTACGGTACTGAAAGTGATGGGCAGTGGGGTAAGGTCTCAGCATCAGTACCCCAATAAACGATACAGACGGGTAGTTTACTTATTTTTAGTCGCATTTCAACCCCTTTCTCTTCTTTTTTATAATCTAAGACGTAGTGGGGAAAAAGATCAGGCCAGGTGCCAAAATAATGAAGCCAGCTGATAATACCAACACTATGATCTATTGTTAGTTTTGTGTCTCATCTATCTCGAAATGTCAGACGGATCTTGAATCCCGTAAGGGTGGCTCAAGTCGCCTCCATGTCGCTCTGTCCCCAGCCATTTCACTGCCCTGCATCCAGCTCACACCCCCTTCTCTCATGTACCTCTCCACTCCATCCCTCCACCTCATTGTTTTGGCAAATATTAGATGGTCTGATTCAAATGAAAGGATTATGTGCAACGATTCAGTGAAGTTGGGTTAAAACTGATTACGAGTCTGGAGTAAGCAATAAGGAGGAAATGTGAAAACAGTTCAAGCGACAAGACTCGGTTCCCTGTGTGGTATATATCGGTTCACCCATCGACGCGGAACATTATTAAACTCCCCCTTGTGATTTATACCTCTTCCCCTTTCACTGATGAACTTGGAATCTGGGAATGTAGAAGTGGACAACATCTAACAGTGAGATTATGAAATGGGAAGGGAGAAAGGTTACAGGTAGGTTGCAGGATGATGTTGTAGAATCAGTAAGCACGGTAGCGCTTACATACAGGGATTTCCTGCATTCCACCAGTTACAAAAATTTTATGATTACAGCGTGGCATGTAGTAATGGGGATAACACTCTGAATCTCCTCCGTCCCAAATGCTTTCTTACTTCCGTGCTCTTTACATCTCATCGTTCTGCACTTTTTTCATCCGTACATCTTAACAATAATTTTGGAATAAACTTCTTGCTTTCTAGATGTGTCTGAGGATGTCGAGGAATGTAATAAAGAAATGTTAATGTGTCAGGACGAAAAAGTGTGCTGGAAGAAAGGTCTGTAATTCCTACAAGAAACGATCAAGGAACAAATGTGGAAAAGTGAACGAGTATGGAAAGGATGAGTGACAAAGGTCAACAGGGATGGTAAGATCGCCGACTTGGTGCAACTGTGATTCTCTCTCTCTCTTTCACACACACACACACACACACACACATTATATATATATATATATATATATATATATATATATATATATATATACATATATATCTATATATAAGTGTGTGTGTGTGTGTGTGTGTGTGTGTGTGTGTGTGTGTGAAGAATCCACCCTGATTCACACCTACCTCGCCTACGCATCAAGTTACTCACATATCTGCCCACGAACTAAGCAAATCACAGCATCAGTCTTCCCTTTAACTTACATAATTCATTTCACCTCTGACATAGTCTTCTCTCATGCAACACTCTGCGTCAACTAGAAAGTCTTTATAGCGTTAGCACACCTTTAATCTCTTCCACGAACACTTTAACGGTAATTAAAACCAGTTCCTGATCTGGTTTACGCGTTAATGGTCTTTTGATGGAGCTCGGAAAGATGGAAAGCTCTCCCTGGCGCCTGGCAGTGCAGACACCAGCTTACTATCTTTTTTTTCTTTATGCGAGGAAGAAGGAACCAAAGGCTGAGCCCGCAAAACGTTCCTTCCAAGAAAAATAAAAACAATACAAGAGAGAGCCAAATTCAAGATCCATTTGTTAAAACTCTAACTTGGCCTAGATTTTCGTCCTTTTGCAGCTCATTTCACGTAACTCAGCAGCAGAATTAGACAGTATATTGGCTCTACATCTGTTCCACAGCACTTCTTCGTGACTAGCATCATAATCCAGCGTTAATCAGTCGTTACACCTCAGATTTCAGGACGGAGAGATGATAATTTTAGGCCAAGTTAAAGTAAAATGAGTATAGGATTCAGGACTGGGTTAGTGTGTGAAGTAACTACTTTGTTGGCATAATAAACCTTGATATTCTATTGTATATCATGAATAATAAGTGTTCTGATGCGACGCAGAGAACTGTTTGATATACATACATACGTAATATATATCTAAATGAATCAAGAATATACCCCATTATGTAGTTAGCGCCAAAGGAAATGCCATGTAGCGAGAACTCAAGGTTTGCTATACATTCTAAGGAGTTTCAGTATAATGATGTCACTGGAATGTGGTGGTAGTAACGCCTGACAGTCTTAGCCAGTACGGGGGGTTGTGGATGTTAAAAAGATCCGCAGACATTTCGGCTCCGTAAAAGTAATGACCGTATGTCCTAAAACACACACACACACACACACACACACACACACAAACACTTTTCACATTGCTTATAATAGTAGTCTGTGTGTGTGTGTGTGTGTAATTCACCGGGTCGGTCAGGATCACTTGATGGTCGTGATCGTCAGCTTTTACCCTCCCGGAAGGGAGCTGAGAGCTCATATAGTCCAATCTAAGGGCAAGGCTGTGACTTTCACACACCCACACACCCGTCCCCTTGCTCAAGGGGGACAGTAACCACCCACTTCGTCAGTGAAACTTTTCGCAACCTGAGCGAGGCGCGAACTCCCGTCCACCAATTGGCAGGCGAGAGCGTTACCACTGCACCAGCGAGGTGTGTGTGTGTGTGTGTGTGTGTGTGTGTGTGTGTGTGTGTGTGTGTGTATGTGTGTGAAACCTATTACCTTAAAGAGATGGGAAGGTTAAAACGCTGCAGTACAACAATGTTATAAAACACACACACACACACACACACACACACACACACACACCGCTCGCTGGTGCAGTGGTAACGTTCTCGTTTGCCAACTGGTGGACGGGAGTTCGCGCCTCGCTCAGGTTGCGAAAAGTTTCACTGACGAAGTGGGTGATTACTGTCCCCCTTGAGCAAGGGGACGGGTGTGTGCTTGTGTGAAGGTCACAGCCTTGCCCTTAGATCGGACTATATGAGCTCTCAGCTCCCTTCCGGGAGGGTAAAAGCTGACGATCACGACCATCAAGTGATCCTGACCGACCCGGTGAATTACACACACACACACACACACACGCATTCCTGTTTCAGCCCCCAAAGTAGAAGCCCAGCCAACACGAATTCCAGGCTTTTTCACGTAACTCAGGCCCCCGATTGCACGCTGGCTGGATGGGTGGGTGCGGAAAGGAACACAGACTCGAACCCACGACCTTGAACCCCGGGGAAAGGTGGAGTTAATGAGCAGAGACCCAGCTAATTAAATACTCCTAATTGGCTGTCCTGACCGTGGTAATTAGCCGGAGCGATATTGCAGTTAATCAGGGCGTGTAATTAGATATCGGGTTATAGTGTAGTGTTACTGTCTGCATTGAAAGACCGACCCCCGTAATGAACTGTGGTGTTGTGTGTCTGGCGGCTCAGATCATTTAGCTACTGGGAGTGGTTGTGTGGCTATGGATGTGTGTGTGTGTGTGTGTGTGTGTGTGTGTGTGTGTGTGTGTGTGTGTGTGTGTAGCAGAGGAGGTGAGACTTATGTATATTTGAATTCGATAACATTTTCGTATATCATGCCACAGTACCTGCAAGCGTTGGCAGGAACACAGCACGAATATTTCACCTCCCAGTAGCTAACAATCACAGGAGAAAAGAAGCCCCGTGTCAAATAAACTCTGTCCAGGGCCGTAGGAAACACCAGGAGGCTTCCAACACAACTCTTGGGCCTTGGAATTACCACAGCCTTCACTAAAACAAAATGGGAGTCAAGCCTTTTTTTTTTTTATATACAAGAAAGAAGGAACTAAAGGCCAGGAGCCCGCAAACCGTTCCTCCCAAGAAAAAAAACAAAAATAATATAAAGGAGAGCCAAATTCAAGATCCGTTCATTTCAGGATGCCTGGACACACTGCGTTTGAAAGACTGGAGATCATAGGAAGTAGGAAATACAGATAGAGGGAGTCATGCCTTTCAAATACATGGCTGTTATTATCTCTTCTTCTACTGTTGGGTAGAAATGAAGTCTCGTTCGTATTAGACAATATTTTTGAATGCAGTAATAGTTTTGCTAGTCACGTCTACATATTATCGTGATACCATTGATTTTAAATGTTACTGGACATCAGACTCGCCTCTTAAGCAGTCAACAGGAAGAGAGAAGGGTGATGGTAGCAGCTGTCACCTTGTATTCACTGAGTTACGTAGTTACCCTACTTTGTCGCATGTGATGTCTGGAAGTACGTACGGTAGGAGCGATAGCCGGCCAACAAGCGGCAGAGAGATGAGTAGAGAGAGAGAGAGAGAGAGAGATTCACAAAGAAAATACATGAGCAAGGATTAACAGATTTGGAGTAAAATGTGTAAAGAAAAAAATGGGTAAGAGACAGGTGGAAGGGAAGGGTATAAAAGACATATACAAAATTGACGGCAGATCCTATGAGGTCCTTAGTCTGTAGGGAGTTATAAAGCAATTGACCTGGGATACGAAGCCACTGCGTATTCTGCACAGTTACCTCATTCCTCCGTGTTACCCAAGTACTCATTTTATCTACCAAGCTTTAGTGATCTGTTGGACGTCTAAGTTGAGTGGTGAAGGCTGTCCATAGCATGATACCCTGGCAGCTTTGAAATTAGCAACATGTACCACTCGCTAACTCTGGCGGTGATGCTGTTTACGCAAATATAGCTGTGGACACGATGCGGGAAGAGCGAATAAATCAACTGAAATTCCACAGAGATCACTTACATTAAATTTAGTTCGTCTGTGGATGTGATAGGAAGCCTTAGGAAATACACATTGAGGTGGTTTGGCCATGTGGAAAGGATGGAGAGTGAGAGACTGACGAGGAGAGTGTATGTGAGTGAGGTGGAGGGGGAGAGATGGAGGGGGAGGCCAAGAATGAGATGGAGGGATGGAGTGGAGAGGTATATGAGAGAGGGGGATGTGAATTGGGAGCAGGGCAGTGAAATGGCGGGGGACAAGACGACATGGAGGCGATATGTTTGTGGCCACCCCGTACGGGATTAGGGCGTCTGGCAATAGATGGTTAGATAGACAGAAAATTAAAATACGTGTAACAAATGCCTGAGTTAGTGCCACATCAGTAAATAATGTCAGAATGTGCCTTTTACGAGAGACATTATCACGATTGCGAACAACAGCAAGTAATATCACACCACACATCAACACGTTATCAAAACTTTTCAAATTAGGACGGTAACGGCGCTCATTAACTTTACAAACAACGCTCGTACATTCACAACTAATGTTATGGGCAATTTGGCTGCAGCTGCCGTGAGATTGTATTGTTGCATGTGGGAGAGGGAAAGCAACTCAACATCCTCACACACCCTTGCAATCTTGTAATTTTCCAACATCATCATCATCACCCTCACCACCATCATCACCACCATCACCACCACCACCATCATCATCCCGCCTTATTTTCCGACTGACAGATGGGGTGAGGTGGGATCCAGAGAGCAAGGAATAACGAAAACAGGATCGAGAGAGAACTAGTCTTAACAAAACATAGCAGACGTGCCGTTTCTTCCTCTGCGTAGAAAGAAGCCATGGAAACTGCATACTCTGTCCTGTGATGTGTATGTTGATTTGAATTACGAAATAATATGAATGCGTCCTTTAATAAAGCCAGTACCCCGATGTAAAAGCCACATGAGTGCAGTGGTGGCGTAAGTGAAGGGGTGGTGTACCAGGATACACTCAGTGCGTCATATAGCAGTAGTAATAGTAGTAGTGGTGGTGGTGGTAGCAGTGGCAGTAGCAGTAGTAGTAGCAGTAATAGCAGTAGTAGTAGTAGTAGTAGTGGTGGTGGTGGTAGCAGTGGCAGTAGCAGTAGTAGCAGCAGTAATAGCAGTAGTAGTAGTAGTAGTAGTGGTGGTGGTGGTAGCAGTGGCAGTAGCAGTAGTAGTAGCAGTAATAGCAGTAGTAGTAGTAGTAGTAGTGGTGGTGGTGGTAGCAGTGGCAGTAGCAGTAGTAGTAGCAGTAATAGCAGTAGTAGTAGTAGTAGTAGTGGTGGTGGTGGTAGCAGTGGCAGTAGCAGTAGTAGCAGCAGTAATAGCAGTAGTAGTAGTAGTAGTAGTAGTGGTGGTGGTGGTAGCAGTGGCAGTAGCAGTAGTAGTAGCAGTAATAGCAGTAGTAGTAGTAGTAGTGGTGGTGGTGGTAGCAGTGGCAGTAGCAGCAGTAATAGCAGTAGTAGTAGTAGTAGTAGTTGTGGTGGTGGTAGCAGTGGCAGTAGCAGTAGTAGTAGCAGTAATAGCAGTAGTAGTAGTAGTAGTAGTGGTGGTGGTGGTAGCAGTGGCAGTAGCAGTAGTAGCAGCAGTAATAGCAGTAGTAGTAGTAGTAGTAGTGGTGGTGGTGGTAGCAGTGGCAGTAGCAGTAGTAGTAGCAGTAATAGCAGCAGTAGTAGTAGTAGTAGTGGTGGTGGTGGTAGCAGTGGCAGTAGCAGTAGTAGTAGCAGTAATAGCAGTAGTAGTAGTAGTAGTAGTGGTGGTGGTGGTAGCAGTGGCAGTAGCAGTAGTAGCAGCAGTAATAGCAGTAGTAGTAGTAGTAGTAGTAGTGGTGGTGGTGGTAGCAGTGGCAGTAGCAGTAGTAGTAGCAGTAATAGCAGCAGTAGTAGTAGTAGTAGTGGTGGTGGTGGTAGCAGTGGCAGTAGCAGTAGTAGTAGCAGTAATAGCAGTAGTAGTAGTAGTAGTGGTGGTGGTGGTAGCAGTGGCAGTAGCAGTAGTAGCAGCAGTAATAGCAGTAGTAGTAGTAGTAGTAGTGGTGGTGGTGGTAGCAGTGGCAGTAGCAGTAGTAGCAGCAGTAATAGCAGTAGTAGTAGTAGTAGTAGTGGTGGTGGTGGTAGCAGTGGCAGTAGCAGTAGTAGTAGCAGTAATAGCAGCAGTAGTAGTAGTAGTAGCAGTGGTTAGTGTATGGGAGCCGTTCAACAACTAAGATATCAAAGTGTTAACATCTATCCTCCTTCCCCTATTTTGTATCTATCATAATTTATGGAGGGAGTGCTGACCCCCTAAAACTAATGGTGAAAATTGTTATATAGCGGAAGGCATTACCAAGGACCGAAATGAACTGACCTGAGAAGTTTCGTCGAAATCTTTGTGCTCACTTCCCTCTATTCTTGATCATTTTGTTTTAGGGGAGGGGGCTGCCCCCCAAGAACCTGTGGGGAGGTCACCCTCCCCAAATATCGCATTACAGATGCGAGTCCATTGTACTACACGTATAAAATTATCAAAGCCATATCTACCCTCCCTTCCCTATTTGTGAAAATTGTATATTTGGTGAGGGCTGACCGCCCTTAAAAATCACGGTTGGACAATTGTATGCAGTGTAAGACCTTTAGAGTAACCAGACGAACTCATTTGGGAGTTTTTATTCAGATCCATCAAACAGCCTAGGAGGACTTAAGGCACAGACTGATAGACACACAGACAGACAGGCTGAATCTCGCGCAACGCTTTAGGGAGCGTTCCCGAAGATGATATATATGAGCCTCTGTGGTACAGTGGTAGCGTGTGCGTTTCGTACACGGGTGAACCAGGGTTCGGGCCCCGCCAGGGTAATAAACTTTGGGAGTGTTCACCCGGCCACGTACTGCATTGGCGGACACAAGGGGTGCTGTGGTTGAACCAGTGTCGCATACTATAAAGTATGCTTGCACCCAGTCGGCTTGCGCGGGTCGATTACACTTGGTTCACAGACTACACACACATCCAAAGCCACGCCAACACTACAATTACACTTACAAGCACTTCTCACCCTACATACAGTCTCTACTAAACAGCCTAAGCCACTTGGTAGAGATACATTAGCTGTATCGTCCCCAATTCGGTCGGGATAGGCCGGTCCTGCAGTGGATACTCAAACTGCTGAGATGATGATGATATATATATATATATATATATATATACACTGAAGGCCATGACTAAATATTGTTATTATGAAAATGTTACGAGAAAAGATTATTTCACCAAAAAGTAATGGGTGGCATGAAACTCTTCCTCTGTGCATGACTTCAACCCAAAACATAAAGATGCAGACAGGATGAAGTGTAACATAAGAATGTAGGATGAAGAGGAAGGGTAGAGGGGAGGGGGATACTGATGATGAGGTGAAGAGGTATATGAATGAATTTGGTGGAAGGTAGAGAGACGGCAGCCTGATGACGGAGGACAAAGCGACTTGTCGGTGATCTGGTGATTTGCCTGTGGTCGCTCCTTCCGGTATTGAGGCGTCTGTCCACACACAGAGTTAAAAATATTTGCTGTTTCAGTTGCCTTGGCCAAACAGGCTCAAGCCAGAGAGAAGGGGGCGTGGCCTAATGTTATTTGCTACTGGAAATAGCTGGAAGTGTTTCAGTGACATCAGTACGATGTATTCGGATGTTTTTCAAACCAATGGCTGCCTTGAATGTCCCTCTAGAGAACAAAATCGTATGAGTTAAGCCGAATTCCTAAGTACGTTCTTGGCAACGATGGATAAGTGTATCCATGAATGGCTGCATTTACTTAAAATGATTAATATATCAGTGATGTATTACCACTAACACATAACAACAGTTTAAACTATTTTGATAATTACACAATACATGAGAACAGCACGTACCATGTACTGACTGAACAGAGCGATACGCAGTAGAGAGTACTGTTGCAATCGCTAATTTCTTTACTCCCCTTGCTCGTGGAAATATGAAATCAGGGCTGAAATATGGCCAGGCGTGCAGACACAGTCTTACGGTCTGATGATGATTCACGAAGTGCTTCATAACTGTTCATGTGTTTCGTCCGTGAGACTGAGTTGTGGATCAGGCGAGTGTGCCTCTCATAATGATGTGGTGTGAATCCTCGCCTGTCTTTATGCATGGCTTCGACCCACCTACAGCCAGGGAGGTGAAGAAATTAATGATCGGAATGGTACCACGGGTTGAAGAATCTCATCGAAAAACACATGCAAGGAAGGGAACAGACAGTCATTATCTACGACATTCTGAGCGTTACCAGTTGTGCATTAGTCCAAAGTACCTTATTCCATATGTGATTTAATGCTATGTAACCTGGCATCAGATACTAAGGATACTGCTATTGGTCCTGTAAATATTCTTAACACTAGGCGCAAAACTCAAGGCAGCTTTATATCTCTTCTGAAGCTGTTAAAACTTGCTCTGCCTGACGACGCGCGGACTGTGCTTAGTTTTGATTTCTCCAGGGTCCTGTACTCCAGCAGGCTTGGGAAATATGCTGTCTGAGTCGAATGGTGGACAAATGCCGGTGTTGTGAGTGAAGGCAGGGCTGCACGGAGGTCATAAAGTGTGGGTTTGGGATTTATCGTACTCCGTCTCTGTGATTTGGTGGTGTTGCTGAGTTGGGTCCGTGAGGAAGGTAGTTATATTGATTACCCTCACACACACACACACACACACACACACACACACACAC
Source organism: Coenobita brevimanus (assembly GCF_032717465.1). Classification (NCBI taxonomy): domain Eukaryota; kingdom Metazoa; phylum Arthropoda; class Malacostraca; order Decapoda; family Coenobitidae; genus Coenobita; species Coenobita brevimanus. The sequence goes on from NC_136959.1 coordinate 665,986, forward strand.
ACACACACACACACAAGGGTTGATTGATAAGTTCGTGGACTAAGATACAAGGAAATGAGCTATACAGTCCCAACTAAATTTAAATACAGTTCAATACTCTGAATGATTACATAGGAAGTTTGAAATTCATTACTGTTGTATTTTTTGTGTTGCTGATAACTGAAATTCAAGAGTCAGCTATTTTTGAGAAAATGGACACTATAGCCCATCATGCAGTCGTCCAGTGCCTCGGTATCAAAGGCTTATCACCCAAGGAGATCCACGAGGACATGGTTAAGAAGTGGACTGATGAATTTAAACGAGGCAGGGATAGCCTGGAATATGACCCTCGTCCAGGAAGGCCTGTCACTGTCACCACACAGGAAACCATTGACAAAATCCATGACATGGTACTGGCGGATCGACGAATAACAGAGCATTACATTGCCACAGAGTTGGGTATATCCCAGGAACGCGTCCATGCCGTTATCCACAGTGAACTCCAAATGACCAAGATTTCAGCTCTCTGGGTCCCGAAGCTCCTTGGACCTGATGAGACGCGAATTCGGCACATGATGTCAAAGGAAAATCTTACTATATTGATACAGAAACCGAGAGATTTCTCCGGCGATTCCAGACCATGGATGAGACTTGGGTGCACCACTTCCAACCAGAGATGAAAGAACAGTCGAAACAATGGACATATGCAGGACCTCTGGTTCCCAAGAAGGCCAAGTCGGTGATGTCTGCAGGGAAGGCTATGGCCTCCATTCTGGGGGGATGCAGGAGTGCTGCTGATGGATTACCTGGAAAAGGGCCACACTGTTACCCGGGTCTACTACACTGCTCTCTTGAGGCAGCTACCAGAGAAAATTAAGAAGAATCGGTGTGAGAAGCAGACAAGAGGGATACTCTTCAACCAAGACAAAGCTCTGGCTCACAAGTCCGCGGTGGCCATTGCCGTTACCCATAAGTGTGGATTCCAGCTTGTCGAACACCCGCCCTATTCACGTGATTTGGTGCTTTCAGACTACCACCTGTTCCCTAAGATGAAAAAAGAGTTCAGCGGTAGCCATTTTGCCACTGATAATGACGTCATCGATGCCGTAGATCACTTCTTGGAGGCCCAAGATGCTAACTTCTACATAGAAGGGATCCGTATGTCCCATGACCGCTGCACTAAGTGTGTAAATTTGCAAGCAGACTGTGTTGAAAAATGACTGTGTTAAGTTGTCTAAAATTTAATGTTTGTACCTTAGTCCACGAACCTATCAAACACCTTCGTATATATATATATATATATATATATATATATATATATATATGAGCCTCAGTGGTAGAGTGTGCGTTTCGTACACGGGTGGACCAGGGTTCGCGCCCCGCCAGGGTAATAAACTTTGGGAGTCTTCACCAGGCCACGTACTGCATTGGCGGACACCAGCGGTGCTGTGATTGAACCAGTGTCGCTTACAGTAAAGTATGCTTGCACCCAGTCGGCTTACGCTGGCCAATTACACTTGGTTCACAGACTACACACACATCCAAAGCCACGCCAACACTACAATTACACTTACAAGCAGTTCTCACCCTACATACAATCTCTACCAGGCAGCCTAAGCCACTTGGTAGAGATACATTGGCTGTATCGTCCCGATTTCAGTTGGGATAGGCCGGTCCTGCAGTGGATACTCAAACGGCTGATGATGATATATATATATATATATATTGTATATATTATGTGAAGCTACACAACGTGGTGAATGTTTTTGGCGTATCCGATAGAGCCAGGATTCTGGGGGCTTGAATAATGAGTGAATGGATGCGTGGCCCATTGGACTGGGCAAATTTGGGCTGTCTGGTGGGAAAGGAGGTCCGGATGATGATGATGATGATGATGATCTATCTATCTATCTATCTATTTATCTATCTATCTATATATACAGTATATATATATATATATATATATATATATATATATATATATATACAGTATATATATATATATATATATATATATATCTATATATATATATATACAGTATATATAGATAGATAGGTGAATAGATAGATAGATATAGATATATATGTATATCTATGTATCTATCTATATACAGTATATTCTGTCTATATTGGTGGTTTAGACTACCATAACTGGCTTGTAGGAAATATGCTGTATGTATTTGAGGAAAGTAATGGTATTGGGCACTTTTCACTCAGACGGTAGATCTGATTATAGCGAATGCATGGATCGTCTACCATTTTGTGGATCAAGATAGGATGGAGCAAATGGATTCGTTGGACTTTGTAGGGATAGTGTTTTTATCCTGTCTAAAAGTGGCTGACAGAGAACGAGAGGAAGAAAAACTAGTGTGCCTTCAACATCTTAAGGTGATGTGCGATATGATGGTAGAGTCCATGTAAATGTGAAGTGCCGGCAACAGTGACGACGACAGAACAACCCATGCAGTGGAAAACCTCGACTGCACTGCACAATATATAATGCAACACTGTCAGGTGCCTTGGTCTTATCAGTGAACTAAGACAGGTGCCACTACAAAAAAAGAAAGGTGTCCAGGGTAATATTCTGTTTGTAGTTGGTGACTTTTCTTAGTTTGGATTGGCCAGAAGTAATTCCAGTTTCTTGTTTTAATAGCTATATTTTCAGTTTTATGTCCTGCATTATTCCATTGTCATCAGAGGAGGACAGTGTATTTGGATGCAAATGAAAACACCCGGTCCCAGTTTTCACATATAAGGACATTTAACTGGATGCTAATTTTTGACAGCATAATATATATATATTTTTTTTTTGAGAATCATATTTCATCCTTACTAATAACAATATTTCAGGAAACACCAATGCATTCTGCAAATAGAATATTGGTGTATAACAGAATAACATCATCGTTCAAGTAGAGCTCAGAATAAACAACTAAAGTAACGGTTAAAATACTGCAGAGACGAGTCCGTGGGAATGGCGGGTGAATAAGCGTCTCGTACGACAAACTGTCAATTAGTTCTCCCTTTGTAATGTTTATCTCTGCCCTTGTTTTCCCACCCCAACTGTGGGTGGGGGAAAAAAGGCAAGAGAGTGTTCATGAAGTCAGAATGGTTTAAGGGTGCGTGAGGATGTTGAAATATTTTGCCTGAATTTCTCACATTTAGCAATACAATTTCACGGCAACTGCAGCCAAACTGGTCATAACATTTGCTGTGAATATACGAGCGTTGCTCATAAAGTTAATGAGCTCATTACCATTCTAATTTAAAAAGTTATGTTGTCCTTTTAATATGTTGTAATAATATCTGCTTTCGTTGGCCAACGAGAAAATGTGTCTCTCATAATAGGCAGACTGACATATTTACTTGTGCAAACAGTGTCGCAATAATCCTGGCATTTGGTACGCATATTCGTTGTTTTTAGACTGGAAGAGCCTAATGCAATTGCAGAATTTAATTGTCATTTTCCTCGTCTTCCGTATTGTGTCCACAACTGTCTCCGTGCCAATAGCATTACCGCTTCTGAGTGACAAGTTTTGGTCGGCTGATAGGTTAAAAGTGTACCTAGGGTGACACTTAAGGGAACATAGATGATGTTGTGGCCGGCTATACCAGAACATTTGGTTACTAACTAATCAAAGGTTAAGGACCTCTAGTGTCTGACTCCACGTACTCCATCTTTTTTACGTCTTCTCTTCCACCTTTCTTTTACTCACCTTTTACTTTCCATCCGTTTGTCTACACATATTCCCTGTCCATATCATTACAAGATTCTTTCCCAGTCAATTCTCTCATATTCCTTGCCCACATCTTCTCTCCAAGCTCATTTGTTACGACCTATCATCTCTTGTCCCTCTGATTTCCTCATATTTCAGCAACAGAAAGATAAGAGTAAAGGTAGATGATGTATATTCCAATTTCCACTCAACTGCAGCAATACTGGCGTGCCTCAAGACTCAATCCTGGCACCAGCCCTGTTCCTCACTCATATTAATGATCTCTTGTCTGCCACCCATAATCCCAATCACTCATATGCAGATAACTCAACGCTTCACAGTTCATTCACACTTAAACACCCATTCATAGTTTGATATCTCTAACTCCCAATTCAGCACAGCAGTTTCTTTATATCAAGACATTAAAACAAGACCAGCTGACATAATAATACCTCCACTAATACCAACACACAATTTCTGTATGAGACAGTCCTAACTTGTATTCAGTGTGGAAGGTGGGTGTTTGTGTCGAAGTGGTGTGGCCTCGGTGAAGTAGTCAGTTTTAGGAGGAGTTTTGAAGAAAGAAGCAGATTGGAAATGACAAATGTGAAGGAAAATGCAACTGGGAAATATGTCGTGCCAAGAAGACAATCAATATTATAATGATCCGATTTCTGTATGTTTGTTGGTTTGTTTGTTACCGTAACACAGCAAAAACGGCGCAACGTAACGCAATTATTGTTAGACAAGGTACCGTTAAAATGCTCTATCTTGAAGAATAAAACAACGTCCACTCCAATCGGGCCACCAGTTCCCGAGTTATGACTCATTTCTGGCCTTTTGACATCGAGCGGAGGCCGCCGAAGGCAGCTTTTAAGCAAGTATAAATAAAAGCAAAAGTGGAATGAGTAAATGGATGTCGGCAAAAAGAAACACCATGAATTAAAGCAGAGTAGGGTAAGTGGAGAGTGTTATGGAATTATATGAATGTGAGGGGGACTAAGGTAAGCGAACACTGCTAAAAACAAAAAAAAACAAAAAAAGCGAATGGAAGCGGGAGTGGGCAAAGGGATGGTACTAACAGGAAGATGAATGCGTGGAGAAGCGAGGTAAGTGCACTGAGTTAGAGAATTACAGTTTTAAAAGATACTGTATTCCTTGATGGGGGAGAAATTAAACTTGACCTAAAAGCATGAACGCAGTAGAGCAAGAAATGTTGATGGAAAAAAAATAGCATCTGAAAAAACTCAAAGACAATAAATCTGCTGGTCTATCAGGCAGAAACTGAGCTGGCGTGAAACGAGGGGGCGAATGTAATGTGATACCAAAGGGAAATGAGTCTGGCGAGAGAGAGAGAGAGAGAGACTATTTGTGTGTGTGTGTGTGTGTGTGTGTGTGTGTGTGTGTGTGTGTTTGTGTGCGTGTGTGTGTGTGTGTGTGTGTGTGTGTGTGTGTGTGAGAGAGAGAGAGAGAGAGAGAGAGAGAGAGAGAGAGAGAGTATTGGCGTGTGTGTGTGTGTGTGTGTGTGAGAGAGAGAGAGAGAGAGAGAGAGAGAGAGAGAGAGAGTATTAGGATGGGTGTGTGTGAGACAGAGAGAGAGAGTATTAGCATGTGTGTGTGTGTGTGTGTGTGTGTGTGTGTGTGTGTGTGTGTGTGTTTATTTTTTAAATGGTTGGTCACCATATTCATTGGCGAGTTTGATGCAGTATGGACTGTATCATGAAGACTAGCATTATTTTTTACATTTTAGCTCGATAGGGATGGTGTGGTGTGGTGTGGGATGATGTGGTGTGGTGTGGGATGATGTGGTGTGGTGTGGGATGGTGTGGTGTGGTGTGGGATGATGTGGTGTGGTGTGGGATGATGTGGTGTGGTGTGGGATGTTGTGGTGTGGTGTGGTTTCGCTAAAGTTGTTGGCGTACTGTACAAGAGTGATGCACCTTGCGTTCGAAAGCAGTTTGTAAGACAGGTGGACAGAGACTCTCCTATGCTCTCACACCTAGAACAAATGGTAGTAGTAGTAGTAGTAGTAGTAAAAAAGTGCATCACCAGGCGAAATTTGTGGCGTGTTTTTGTTGTCCAAGGTGGAGTTTGGGAATCGATGCGCGTCTAGGGCCACAAACACTGCATACGTGGAGCCGAGAAATATGCAGCCGTCCGTCAGATGTAAACACGGGATTCGCCGTAGAAGATACTCAAACGAAAAAAGCATGACCCTTGTTTGTGCCGAACTGCCTACGTCATTAATATTAGCCTCCTGCACCCTAATTTTGTGTACATACTGTAGTGCTAATTTTGTAACATTTATCACTCACATTTCTCTGCTGGGCATTTTAAGTCTCATCAAGCGAGAACCAGCTACGCCAAGAATGCTCCCGACTTCGCTTCGGAGAGATACAAAAACCGTATTGGCGTCTCTATAAAATATTTCAGATGGGTTTGCATCACTGTGACCGACAAAAAAGGCGCAGTTTGGCTTCACCGAAAACGGCTTCGAATTCCGTCTGTCAGCTTCGACGAAAAAATGCGCCTTTGAAGATATTAAGCGAGAGCGTCCTTTTTCCTTTGTGTGTGTGTGTGAGACAGAGAGAGAGAGAGAGAGAGAGAGAGAGAGAACACTAATATTTTGTTCATGGTAGCTGGTAATTATTTTTCACGGAGTTATTTGTGCGAATTCTCCAAATGCAGCCACACAGGGTCCTTACGTGTTCATAGACTGATGACTGGGTTAACTGGTTGTTGACTGGGACATATTTTCATTTGTTCCTAACTTATTTTTACAAGCAATCACTGTTGGACCTAATCTTGCCGTTGATGTAAATATTTCTTCTCTCTATATCGTGTTTGTCACTCCACATTAGTCCTCTATTTCATACATGTCATTTGATCTGTTCTTGCAGGAATTACAGATCTTCCTTCCATCATACGTAATCGTCCTCACCCATCACCAGTTAATTTCTCCACTTCATTCCATCCACAGTCATATTATTCTTCAACATCATCCTGCAACCTGCTTGTAATCTATCTGTGTGCCCATTTCATTCCACTCTTAGGCGCTGTCCTCTTCTATATTCCCAGCTTCTAAGTTCATCAGTGATAATATTCTGCACTGAAGGGTGAACAGACGTAAGACATAAGGTGGAAACTGATGATGTTCTGCATCTATGGGTGAAGAGATATAAAACACAAGGGGAACTAAAGGTTGTAGATTTTACTGTTTTCACATTACTTTCCTGTTGCACACTCCTGACTCGTTATTATACTCGCGGCGCACGACTCTGAGGTTGTCATTATCGTACCCTGGCAACCTAGGATTCAAAGGTGCGTCCCATTTCGTGTATAACATGAGATGCAAGTGATTAGTGTGGAATATGTTCGTGTACAATAAAATTCGTGTATAATATATTCGTGCATATTAATATGATTGGTGTATAATATGATACGAAATCGGACGCACTTTTGAATGGTAGGTTGCTAGGGTACGATTATGACAACCTCAAAGTCGTGCGCCGCGACTTTAGTTCTTTTTACCCCACTTCACCCGATCCTTACGCATGAACCATTCAGTTGGGTGAAATCAACTGATATTAGCCACGCCAACAATGAAAAAGCATTCCTGCCTTTTACTTCAGTGTTGGGATTACCAGCTAGTTTCATTTGGTACTTAAAGAGATTAATAGATATATAATAAGCACAAAAACATGATATAAAAATACAAAATGGCAGACTACTCCATCAGCATTGCTACAACAGTAATACCGGCATAAACACCACTGTATAAATCAAGAGAGGTTTTTTCATCTAGCTTACTGTATGTGGCAGTTCACTCCGTTACGCAAACTATCTATCTATCTATTGCTAGACGCCACAATCCCGTAAGGGGTGGCCATTTGACTCTGAGTTATTTGTTTTACGGGGAGGAGCACTAACCCTTCACCAACCCACTTGTTGACACGTAGGGAGCTTACGCAAACTAATTTTGAATATTCGCGTGCATGATGTATTTATTTCTATTTTCCTTTATTATTCACAACAAACTCCGTGAAAGCTGGTGTTTTAGATTAGATCCACTTAGACTGTTGCATTTTGTTCAAGATAATAATGTGGAGAAATAGGACACCAAAATGAAGGGTAGGCAGGAGATAAAAATCCAATGTTTTCACCGACTGGGTCCCATGATTGGCGGTCTTTTCAAAATGATGGAGTTTTAGTATATACTCATTTCAGAGAGAGAGAGAGAGAGAGAGAGAGGAGAGGGGAGAGACGAACGAAGAAAAGTAACATGGGAGGAGAGGGGAGACAAAATCACAAGGGAGGAGGGAAGTCGAGGTCGGAGAAAGGAATACTGGGCCAACTGGGAGGACTGGGGATAAGAGCAGAAGGGTGTGAGTCACAGACGAGAGGGAGAAGCAAAAGGTATCAGAGGGGAGGAACAGAAAGATGAAATATAAACATCTGAAACTCATATTAGAAGAAAAACACTTATGTCTGGTTAGTCTCTCTCTCTCTCTCTCTCTCTCTCTCTCTCTCTCTCTCTCAGAACTAGTCTTTTTTCCCCGGCGCTTTGAGTACAGCCAGACATTTTACGGTATTTGACAGTAAACAGGTTTGAAATATCTTGCCTTTTTTTGTTCTCCATATCGGTGAGACAGATTATTGTATTTATGCAATGGTATTTAGGGATATTTTAAGATACACTACATAAATCCACGAAAATGTACTGAAATATATTTAGAAATCACGTTTTACAAGCAGAAAGAATACTGCTGAGGAATCGAACATGACAGTCATACGTTAGTCCTTCAAGCTATTCTTTTGACCCATAGTTCCAGTAGTGAAGAACCATGTTTAGTGTTTTATCAGCCATTAAGAAACATTTTGATACGGGTTAAAGTTACAAGTAGTGCTTCAAAAGGTAACACGATCCATTCCGAAGACGTACCCATGGTTGAAGTGACTGCGTACATGTTGTCACTATATTCTCGAAAGGAAGGTAGAGATGAAGTCACTCACCAGCGTCCCTCGCACACACAGAGCTGCCAAGGTAAGGAAAGTGTACCTAATCCAGAAAGAAAAGACGGGGTAGGAGATTTTACAGGAGAGTGGAAATATTCAATCTACCAGAGAGTTAGGCCAAACAGAAGTTTTATCTTGAACTACTCATTCAAGGACCTATCAACTACCTCTTCAGGAAGCTGGTTTACTTAATGAATCATGCTGAAAACGCTTCAGATCAAGATTCATCAACCGTGGATCCTTGCCTTGTTCATATTCAAACTAATGTCGCGTTGATAATCGTTGTTTTCATATCTAACAAGTTTTCCCAAGGCACAACAAACCTCGTACGACAGCAGTTATTTTAGTGCTGTTAAATACTAATTCGGTACTGCCATTTAGTGTCAGTAAACGAGTAAAGTTGCATTTAACTTCGTTTTCAACTTACCCTGGGAAACTCCTAATTAAAGTCTACGGTAATGGCCCAACTAACTTCACATTCAAGAACTCGCCCTGCGAAACTCATTGACCTGACGTTTCACCTTTCAAACTTAAAGACATTGCCTTCACAGTTAAATCAGTTTCTTTTGGAATCAGTGCCCACATATCCTGAAAGTTTCATGTAAATTCATTCAGCCGTTTTTCCGTAATGTTGCTAACATTCAAACAAACAAACAAGCTCGACCAAAAATATACCTCGCTGGACTCCGTCCGGACGAGGTAATAAAGAACTCTGAAAGCTTCCATAAAAATGTCTGTGCCTCGTCTCTAATGAAAAAAAGGCCTAGCGCCTGCAGCCTTTTCTGGTATCCCATATGCCTTGTCATCCCTGGAAGGAAAATGCCATCACAGATAACAGGACGCCTTGTGGGGGAGGCAAAATTAACCTGGATGAAAACAGATAATATATATATATATATATATATATATATATATATATATATATATATATATATAGAGAGAGAGAGAGAGAGAGAGAGAGAGAGAGAGAGAGAGAGAGAGAGAGAGAAGATAGATAGATATAGATATCATTCATATTCATAGATATAGATATAGATATTTCAGCTTCACCCATTTTTCTTTTTTCTTTTTTTTTTTGAGAGAGAGAGAGAGACAGACAGAGAGACAGACAGACAGACAGACAGACAGAGACAGAGACAGAGAGAGAATGACTGGGGTAGGCCAGGAGACCCATGCTTGAAATATCTCCTCTCCACATCCTATTAATCCTCACAAATATTAATCCTACAACATTCCTCGGTGTGCCTGCTGTGAGGAACAATACTTCTTTGTCCATAAATTTACTTTCAAAATAAGGATTCAAGTTTAGAAAACTGGCTGTTGTCAGCGACTTAGCTTCCTTGGGACTTTACCCTCCCTTCCTCTGTATAAAAATGACAGGTGTTCTCCACCTCCTGCACTTTGCTCTGCCCTCAAGATATGATTACATGAGAATGTTAGGGATATTTCTTGTTTCGTTTTTCCTTGTGGATATCAGCATATCTGTGAAACACGCGTTATTGATTTATTGCTGGTTCTCATTTGCCTTTCAAGCCTATTACGTAGCATATTTGTCATCACTTGCTCATATGATACTGCTTTCATATATATATGTACACACACACACACACACACACACACACACACACACACACACACACACACAATATATATATATATATATATATATATATATATATATATATATATATATTTGCTTACCAGTGTGCATGCGGCGGCTGCAGTGGCGGAATTTTTGGTGAGTTTCTCTGGAGCCAGGAAATAAATATTGTTTTACGAAAGGTAAACAATGCCAGTGCAAATAATGGCGTATTGCTCTCACGAGATCTAAAAAAGAGGAGCACCTTGTCTGGATTCCTGGTAAATGAGTTCGGCAGAGAAACAAGAAAGGGATTTTTGTGTGTGTGCAAAGAATCCTGCAAATACTTGCTCATTTCAGGAAAACCTGAACAAAACTAAACAAGTTTAAGAACCACTCTCTTGGAAATGTCTGGAGACATTGCGTTAAAAAGACTAGAGGTCGTAGACAAAGAGAAATACAGACTGAGGAAGATAGTGCCAGACTTGATGGGTTGCGTATGTTAAAGGACTGGGAGTAACGATTTACTTGTAGCTTTAGAGAATTAGACAGAAAATTGGTGAGAATATGTAAGTAGACAGGTGTTATGCAACCGCTGCAATGGAAGAGGGATGTAAGCAGAATAGCAGTGACCACTGAAATAGGGATAGTAGAGGGATAAAGATGCAGCACTGCAGTGGAGAGAGGGGATATTTTTAGACAGTCAGCAAGAGGGGGGGATTTGAGAAGAAAATCCCTTGCATCCACTTGAGTCACCTTCCAACCCTATTTACGGGAGTCCCTCACTGCCAGCACCCAGGCATTGACTCTTCCTTCTCTACATATGACTTGCTCCAGCCATGAGCTTTGTAGCATTCCTCTTGCTCTCCTCGATCCATGGATAAGCAAGATCAACCTCAGGGAAACGTGCCACATGCCCATATAGCTGAAGTTTGCATTCTCGTCTCGGAGTAATTCCCTGTTACGCCTCCGGTCCTTCTAGTTATACACACTTTCCATTTCTTCTTTACATCATCCTTCTTTCTCCTCATTCTTTCTTCTGTTCCCTGGCTTCCACTGTCTCCTATTTTTTCATTTATCCCTTGGGTTGGCGGTTTCTTTTCTACTTGCCTCTCTTCCCCATGTCCCCCTTTTCCTCTCGTCATCTGTGCTACCTCTCTCATCCTCCAAATTCTCTGTTCCCCATCTGCCACCTTTCCTTCCCTTCCCCTCTTCTAGCAATTCTTGGCATAATATAGCTACGATGTAAGTAATCTCAGTATATTCAGATGCAGCCATTACTGGTGCCATTCGCTTTTCAAATGAATGACTTGATTATCCACCGCAGTAGTCGAATGGTTAGTGCTGCTGTACTCTATTTTTTTTTTTTCCAGCTGATGATCCACTTTCGTGAATGTGGCACCTGCGCACTCCTGCCCCGTGATTGGTTGGTTTCAAATTCATACCTGAAGTATCATATTTACAGAAAATAACTGTATCTTATATTCCATTTCTCATAAATGCTGTTTTGCATTGTCATTGTACTATACAAAAAGACATGAAACAAGTATGTATCTGTGCTTCATCCAAACGGACAATGAATTTGAGGAAGTTGAATTTGAATTGCAATATTGTTGTAAAAGGTACAGACTTGTTGCGTTTCCCTATATTTTTTTTTAAAAATAAACGCATTTGGCTGGGTAAGTGCAAATAAAAGGTATCTTAATACTTAGGCACTTGTTACGTTAGGCAGTAGTACCATTCTAAGTAAATTAGCGGTTTTGTCAGTGCTGTAACTACAAGCACAAATTATGTCCACCACACAAAGCCATCGCATAAGAAGTGTTGTGATTCAAGATCTGGTCACAGGCCCATTGAACCTCTTCCAGAAGGACGTCTGTAAGTATCTGCAAGTAAAATGGTGGAAGTGGGGAGGCGAATGGAACAGTCGCTACAGATAAGGGGTGGACACGAGACGGCCAGGCGGGAAAAACAAGTTGTCTCGCAAGATATCAGACTTTATTATGGATCACACCTACTCCATTGCTTCGATACCTTCGCCCATATTATCCGTAAGTATATATATATATATATATATATATATATATATATATATATATATATATATATATATATATATATATATATATATATTAGAGATGCAACAGTTCTGTACCTTTTACAACAATATTGCAATTCAAATTCAACTTCCTCAAATTCATTGGCCGTTTGGGTGAAGCACAGATACATACTTGTTTCATGTCTGTTTGTATAGTACAATGACAATGAAAAACGGCATTTTGTAAGAATAGGAATATGGGGTACAATTGTTTTTTTTTTTTTTTTTTTTTTTTTTTGTAAATATGATACTCCAGGTATGAATTTGAAACCAACCAATCACGCGGCAGGAGTACGCAGGTGCCACATTTACGAAAGTGGATCATCAGCAGGAAAAGATCGAGTATAGTTAAGAAGACGCCAACCTATTAGCGCCAAAGTTCAAATCTTGTTAAGGGTCGCTGGTGTCAGTGTAGGAGAGTTGGGAGGTAATTTGAGTGCCGAGGAAACCATCTAGTGGAGGTAACTATGGTAACCTGGATATTAAGTAGCCTTGTATCTCAGGGCAGTGGCTTAATATCCCTCCAAAAAAAACACAAAGGCTTAACCAACGAAGATGAATGCCACGACCAAACGTTTCACAGTGCTGCAACTTGTATCTCACCGGATTTTCCTCTCTCTCTCTCTCTCTCTCTCTCTCTCTCTCTCTCTCATTTCATTACCATTCTCACAAAACTCTTGTCAAAATGGCTTTCATTCAACTTTTCCCTCCCGACTTGATTCTCTCTCTCTCTCTCTCTCTCTCTCTCTCTCTCTCCACCCGTGTGTTCTCAGGCCTTGCATCTGGCTTTAACTTACACTCGTTCCTCCCCGCCATTTTCTCCTAAAGCGAGTTATTAGATTTCCTTGCTTTGGTTCGCGTCAGTAGCAGCGTCCTTTATCGCCATCCTTTTATCCTAACAACGTTGCTGCCTCGCCTGTCAAAGAATCCAGGCTCCTTCACCCCGCCTTCCATTCCTAGTTACGGTGTTTCTCCCTCCCAATATCCACCTATCTTGCCCAGCTTTCATCTTGTAAATCTTCTTAGCATACTTCACCAATTCTACACAGTGTCTTCTTACAGCGAAAAACACTCTTGCCTCATTCTCTTCTCTATTGCATTACCGTCCACCCACCTGCACTTCGCCTCTCCAAAACACATTCCTAGCACACCCTCGTCTTCAACTTCTCACTTTCTTCTCAACAAAGTTTTCTCATCTCATCTGCCTCCTGAGTCTTCCTTCCTCCTCCTCCTTTCGTTCTACAGATCGGTGTCATCTCACGGTTTTCTTTCAAGTTCTGTAAAGTCAAATTTTCCATAACCTTTCAGTTGCACTTCCAGTCCTTCATTCATACAACCAGTCAACTCTGGAACTGTCTCCCTCTGTCTGTATTTCGTACTTCCTATGATCTCCAGTCGTTCAGACGCAGTGTGTCCTGGCATCTCGAAATGAACGGATCTTGAAACTGGCTCTCTTTTGTACTGATTTCTTTTTCTTGGAAGGAACGGTTTGCGGGCTCCTGGCCTTTGGTTCCTTCTTCCTTGCATAAAAAAAATCAAACTAAAATAATTTCATGTTGTAATATTATGTTACAGATAAGCAACTGTTCATGTATATACAGTACACCCTATACACCAGAATGACAACAAAAACTGTCATTGGTAGAAACGATACTACGTGCGTTGTTTTTCCCTACACATATAAAGGATCTCCAACAACAAGGGAACTGTTAAACATTAATACAGTACAAACAAGACGGAGCTCGCAAGGCGTGCAATACCCGCGGCCACAAACTATAAGGATCGAAGGACTTTGCCGCGTGAACCTGCCTGTCCACAAGTGACTCAAAAACAACCTAATCCATTCTTGCCTGACCCTTAACCGTTTCACCAACTCTGGCTCAAATCAGACTAAAATTGTTTGTGGCCTTGTTTCCTATCGCTCTGACCTTGACATTTGAGATGGACTGTCCTCAGCATCGTATATTTTTATTTTCGTTTGAACCTGAAATACCAACTTCATCGGTTACAATTTTTTTTTACGTTGACCTTGCCATGTGCCCTTGACCTTTGACCTACTGTTCTCAAAAGCAATAGGTCAACCATTTGGGAGATCCTCAACTCATCCACTAAATTTATTTGAAATCAGATCAAAACTCCTTTAGTTATTTTGTTATACACACACACACACACACACACACACACACACACACACACACACACACACACACACACACACGGGTCAATATTTCACCTAGTCTTGTGACTTTAATCTTACTGATGTCTTTGAAACTGAATCCTTTCGTTCTTATCCATCCACCCAGATTGGTTTAAATCCTCTGCCTATGACTTATCTCAAAGTTCCTTGCTGGTCACTCCGTAGTTGCTGTTGTAGACGACCAATATTTCCTTCTAAAGAGGGATCTGTCTTTTCACCAAATCTCCCTCTCCTATACTCCATTTCACTGAGTCTGGCATCATCAGTGACGTCCTTAACACCTATAGCATTGATAAACGTCCTCAGTACTGGATATACCATTTTGTATTGCCTTTATATATTGGTTCTCAAGTTAATACATAGAGGTTTACATAGTGCAGAGGATTTACAACAACACTACAGGCGTTGAGGACATCAATGGTGGTGCCAAACTCGGTGATATGGAGTATAGTTATTGGTAAACACCTGAACTGCACATCCAGCCTTATCCATACATACCCTGGCGACTCAATCCTTTGCTTTTCCGTCCGCTTTTCACAGATTCTATCACAGCAGCTGCAGTTGCCTTCGCCAATTAGGGGGTAAGGCTATGGGACTTGGTGTGTCTCGTCTGTTGTCTCTGATTTGGGTAAAAGAAAGTCTCCGTGTCTTAGCGAACCAAAACATAACTCATCTTTCAATTCACCAAAACCTTCCATTAACGTATCCCATAATTTTCACAATAACAGTCTCTCATCTTCCAATTAGGGGGTAAGGGTATGCCACTTGCTGTCTGTCTCGTCTGCTGGCTCTGATTTGGGTAAAAGAAAGTCTGTCTATTTTAGCGAACGAAAACTTAACTCATCTTTCAATCCACCAAAACCTTCCATAAATGCATCTCATGATTTTCAACAATAACAGTCTTTCATCTTCCAGTATATTTGGCATTTCTTTCTCTCGAGACTCATCATGAAAGCCCACACTATTTCACTTGCAAAACCCGCTTCCACCAAAACCGTTGTGCTGAAATGGCTATAATTTTCTTTTGTCGTGTGCATTCGTCCTAGTGGAGCACAACTTTCATTCATGAGAGGTTCACCACATACAGCTGCTCTAAACATGGTGGAATCGACAATTTCTCACCTCATCCTCTACAGTACAACCTTACCGTAGTGTTGCTTACTGCAGTGTTGCTTTAATGGTTATTGCTCTTTGGAACTAATTGCTTCCATGCTTCCCCTCTTACGGCAGGTGTGCGGTATACCAGCCCAGCCAAGGTCTTTATATACCACCCTGAGCCCAGCAACTCTCACATAGTTTTTTTCCAGGTAAGGCAAGAACTTTTCGGTACAGCCAATTCTTCATATATTTACCGGTCAACTCCAATACTCTAGCTCTTCCTCATACTGTATTTCCCTCTGACTATGTCCTCCAGTCTTTTAAATACAGTGTGTCTAGACATCACGAAATAAGTGGATCTTGATATCGCTGTCGTTTTCTATTTTTCCTGGAGAGCACAACTGTGTGCATGCTTCCAGCATTTACTGGTTGGCAAGTCTTGCAGGACAAGGAATCGCCTGTAGTTTTCTCTAAACATGTATACACACTTGTCGCTTTTGCTTCAGGAAGAAAAAAAAATCAAACGCCACAATGCGAGTCGAGGCGTGAGGGTCGACATCATTCTATTTTTTTTTTTTTTTAACAACAGCAGCAGCAGCAGCAGGATTGAGGCTGTGGTTATTCTGGCTCTGTTTATATCATCACAAAGCTTTAAGGGTGTACACTGCTATGGTCTTGGTTGGATAGGCAAGGAGTCTTTGCCTCAGCTTTTTTTCATCAGTATGATTCCCTGTGACATGTTTACCTCGTCAGGGGCTGAAATTATCTTTTAGATACTTTGTACTAAAATGATATAAAAAGAGAATTGACTTAGGAAGGAGTGATCGACTTTCCTTAAGTATTATAACACTTCACCGTGAACTGATGAGGTCTTTGCATATGGTATTTAAGTATCTTTACCTACACTTCTTTCACGAAACATTCCAGCGTCATATTTACACCATTGTTAACAACAACATATAAATTGAAGTGGAGAAATCGTTAATATTTCCAGTCCCTCAACAATAAATAAATAAATATATATATATATATATATATATATATATATATATATATATATATATATATATATATATATATTTTTAGCTCTCCGAGAAGTCCCCCCCCCTTTTTTTTTTCCAGCACATTCTTGACGTAAAAACTCCCACTGCCTGCGTCTTGCCACCATCCTGCGTTTAGTATGTGCAGAAGTGTTTGTTTGCTGGCCATTTCCCGCGCCAATATAAGGTCAGGAAGAAAGCTGGTGCCGTAACTCCAACATATTACTCTGCTAGCATCTCTGAGTCACCCCCAGCCCGCGCCACAACACCGTTCCCACCTCCTTTATGAACTGTAACGCTGAGACTTCTTGACATAATACACACTTTGAGCTTTCATCAAAAAGTTTATTTTATATACGAGAGCACTGACTTCGACAGAGAGAGAGAGAGAGAGAGAGAGAGAGAGAGAGAGAGAGAGAATCATTCGTACCTTGGCACTGTGGTGGAAACAGTACCGTTCTTAAGCAAAAACTATGGAAGACGTGAAATGCTAAATCGAGAAACCCTGGTTCATGTTGAGTACGTGTAATAGGAGGTGGGTTGGGCATTCTAAGTACACTTTTAACATTCCTCTTAATAATGAGGAAGTACATTATTATTATTATTATTATTAGTCTATACTTACTACATAGATGGAGACTATTGTTTTCGTTGGTATTATTATTATTCATGCCTCAAGAGTCTCGCAACGATTCCAGAACTGGGGACTGTGCACTCAGTCTGAAGGGCCTGGGTTATGTGTCCTGGCATGGACCATTGCTGATAGAAAAAAAAAAATCCAAATCTCCCTAGTGAGGTCAAGGTCACTGTAATAAACTGTAGGTGGAGACTAGTGGCTGTCCATAGGATTGTTACAGCGTTCTAGTTATTATTATTACTCTATCTATCTATCTACTGCCAGACAACTCAATACCGTTCGGGGTGGCCACAAAAAATCGCCACCACGTCGCCCTGTCCCTCGCCATTTCACTGCCCTGCTCCCAACTCACACCTCCCTCTCTCATATACCTCTCCACCCCATCCCTCCATCTCATCCTCGGCCTCCCCCTCCCTCTCCCCTCCTCCACCTCACTCACATACAGAGCTTCGTCAGTCTTTCACCCTCCATCCTCTCCACATGGCCAAACCACCTCAGTGTGTTCCTCCTAACGCTTCCTATCACATCCACATCCACACCACAACGCTCCTTTATATCCTCATTTGTCAGCCTGTCTCTCCATGTGACTCCACAGGCTCCTCTTAAATAACTCATTTCCACTGCGCTCACTCTTGACTTGTGTCCTTCCAACAACGTCCAAGCTTCACTTCCATACGTTAGAGCTGGTATCACAATACTGTCATGTAGTAACTTTTTCACTTCCATGCTCACTTCCCTGTTTCTTATCACTGCTTTCAAGGAACCAGCAACCTTTATTATTATTATTATTATTATTGTTATCATATCTTATTATTGTTATTTTTCTTATTATAATAATAACAGATATGGTGACTATTATTATTCTTTTATTCTTTTAATGACCAGTATATAGGGGCATCAACAGATTTCAACAGAGAAAGCTACGACAATACAGCATGCTGGATATACAGTAGTATCACACTCAACAAACAAGAAACAACAATGAATTCTGAGACAGCCAAAAATCAGTGAACTGAATATGACTTAAGTGAGCTAATAAAATTCAGTAAAAGCCTCTGATCCACAAAGTGCCCAGACGAGGCGCGGGTCTGGCAATAAATATATAGAGTAAATCTCAGGCAGCGTTTTGTGAGGCACGAAACCAGGACAACTTTGGTGGAGGCATCGAAGGTTTTAAGAACTTAGGTGAGTATTAAGAACTTCCAGCTGGACTGGCTGAGAGAGAGAGAGAGAGAGAGAGAGAGAGAGGTGTTAGTCTTGATCACCACTAACTCGGCCTCAGCATGAAAGGCCAACATTCCCTCTCTCCAAGACCTTAATTTTTGACATCTTTATCCTTCCCATTCTCCCAAATCATTCCTGTAATCTGCCAACAGTCCATCATTCTACCATTCCCCTTCCATCTTCCGCCACGCCTCTTATATATCAGAAGAGTATTCATGAGAGGGCAGATCGGAATGGTGACGTACAAATACAACAGGATATCCAGTCAAAGATATCACATATCAAATTTGGAGTAAATCGGGTGAAAATTGACGACTTTATGCCCATTTGAAATCTTAGGCATGGCCCAGTTGACATTGGCCTACCCCTACCGCTAACTGGGGAGGTGATTTCCCCCAATGTAATGAGGCATGCTAAATGCAGACTGAAAGATGCACCTTTAGGTGTTGGTTTCAGGTCGATATGACGAATTTGAAAGGAGTTATGGCGAACAAACGATTTATTTATTTTTCTATTTAATTTTTTACATTTTTTAGACCTACAGTCTGGGCCTTGGCCCAATTTGGCCAAAAATTTAATCAGGTGATCAGAAGGTCATTGCCCATCATCCCCATAATTTTAGTCAAAATCGCACCAGTAGCTTTCGCGCACAGTTGATGACAGACAGACAGACAGACAAACAGGCAGACAAAGCGAGTAAAAACGGGCGGGGACGGAAGTTATTTGAGAGCAGCAAGTGGAGTTACGTGGAGAGACAGATTGTGATGTGAATGTGGCTGTGATAGAAAGCGTTTGGAGAAAGACACTGAGGTGGTTTGGCCATGTGTAAAATTCGTGCTCCCACCACCGGACCCCCCACCCCGCTACAGAGTCGCAGCCCCACCTCCACCCCAGGACACCACGGTGGGCCGGGTGAATGCGACACCGGCCCAGAGTGAGATGGGTGCAGGTGCGCCCCGACCTTGTGTCCCTCTTCCCCTCAACCTGCCCAACCATGACGTCGCAGGGATGCGAGACTACTTCTCGGCCGGACCAGCCCTCGTCAGGATCAGGGTGGAGTACAACTCTCATGTGTGGGGAGGCTCCCCACATACAGCTCTTCTCAATAGGGTGGAGTCAAAGGCTTTTCGTCTCATTAACTCTCCTCCTCTTACTGACTCCCTTCAACCTCTGTCTCTTCGCCGCACTGTTGCATCTTTATCTCTTTCTATCGCTACTTTAATGGTCACTGCTCCTCTGAACTGTCTGCTTGCATTCCTCCACCTCTACGACGGGCGCGTAGCACCCGTCTGGCAGCAAACTCTCATCCCTTTTCTGTCCAACTCTCTAATGCAAGAGTTAACCGTTACTCCCAGTCTTTCATTTATGCAACAGGTCAGCTCTGGAACTGTCTCCCTCTGTCTGTATTTCCTCCTGCCTATGATCTCCAGTCTTTCAAACGTAGTGTGTCCAGGCATCTCAAAATGATCGGATCTTGAATTTGGCTCTCTATTGTATTTGTTTTCCTCTTGGAGATAACTGTTACTGCGGGCTCATGGCCTTTGGTTCCTTCTTCCTCGCATAAAAAAAAAAAAAAAAAAAAAAAAAAAAAAAAAAAAAAGATACAGTCCCAGGCAGCACCGCAGTAACGGCCACTGTACGGAAAGGGGAGGGAACTGCCACTGTACGTCCCTCAGCTGTTCCCCCTGCAGTCCCGTGATGACGGCCACTGTACACGTCGGGGAAGGAACGGCCAGTGTACGTCCTTCTGCTGCAGCCACATCTGGAGCCAGCCTCGGTGTGACGGCCACTGTATGCACACTGGCAGGCAAAGGCAGGAGGAGTGGAACCGCGACGACGGCCACTATTCGCGTTGGGGAGGAAATGACCACTGTACACGTTGGGGAGGGAATGACCACTATACGTCCCTCATCCACCTCCTCCTCCTCCTACGGGAGTAGCACCTCAGTAACGGCCACTGTATGTACCGGAGAGGGAACGGCCACTGTACGTCCCTCAGCTACTTCCTGTTGGGCAGGCAGACCTGCGGCGACAGCCACTGTATGTGCCGGGGAGGGAGCGGCCACTGTACGTCCCTCATCTGCCTCTTCCTCCTTCGGGAGCAGCACCGCAACGACGGCCACTGTACTCATCAGGGAAGGGACGGCCACTGTACGCCTTTCGTCCACAGTCCCGAAGGTTCTCCCGGAGGAGAAAGTCCCTTGCACGGCCCACTCTTCACCCTGTGGGTGCATGGGACGCCCTTCTGTCTCTCCCTCCAGGTGTGGTTCCCCGGAGGTGCTGCCATTCCAGGAGTGGTGGCGAGTTCCTGTTGCTGAAGGTGGGGTTCATGCCCTCCAGCCTGCTCCTGGACGACGCCGGGTCCTGACGGACGCCCCACTGGCGAGGTGCCACAGCCAACCCGATGGTGCCCCAACCTAGAGGCGACCACAGTCCCATGCCTCCCAGGGCCAGCCCTCAGACCCCAAGGCAGGACCGCTCTGGCCCCACTCACTGTCAGCCCTCTGCCAGGAGCAAGAAGCGGCGGGCCCGAGTCCTGTTGCTGTTTGGCCCCAGTCCCGAGGGCCCATCACCAGGTCGAGGCCCGAGCAGGAAAGGGCCTCCCTGCACCCCAGACCAGAAACGCGCCCCGGTCGCGACGCCCTCGAGAGCTGTTCCGTGCCTACTGCAGGAGGGCTCCCCAGAAGAGCTCCCTCCAACCCCCGGGCGCCACCTCAGATAAGCCCAGACCTCAGCAGCCCAGTGACGACGCCTCAAGACCTCAGTGTCGTTCTAGAGACTTAATAGTGACAGTGACTGTATGTGGTATAGAAGCAGTGTGACAGAAACACCACCCGTATAGTGTCTCTATCCCAGTTTACCCAGAGTGCTGTGTTAATACCTAAGCGCCCTAGAATCAGAGTAATATGTGGCGATACCCAAGTGCAAAGAGACCAATATACCACGCAGAGTCCAAGAAACCGAGTGTATGAACAGAGTCACCATACCTAGGTGATATTCTCTTGTGTAGTAATTCAGGTGTAAGCACAGTGCCCATGTGATATAATGTACCAATAACCTGTCACTATACCCCATCCACATTCAGTGTACCATTGTATGTATATTGTAAGGAAGTTGGACTAAGGCAATATATGTGTTAAGGTGTCTGCCGAGTTTTTATGCCCTGTTCCTTTGTAAGTGTTCTATTTCCGGTCTAGAAAGAGGACCCCGCTCAGTCGCTGGCGTCTTTAGAACGAGAATTCGGTCTAAAAACATCCAGCAATCAGCAGCATAACAGTTTCCTCTCCTGACTTAACTAACGGTAAACACTGAGAATTCAATTTCGACGGATGTGTATAGAAGAGAAATTGCTTGAAATTGCACAAAGTAAATGGTGAACATATTAATTTCTGTCTCCGTTATTAGCATGTATTTCGAAATTAATGGCGGTGATTGAAGTTCATTCGCGACGAGTTTGTTGATTGTTTTGATGACTCAGCAAGTCTCCCTAGCCAGCCGGACCCAGTCGACAATCACATCGCCAACGTTAATTGATTTGATACTGAGCAGACAGCGAACATATTGACCATAATAGGCTAATGGACCCTTCACATTCACCCTCGAACATGTGAGCCTGTTAAGGTACGGTAAATGCAGTCCTGCCCTTACCAAAACAACGAGGGGATTTTTATGTAGGCCTAGAGGCTACTTTATAATTTTTCAGGTATGAAGTTAGGGAGGGTTGAGGGGCCAAGCACACCTATACTCAGTTATTTTTATTGAGGCAAAGATGGACTTGACAGGTTGGTGATGATTGGCTGAATGCAACATGTGCGAATAACATAATTACTAGCCCAAATTTCCCCCTCAGACATATGTTGTTATTAATGTTAACGAGTAAAGAGATTATGAAGTAATGTTGCAATCAGCCAATCATCACGAACCTGTCAAGTGTATCTTTGCCTCGATAAAAAAAACCTGAGTATAAGTAGGCATCCTTGTATGCTTAGTTAACGTCTCATTTGAATGCATGGGTGTAGGCTAGTTTGAATGGGATCTGGGGAGGTTAATGCCTAAAACATCATGTCATAAATGTCAGAAAACTTATTTTAGCAGTGAAACTGTATTTTTCGAGTATTGTTATGATAGTTGATTCTCATGTAGATTCACATTACAAATCACTTACTCTCCCACCACCACCACCCCAAGAATAGGGGCTATCATAACAGGAAAACTAATGATTTTTGGTTAATTTTTGGAAAACTACATTTCTCGATCCAGGAAATCTGACGCAGCCACGTAGACCATGTTATTCTGAATCTCTTCCACTATACATTTGTTTTCGGAAATGTTTATTTAATGTAAAAATTGTATATAATATTACCTTGGATCTTCCCTCAGATTCAAAATTTCGTGTTGGTCTTCCTCCCTGTCAGGGAAGCTCCCGGGCGTGACATCATGCTAATACAGCGCATGCTCGGATGTCACAGCCAGTAAATTTAAAATCAACCAAAAGGCGGACCAATCAAATCATTGATAGCATTAGGAGATTTTCAGATTTCAAAATCCCTTACTTACATCAGTTCGACGGTGACTTCCACTTGTAGCAGGTGTGCTGTGACTGAATACGAGGCCATCGCTCGTTTTTTAAAGAATAATTAGGAAAGTGTGAATTTCCTTCTCAGTCAAGATGTTCTGCCTTTCTCCCGGAATTGTAAGAAGTGCGGATGTGACCTACATTATAGACAGGACCTTCATCGGTGGTACCGTACTGTAAAAATTTTAAGTTTCGCAAATTCAAAGAAGCGGAGGGCATGTGGATTTAAAGGATTGAGGCAAATTCCACCTCATTCTCCTTCGATGACATTTAAGGTAAAGTATAGTTAGGTTAGGTTAGGTTAGTATTATGGGGGGTCTGGGGGGGCTTTGCCCCCCAATTAGGGTATACGGTTCAAACCATGTCCTCGATTTCGAAACCAAAAATATTTTTTCTGGTCGATTTTAGTGTGATTTGAATGAATTTGACCTTCATTTTTGTTGGAAATCACTCGTTTTGGAGATAGGCTTGGGTAGGCCAATCCCCAAAATGAGTGATTTCCGACAAAATTGAAGGTCAAATTCTTTCAAATCAAACTAAAATTGACCAGAAAAAATATTTTTGGTTTCGTTAGGGAGATATGTAGATTTTCCAAAAGTATACCCAATTTTTTATGGAAATGACAATGGAGGGGGATGGGGGGAAAGAAGCATAACTTACATACTGAAATTGCATTTTGGCTTCAGCTGAATAGTAACTGATTCTTGACTTACAAAACAGGGAAGGACATTTGAAGATCAGAGGATAAATACAAGAAAGAACACTGTCCCTACATTTCCAAATCAGATTGGTTAGGTTTTGGCTGAAGCTGCAGGAGAGCTTGATTTACCACTGTATTTTTTTCTCAATAAACATAACATAATTATCATTGTGATTGCTTTAAAAAGGTATGGAAATTCATAATTTTGAAGATATCAGCCCTAAAACCACCAGTTTTACTCACACACCATGGCAAGTGGTTATGCACCATATTGGACTTTTTGGCTGATTTGGTTCCAAAGTTAGTTCAACACAGATACCTGTAGTTCGTCCTGGCTAACCCAGCCGAACCTAATTCAGTCAAAACTAAATTCATTTAACCTAACCTAAACAGTTTAATGGTGGTTGAGATATGGGTTTGAATCAACCCATTGCCCTTTGTTGGACATTACCACCGATGTTAATAAGCTTAACTTCATGCTCTTGAGTAATATTATTTTTGCAGAATTTTGGTTTCATGAATGAATTTTACATTATTTATTACAGTAACATAAATGATGTTGCTGTAGAATCTGGAAGTCATAAATGGATTTACAGTTATGAAAAGTAATTGGTCATAAACTGTTCATTAGTGGTGGCGGCCATCGTCCACTCAGTATAGTACTGTCTGCTTCTTCCTTCACCTTTATCATTCTTTTTCTGTGTCTACTTCCTCTCATCATATTTCTCCAATTTTTCCAGTCACTTTTTATTACTCTTTCATTTTCAGGTGGCTTTGAGTAACAAGTCTAATGGTTTCCTGTAAGCCAGGAAACCAATTATGATACTGGGTGGTAACCATATAACCAACCCATACTTGTTCCCTACATGTCAGCAGCTGGGTCAGGAGAGGATTAGTGGCCATCCCGATAAAACAACTACGGTAACTTAAAGACAAACGACTATCCCTTACGGGGAGGTGACATCTGGCTGTAGATGGACAGTAAATAAATTTGTTAATGGGAGCTCTCCTGCAGTTTTTCCAGTGTTAGGGCCTATAGTTTGGATGTGGATGTGATAGGAAGCGTTAGGAGGAATGCAATGAGGTGGTTTGGCCGTGTGGAGAGATGGAGGGTGAAAGACTGATGATGAGAGTGAGGGGGAGGCCGAGGATGAGATGGAGGGATGGGGTGGAGAGGTATATGAGAGAGAGGGGTGTGAGTTGGGAGCAGAGCAGTGAAATGGCGGGGGACAGGGCGACGTTGAGGCGATTTGTTTGTGGCCACCCCAAATGGGATTGAGGCATCTGGCAATAGATAGATAGATAGATAGTTTGGAGTATAAGCCAAAAACAAAATTTTTGTAGTTTTCACATCACACCTCTAAGGCTAGTTGTTAGCAGACTGTTTGATTTTGGTTCATTTGTTTAGTTAGGTCTTTTAGGTAAGTATTGGTAAATTAGGTTTGGTAGTTAGAGAAAGCCTTCAGAACAATCTTAACTGTCCGGAACTGTAAATTCACCAAACGTTCTCTCTCTCTCTCTCTATCTATCTCTCTCTTACATTATTCTACTCAGACATCTCAAAGCACCCAAAGTAAGGTCAGAATATACCAAATTTCAATAGAAAATAGCACCACAAAACATAGCCAAATAAAACATTACAGCAAAACTAACAAACCATCCTGTTCCAACAAAATACAGTAATTTAACCCTTTCTGGTCTCAAATAGGTCCGAAGGTCACGTTTGAGAGATGCATTTTTTTTTTTAAAGTTAGGGTTTGCAAATAAAAAAATATCATGTTCATGCACAAGGAAGTAATACACACCTGCCTTTAAAACATTAGAGCTCTACTCACTATACAAGTGCTGCAAAAATGATGGGAAGTTGCGTAGCAAGTGGTATGTGGTAGCGTGGTGAGTATTGCCATCTCAGTGGGTAAGTGATTTCTTGGTGCATAGGCGACATGATTGCATTGTTTGTTTCCATGTTTTTTCATAAAAAACAGTTCACTAATATATGTACATTATATCACACGTGATTATTGAGATGTTTTCTTTACAAAAAACAAACCAAACAGTTACAAGAAACCATATAAAACTATCACTTACTTACTAGTTATTACTGACTAATTTATTTTACTTTGCTCTTATTTTGCTTAGTACTGTCCAAGGCTGTGGGGGTGAGGACTTGGGGGTAAGCCTACGAGCTTGCCTTTTGTATGTACGTATGTTTATTTTATTGTTGCTAACTGTATCATCCTGCGTACTTACAGGCAGCAGTAGAGACAGTGATCAAATATTTATTATTTCTCAAAATTGACGGTGTTATAAGTATAACCAGGAAGTGTGAGAAACTCATGAAATATAAATCAGAAAAAAGTAAGGAGACACATTTTGTCAATGAAAAAGACAACACTCACTGCACATGTATGTCCGCCTGGTAACAAATAAATGCATGGTACTTGTATAAAAGACTACAGAAACAACCTTAGAAACCTAAAATCAGAAATCTTTAATTACTTTCCCTTAATCAGACACTCTAACACCCAGGAAATGAATAAATATTGAGACAAGCAACGTTGGGTCTGGTTAGTACTTGGATGGGTGACCGCCTGGGAACACCAGATGCTGTTGGCATAA
This sequence comes from Coenobita brevimanus, assembly GCF_032717465.1. Lineage (NCBI taxonomy): Eukaryota > Metazoa > Arthropoda > Malacostraca > Decapoda > Coenobitidae > Coenobita > Coenobita brevimanus. The sequence continues at coordinate 692,465 of NC_136959.1, forward strand.
CGTTCTCCCTACGTGTCAAGTGGGGTTGGTGGAGGATTAGTGCCCCTCCCTGTAAAACAATTAACTCTAAGCCCTTGGCCACCCCATTTGGGATACATGGCGTCTGGCAATGAATGAATGAATGAACAACGAGGAAATCTCTTGTTGCCTGTGATGCGGCAGCTATGTACTAGGCGGGAGGCAGTGGGGTGGGGGATTGGAGGGAGAGTGGAGGGTGGGAGGTAGAGGGGTGGGGGATCAGTGGGAGGTAGGAGGGTGGAGGAAGTAGGGGGTGGGGGATTGGAGGGAGAGTGGAGGGTGGGAGGTAGAGGGGTGGGGAATTGGTGAGAGGTAGGGGGGTGGAGGAAGGGGGATACGAAAGGGAGGAGGGAAGTGAGAGCTATGTATCCTCCAGAGCAGTAAAAATATATTGCAAATGATATCCTTTTGCTAAATGAACTGTCTGATACCAAAATAGTATAAAATATTGCCAGATCAACAGTATAATAAAACCAATACATGCAACCCAACCCCCCACCATGATTAGCTCTTCCCAGACTGTGTAAACTAAAATATTGTGATCTGCGTATGCCTAGTAGAAGCAGAGGGGTCTGGGGAGCGGCTCGTATCCTTATTTCATCCACCAGCCTCAGGCAACAGTTTTCATTCATGCCTAACTATGCTGCCACGGGAGTGGCTAGGAGACCTTACCAAGAAAGCCACTATAGTGGCCAGGAGACGTGAAAGGGTTAATTTAACCTAGGTAGCATTCTATAAACACGGTGGGAAAATATGGCTTAATAAAGTAGTTAATTATGTTAAATGGCCATTGCTGATAAGAGTGAGTCAGAAATGGCATCAAGAAATGATGTGGACCAGTTTTTAAATTCAAATATATTGGCATTATGATAAATTTAGATATGGCTATTATTAGTAGGAAATGACATCTTTAACAACTACCGTATTAAACTTCCTCCAAAAAAATATATACTGTATATAAATTAGCCTAATTAGTTGACAAAAATATTTATAATATAAAGTTTAGATGGTTCAAATATATATAAATATTGATAATATCAAGTTTAGATGGTTTTATATATATATATATATATATATATATATATATATATACAGATTGAACAACCATGGAGACATGACACAGGGATGTGTCATGTCTCCATGGTTGTTCAATCTGTACATGGATGGGGTAATAAAAGAGGTACAAGGTAGGGTAGTGGATGTTGGAGTGGCCCTGGTGAGAGAGGATAGTGTTTGGAAACTCCCTGTACTGTTGTTTGCAGATGATACTGTGTTGTTGAGTGAAGATGAAGGGGAGCTACAAGGCTTGGTGGATGAGTTTGAGAGAGTGTGTAAGAAACGGAACCTAAAGGTGAATGTAGGGAAGAGTAAAGTGATGGTCTTTGAGAGAGGTGAAGTCAGTGAATGTATAGCGAGGTTGGATGGTGAGGAATTGGAAAATGTGAGTACGTTTAAGTATTTGGGTAGTGTGATGAGTAAGGATGGAGGTTTGGAGGGTGAAGTGCTTGAAAGGGTACAGCAGGGAAGAAAGGTTGCTGGTTCCTTGAAAGCAGTGATAAGAAACAGGGAAGTGAGCATGGAAGTAAAAAAGTTACTACATGACAGTATTGTGATACCAACTCTAACGTACGGAAGTGAAGCTTGGACGTTGTTGGAAGGACACAAGTCAAGAGTGAGAGCAGTGGAAATGAGTTATTTAAGAGGAGCTTGTGGAGTCACGTGGAGAGACAGGCTGACGAATGAGGATATAAAGGAGCGTTGTGGTGTTGATGTGGATGTGATAGGAAGTGTTGTGAGGAACACACTGAGGTGGTTTGGCCATGTGGAGAGGATGGAGGGTGAAAGACTGACGAAGAGAGTGTATGTGAGTGAGGTGGAGGGTGGAAGAGGGAGGGGGAGACCGAGGATGAGATGGAGGGATGGGGTGGAGAGGTATATGAGAGAGGGGGGTGTGAGTTGGGAGCAGGGTAGTGAAATGGCGGGGGACAGGGCGACTTGGAGGCGATTTGTTTGTGGCCACCCCAAACGGGATTGAGGCGTCTGGCAATAGATAGATAGATATATATATAGGCATACCCCGGTTTAACGATGTAATTGGTTAGGTAGTAGTAGTATTTGTTCCCTAGGCAGTCTGGCCGAACAGCCATGAGTCCCTAAGGAAGGCCATGGCTGAGACCGGGCTTTCCCACAGCGCTCTCAAGGAGTGTATGTTGTGTTGTTGGCGTAGGTGATTGTGTGCAATGCAGTCTTCCATAATGTGCTTAATAGTATGGGGTGCTGTGTTGCATCCTGGACAGGCATCAGTGATGGAGTCATCCAACCTCTTCTGGTAACTTAAGAGGGCTGGATGTTGCCCACATCTCAGCCTGGACAGGTGGACCCTGTCCTCACGAGGGAGATAGGATTCAGAAGGGTGGATGTCAGGAGGCCGTGCATGCAGCTGTGTGTTGTCTTTAAGTGACTGAGTGATTTGAGTGTGGATATGCTTCTGGAAGCTGGTCTGAGGTGAGCGAGGGGGGAGAGATGACAGTATTTGTGTATGATATCGTGTGCTGGGTGTTGTTTTGATGTTCCTTGGTGTGTGTGGATGTGTTGCCATGTAGTGTAGTGGATGTTGTGGGTTTGTGGAGGCTGCAGTGAGAATTTGGGTGCCTTTCATGTCTAGGTGATCCTTGACTTTGAGGACTTTGGTTTCTTGATGTAGGTGGTCTGTGGGTGTAGTAGCTGTGCAGCCTGTGATTATTTTTAGGGCCTTGTTCTGTATGGTCTGTAGAGTGTTGTAGTGTGTTTTAAGTGAGGTTAGGAGCTCAGGCAGGGCTTGCATAATTCATCACTGAATGTATATATTGTTTGTATACTGTGGTGGTGGTTTCTTTGTTGTGTCCGAATGTTGTGTGGGCCAGTGACCTCAGGACATTGAGTCTTGGAGTTATTTTATTTTTAATGTTTGTGATGTGTTGTTTAGTGGTAGATGGTGGCAACCATCATCCACTCACATGATGTAGTGCTGTCTGCTTCTTCCTTTGCCTTTATCATTCTTTTTCTGTGCCTGCCCTCCACTCTTCCTATTTCTCCCATCTTTCCTGTCACTTCTTATTGCTTTTCTCTCCTTTACAGGTGGTTTTACATTGAGTGACAAGCCTAATGGTTTCCTGTAAGCCAAGAAACCATTTAAAACACTGGGTGGTAACCATATTACCAAACTATACATGCTCCATATGGGTCAACAAGTGGGTTGGTGGAGCGTTAGTGCCCCTCCCCGTAAAACAAATGACTCAAAGTCAAAGGGCCACCCCTTACGGGATTATGGCGTCTGGCCATAGGTAGATCTATCTATCTATCTATCTATCTATTGCCAGATGCCTCAATCCCGTTTGGGGTGGCCACAAACAAATCGCCTCCATGTCGCCCTGTACCCCGCCATTTCACTGCCCTGTTCCCAACTCACACCCCCCTCTCTCATATACCTCTCCACCCCATCCCTCCATCTCATCCTCGGCCTCCCCCTCCCTCTTCCCCCCTCCACCTCACTCACATACACTCTCTTTGTCAGTCTTTCACCCTCCATCCTCTCCACATGGCCACATAGATAGATGTGTTGTTTAAATGACATTGATGTATCGTATGTTACACCATGGATTTTGTGTGTGTGTGTGTGTGTGTGTGTGTGTGTGTGTGTGTGTGTGTGTGTGTGTGTGTTAGGGGGATGTTGTTTATGGTGAGGTGTGGATCATGACTGTGTTCTGCTGTCCAGTTTGTGAGAAGGGTCACTGAAGATTTGGCTTGGGCTATTTTGAGCCTGTTTGTGGTGGACCATTCATGTAGTGTGTTGAGGTAAGGTTGGAGGATGTGTGCAGCTGTGTTTGCATTTTGGTGTGTACATGTGAGTGTTATGTCATCTGCATAGGAAGCTATGTGTATCTGTGGTGTGTGGGGTGTGGGTATGTCATGCATGTATAGGTTAAACAGTGTAGGGGATAAAACAGATCCTTGGGGGATGCCATTTGTGAAGTTTCTGATGTTTGAAGACTGACTGGCAAATGTTACATGTGCACATCTGCCTGCTAAGTAGTTTGCCAGCCATCTTTTTGTGTTATTGTGCATGTTTGTGTTGAATATTTTGTTAGTGGGGTTGTGGCACGGAATGGCATCAAAAGCTTTGCTAATGTCTAGTGTGACTTGTAGTGTTCTATGTGGTGGCCTAGCTGAATTCATGCCATCAAAAACTCTCTGTGTAAGGTCTGTAAGAAGAGTGTTTGTGAAGTGTAGTGACCTAAAGCAATGTTGTGATTGGGCTAGGGAGGTGTGAGGTGTAACTAGTTGTAGTGACCTTAGAGGGGTGCAGAGGAGTGTGATGGGGCGGTGTGAGGAAGGTAACATGGGGTCTTCGTTGGGTTTAGGGATAGTGATGATAATGCCATGCTTCCAGATGTTGGGTATTGTGTTGTGTGAGTAGCTGTAATTTGTTATGTTCTTGAGCGCTTGTAAGCCTTGTGGTCCAAGGTGTTTAAGGTGATTGTTGCCTATGTTGTCTGGTCCACAGGCAGATGAGTGCTTAAGGTTGCTGATGATGTGCTTCGTCTGGTTGTAAGTGAAAGGTGTGTAGTCTGGGTCTGTGGGGAACTGTCTCTTATGTCGGATAATGCATCGCTTGTTGCGATGGGGGTTTAGATGGCTGACACGTGAAAAGTGATTGATGAGAGTGTTTGCTTGTTGTTTGTTTGATGGTATGGTGTCTGTTGTTGTGATGGCAGCGTGTGATTGTGTAGTGTTGCTGTTGGAAAGTGTGATGCTGTTTATTGTTTTGTAGAGTTTGCTGATGTTTGTTTTGTGGTCAAGTGTTTGGAGGTAATTTTTCCAGTTTAGTGTTTGCTGTTCTGATATTTTACTGTTTATCTGAGTGTTGAGTTCTTGTATTTGTTGTACGGTGTCTTGTGTATGGGGTGTTGGGGAGTGTCGCAGTGTGTCCCGTTGTCTGATGAGGCCTTGAATTTCTGGTGTGAAGTTGGGGTTGTGTCTCTTTCCGTTGCCTCTAGGGATGTGTCTTTTGTCTGCATTTTGTATAATTGTATTGAAAGTGTGCACAGCAGTGTTGATGTTTGTGATGGGTGTACTGTTTAATGTTTCGAAATGTTGTTCTGTTTCAGTTGTCAAGGCCTCCCAGTTGGCTGTCTTATAATTAGTGTATGTGTGTCTGTGGCCAGCTGGGGTGATTCTGGTTTTGGTAGTGATGATGATTGGGAGGTGATCAGATCCAAGGGTTTTGATCACTCTCCAGGATGTTGTGGGGACGAGGTTTGAGAAGCAAAAGGTGATGTCTGGGGATGATGGGAGGAAGAGGGCTTGGTGTGGGATATGGGTATGTTGATGGAGATTGTTCAGTATGGAAAGATGATCTGTTTGGGACTGTAGTACCAGCCCTCTGTCTGTTTCAGGGTTGTTGACATGCCAGGCCAACGCCTTGGCATTGAGCTTACCACCCAGGATGATGTTGGGTATGTTAGTGATGTGGTGTATTTGTGGAGAGTAATTGTGTGGTACTTTGGGGGATGACTGGGGGGGAATGTATGTGTTGGCAATTGTTATATATGATTTGTTACCGGTGCGTATTTTAATTGATTGTATTTCTGTTTTGGTGTCATGTGGGGGGAGAATTGACTTTGTGTGTGCCGTGGTATCTGAGAAGTTAATGGATTTGTGTACCAGGGTGATGAGTCCACTGCCACCGCCATCAGCCCGGTCTTGTCGAATGGTGGTGAAGTTGTGAAATGTAGGTGTTTTTTGTGTTCTGTTTAGTTTTGTTTCTTGTAAGATGGCAATGTGTATGTTATGTTGTTTGATGAATTGTGTGAGTCCTTGTTTATTGGTGTTTATGCCATCTATGTTTAATTGAAGGATGTTGTGAGTGCAATGTGTGTGGGCTGCTGTAGCATGGGGGAGAGGTGGTGGTGTTGGTAGAGGGAAGGGGTAGGAGAAGGCTGTGGTGGAGGTAAGGGTTGGGGTGGATCAGGATGGGATGGAATGGGAGGGGTTGGGGGATTGGATGGTGTAGGAAGGATCAGTGGGTTTGGCTGAGGAGGTGTGGAGGAAGTAGGAGTAGGTTTGGTGAGGGGGTTAGTGGGTGGGGGGAAGGAGCGTAAGGAGCAGGTCCAGGTGTTTGTGTAATGTTTTCTGGATGCAAGTGTTGTGCAGGTGTAATGGGTCCAGTTCTTGCGGAAATTGCACTGAACTGAACCCTTTGTCTGTCGGCTCAATGTGATAGGTTTTGAGCACGTTGGACATATGTATTTATTGGTGGGTCCTGGATTGCTCTCAATGTCCCTGGCTAGAAGTCATCGAGAAATGACTGCCGGGGAGCCATTTCTCGGTGCAGAAAAACGGTGTTGTTGTACGTATTGTGCTGAGAGGTGTGGCACTTGCCTGGGTGACCAGGTAAAACCCCATCATTAGGCGAGGTATCATATATCGGGATACTTTTAACATGTAATGTGGAGTGTTTACCAGTCTTGGGTGTCTCCCCAAACCAAGCCCAAAGCCCATCCAAATGAGCCCCAAAATGAGTTTAAAGCCAATCTAAATGGCCTAACAGCTGTCAAGGAAGCTGACCTAAGCCTAACACCTGTAAATAATTCACTAACACCAAGAAATAAAATCTGAAAATCATCAAATACTAGTCTGGAAAAAATCAGGCTTAGTAAACTGGACCCCAAAATGATAATGTTCACCCCACCTGTGGCTAAAACACATTGATGAGTCTAAAAACAGTTTATAAGTCAACCTAAACACACAATTTTGGTTTAAGATATAATAAAAATCAGTAAAAAAAAATCAAAATCCATCGTTAAACCAGGGTTTGGCCATCGTCAGGCAGGGTATGGTGGTATTTCTACCCCCATCGTTAAGCCGGGGTATCGCATCTAGGGGTATCATATATTGAGGTACTACTGTATATATATATATATGAACATATACAGGTATACCTCGATATACGATACCTCCATTGTAGATACAATACTCTGGCTTAGTGATGGGGGTAGAAATACCACCATAACTCACCTAATGATGGCCGAACCCTGGTTCAGCGATGGGTTTAGATCTTTTTTTTACCAATTTTGATGATATTTTAGACTTAAATTTTGTATTTAGGTTGATTTATAAACTGTTTTTAGACTGATATTAATGTGTTTTAGTCATAGGTGGGGTGAACATTGTCATTTTGTTTACTAAGTTTGGTTTTTCCAGATTTATAACTGACGATTTTCAGACTTTTGAGGGGGTTTAGATGAGTTATAAACTGCTTTAGACTTAGTTTAGCTTGTTTTAAGCTATTTGATGGTTTAGGTGAGCAAGAAACTTGTTTTTGGAATCACCTGGGTGGGTTTAGGCCATGGCTTGGGGGGGAAACCTAAGGCTCAAAAACGCTTACTTATACTTTACATGTTAAATCTACCCAGTTGTACGATACCTTGCCTAGCGATGGGTTTTTACTTAACCAACTGCATCGTTAAACTGGGGTATACCCATATATATATACACTAAACCCTTATTATACGATGGGGTTCCGTTCCTGAAAACCCCATCGTATAGCAGTCCCATTATAACATGGAGTCAATGGGGATACGTTCCCAGACGTGCCTAAACTCTCACATACACACACCTTAGCACTCACATACATGAAATATCCTTATGTTTAAACATTTAAAGTAACACATTAATAGTGAATAAAGAGAAAAAAGCATGAAAATACAGTATACAGTAGATCTTACCTTTACTGAAGCAAGCAACGGTTGTTTATGTGGTTCCTAGACAATTCGCCATGAAGTCGACAATTCGTCGTCATAATATGGACATTCCCCGTCAGGACAATTCCCCGTCATTCTATAAATATACTTATTACTGATTAACTGATACTTTAATAACTAATTCTCAGGGGGATCTATCAAAGTCTATTTTCATTCAATAGCATTGGCTTTGGATATCATTTGTAAGTTGCACTTTTAGACAATATTTAACTTGTTTCTACCTTGCTGTAGTTCGTTTCGTTTCGTTTTTAAAGGCTCCAACATGCTTGCATGTGTCGGCCTTGGTCACCTAATGGCGGCTCTCCACACTGCACGATCCATTGCAGCCTCCCTGTTCAGTCCCTTAACCCTAAGGTCACACTTAATGACCTCGTCCCATGTCTTTCTCGGTCTACCCCTCACAACCCCACCCCCAATATTAACACTTCTCACCTTCCTCACCCAATTATCATCCCCCATCCTCTCCACATGTCCAAACCACCTCAATCTACCTCTCCTCATCACAACACCAATACACTCCAGTTCCATCCTACCTCTCAACTCTTCCATTGTAAACCCAACACCTCCAGGCCTTGGACGCAGGGACGCACTGCACATCCACCTAATCATTGTCATTTCAGTACGTCTGAGCCGGCGAATGTCTTCCTCCTTCACTGCCCAGGTCTCACTACCATACAGCATTACACTCCTAACACATGCTGCATACAAAGACCCCTTAGCACGTAGGGAGAGCCCTCTCAATGTCAGGAGAGGCAAGAGCTCCCTGAACTTCTTCCAACCACTTCTCACCCTAGCCACAGAGCTAGCTCCAGCCCCACCTCCAGCACACAACATGTCTCCCAAATAACAAAGCTCTTCCACACACTCAAGAGATTCACCAGCAAGTTCAATCCTTTCACGTCTGACGATCTCCACCTGCTCACCCCGGCACGCCGTACACATAAAATCAGCATTATCTCGCAGTCTCGCTGTAGTTGACTTTGAATTATGTTCTAGCATCACCCACAGCTGTTTTCATTAATTTCCAGTGGTACTACAACATCCTGGGTATATTTTAAAACGACTTTGAAGAGGTACAACTACAGTACTAAAAAACTAGTGTACTTCCTAAATAAACTGATATGAAAATAAACGACGGGGAATCATCCTGACGACGAAAAGTCCCGATGGCGAATTGTCTTGTTATTGTTGTGATGGCGAATTGACTTGATGGCGAAATATCCCGAAACATTTATATAGACATAACATGATGATTATTTGTATAATTCCAAAGTATGTCGATCGTTCACTTAAGGTAATTAGGCATTTATATAAATGCCAATGTCTCGTATGTAGCCTTATGCTAAGATGAAGGATCGATCATAAATCAGCTGATTCACGTTTCAATATATTATTATTTTTCATTTAATGCCCATAATTTGATGCCATATTTTACATTTACTATATTAACAATAAACCACCATCACTTTTATAACTTACATAATTAAAAAACTAGTGTACTTGCTAAATAAACTGATACGTAAATAAATGATGGGGAATCGTCCTGACGGCGAATTGTCCCGACTCGGCCTCACAGTCACAGGGACTCGCAGCCCTGACTCATCAATGTCAGGGCTGGCTGGCTGGGCAGGGCTAGCTAATGAAGCTGGACCGGTGGACAAGTGTGTGTGGTCTAATGCCGACAGTGTGAGGACGTTTTTGTTGCGTTTGCACATTCGCTGTTCACTGAGCCACGGATGATCCATCGTTGTTGCAAATCGTTCCCATTGTATAGTGGGCATAGGGTACTAAAATTTTGACATTGTATAAGCGAAATATTGTACAAAGAGGCATCGTATAATGAGGGTTTACTGTATATATATACACCAGTATATTTGCCTGACACGATGTAAGTCGCAGTTGCCCATTGGGCAGTTACCCATTGGACAGTTAGTGACGTAAGTTGCAGTACAGTAGCTGCTTGGGTTAACTCACAACTACCCAGTTGCTGTGTGGGAGATTTTGCTGGCAAGTACAGTGGTCCCTTGGTTACTGCGCATAATTGGTACTTAGCATGATATGTGACAGCAAAACAGTGCAATGAAGAAAAACACAGAACCAATAGGATTTATTCTAATTACAGCCAGGCATCCGAAGTGCTAGTAGTTTTCCCATTTACAACAGTTTAGACCCACTAAATTCATATATACTGCCCTGGTAATTAACAAGAACACCATTGGTATGGTTAGGTTAATGGAAAGTGATGAAAAGAGTACAGTGTGGAAGAATCATCTTCATTCATTCATTGCCAGACGCCATGTATCCCAAACGGGGTGGCCAAGGGCTTAGAAAACTGCTATAACCAAGTGCACAATAACCAAGGGAACACTTGGTAGTGATCCCTTGGTTATTAAGCAGAATTAGTACTGGCCTAATGTGTGATAACCAAAGCACTGAACCTACAGGATTTATGGTAAGTGGTACTGGGCACCTCACGTATAAGCCAAAAATTTACCTTTTTACAACAGTAAAAGTTGGTAATGTGAAGGTGGATGGGATAGTTGGTGAGTGGGGTGTGCCTGCCGAGATAGATGAGAATGGGAGTGCGTTAGTGGACATTTGTGCTGGGAGGGGGTTGGTGATAGCCAATACCCTCTTCAGGCATAAAATGATCCACAGGTATACATGGCGAGTGATGAGAAGGGTGGGTGGTGAACTGAATGAAAGGAAGGCAATGATTGATTATGTGTGTGTGGATGAAAGGATGCGAAGATGTGTAAAGGATGCAAGAGTGTATAGAGGTTGGGGGAGTGGACTTTCTGACCACTACTTGGTGGTGGCCAGAATTAAGATGCAAGTGAGATGGAGGAATAGAAGAAGGGAAAGACGAGAGGAAGGAGTAGTTGCAAGGAGAGTGGAAAGGTTACAAGAGGATGAGAAAAAGGCAGAGTATAAGAGAGAAGTGGAGAAACGATTGGGCAAATATGAATTGGAGCAGATGGGAGACGTGGAAGGTGTGTGTAAGATATTTACAGAAGAAATATGTGCAGCATGTGATGTGGTGTGTGGAAGGAAGAGAAGGCGGAGGGGGGTGCAAGGAACAGCGTGGTGGACTGAAGAGGTGAAACAGGCTGTGGCACAAAAGAAGAAAGCATACAATGAATGGGTGAGAAATAGGGGCGTGGAAGAAGTTGAGAGGCGGAAGAGAGAGTTATATGTGGAAAGGAAGGGAGAGGTGAAAAGATTAGTAAGAGAGAGTAAGAAGAGAGTGGATGAGGAATTTGGAAGGAATTTGAGTGTAAAGTGGAGGGACTGTAAGAAAATGTTCTGGAGAGAAGTGAAAAGAGTAAGACAGGGTGGAAGTGAAGTTAGCAGGGGAGTGAAAGGTAAAAATGGTAGATTACTAGTGGAGAAGGGAGAAAAAATGAGCAGATGGAGAGAACACTTTAAGGAATTGTTGAACATAGAGGATGGAAGTAATGTGAGTATAAGTGGCTGGGGAATGGCTGGGAGAAGGAGGGAGGTGAGAAGACAGGAAGAAATCAGTAGGATAGAAGTTGTGGAAGCAATGAAGAAAGTTAAATCGGGTAAAGCCCCAGGAATTGATGGAGTGTGTGGTGAAATGCTGAAGCATGGGGGAGAAATAGTAGTAGAATGGATGTGGAAGATGTGCAGATTGGCCTGGGAGGAAGGTAGAGTCCCGGAGGATTGGAAGTCAGGTATAATTATTCCCTTGTACAAAGGAAAAGGGGAAAAAGAAGTGTGTGGTAATCATAGGGGCATTTGTCTTCTTAGTATAATAGGAAAAGTGTATGGTAGGATACTTATAGACAGAGTTAGAGAAAGAACAGAGAAATTAGTTGGAGAAGAACAGGGAGGCTTTAGGAAGGGAAGAGGTTGTGTAGATCAGATATTCATTCTCAGATCTTTAGTGGAAAAGTTTCTAGAGAAGGGAAAGAAGTTGTATGCGGCTTTCATGGATTTGGAGAAAGCATATGACAGGGTGGATAGACAAGGATTGTGGAAAGTGTTAAGAATATATGGAGTAGATGGGAAGTTGTTGAATGCTGTGAAGAGTATGTACGATGGTGCGAAGGCTGCAGTGCGTGTGGATGGTGAACTAAGTGAATTTTTCTCTTTGAAAGTTGGTTTGAAACAGGGATGTGTCATGTCTCCATGGTTGTTCAATCTGTACATGGATGGGGTAATAAAAGAGGTACAAGGTAGGGTAGTGGATGTTGGAGTGGCCCTGGTGAGAGAGGATAGTGTTTGGAAACTCCCTGTACTGTTGTTTGCAGATGATACTGTGTTGTTGAGTGAAGACGAAGGGGAGCTGCAAGGCTTGGTGGATGAGTTTGGGAGAGTGTGTAAGAAACGGAACCTAAAGGTGAATGTAGGGAAGAGTAAAGTGATGGTCTTTGAGAGAGGTGAAGTTAGTGAATGTACAGCGAGGTTAGATGGTGAGGAATTGGAAAATGTGAGTACGTTTAAGTATTTGGGTAGTGTGATGAGTAAGGATGGAGGTTTGGAGGGTGAAGTGCTTGAAAGGGTACAGCAGGGAAGAAAGGTTGCTGGTTCCTTGAAAGCAGTGATAAGAAACAGGGAAGTGAGCATGGAAGTGAAAAAGTTACTACATGACAGTATTGTGATACCAACTCTAACGTACGGAAGTGAAGCTTGGACATTGTTGGAAGGACACAAGTCAAGAGTGAGAGCAGTGGAAATGAGTTATTTAAGAGGAGCCTGTGGAGTCACGTGGAGAGACAGGCTGACGAATGAGGATATAAAGGAGCGTTGTGGTGTGGATGTGGATGTGATAGGAAGCGTTATGAGGAACACACTGAGGTGGTTTGGCCATGTGGAGAGGATGGAGGGTGAGAGACTGACGAAGAGAGTGTATGTGAGTGAGGTGGAGGGGGGAAGAGGGAGGGGGAGGCCGAGGATGAGATGGAGGGATGGGGTGGAGAGGTATATGAGAGAGGGAGGTGTGAGTTGGGAGCAGGGCAGTGAAATGGCGGGGGACAGGGCGACTTGGAGGCGATTTGTTTGTGGCCACCCCAAACGGGATTGAGGCGTCTGGCAATAGATAGATAGATAGACAACAGTTTAGACCCATTAAGTACATATACCATATATTGTTATTTCAGGTATCAGCAACACATAGGCATGGGTTAGTTTAACCCCTAAAGACCTTTGGCTGTCGAGCGACAGTTACAGAAAATGTTGTATAAAGTCCTATGATTGTCGATGGTACAGAGGCTACCAAAAACTGGTGGTAGGTAGCACTGCCTCTGTTATGATGTATATGGGACCTGGCCAGTGGGAACTAAGAGATCAGGTGGTGGGAGCCATGATCCAGCCCCCTCCCAGGGTTTGGGGGCTCCCCCCTCCCCAGGCCTTCTTTCCACCTCCCTTTGCCCCATTGGATCCTGCCTTGTGTGTCCCCTCCCTCCCAAACTGCCCCCCATACCCCCTCTAGCCCATATTGGGTGTGTGTGGCAGACATAGGCTATTCCCTCCCTTTTCCCCCCTCTCTTGATGACCCCCACATTCCCTCCACCTCCCTGTTCCCCCTTATATCTCAAGGACATCCCATTCTCGCTCATAGTGAGGAGTGACTTTTTTTTCTTTATATTTGATGGTCGAGTGTGCAGTAACCAGTAGACATATGAGAGTGAAATATGCATTTTCTGGTGTGTAAAATCAAGCTCTTCAAATCTATAAGACCAAAATATACTTTGTTGCAATTTTTTTTTCTCTTTATACACGAGGGATAACAATTTTCATTTTTGACGGTCAATGTTATGGTAACCGTAAGTCATGTAAGAGTGAAACATACATCTTCAGGTGTGTAAATTCAAACTCTTGAAACCTGTAAGAAATCATTTTAAAAAAAGTTTTAAAATTGTGCCCTTTTTGCGGATCTGGGGATAGGGGGGCTGGGAGATTTGCGGTCTTTAGGGGTTAATAGAAAGTGATGAAAATGGCACAGTATGGAAGAATCACACTTCATATTAAGACCTGAGTTAGGCTTCATGTAAAGGGTTCTGAATCTGAGGGATGGAGAGTTAATGATCTCCACCACATGGGATTAACTGCTAGTGTAGGGCCTCATCTTTGAATCCTCAAAGCCATCAGAAGCTATCGTTGTTGGCAGAAAGCAGCTCAGTAGGGTGATAACAAGGTTTTTTACCCCCAAAATGCACGATAATGGGAGGAATGCAGATTTTCATGTCGCTGTGATGATGAAACCCACTATAACCAAGTGCTTAATAACCAAAGGATCACTGTCCTTAAAACACAAGCTGTTGCCTAGTGGCTTAAAGTTTTAAAGCTCCTCATTTCAGACCTTAACATTGCTTCTTGGTTATTGTTTGAAAATGCTGTGGTCCTTCTCTGAGAACCATGAACCCAAACTAGTTATGAATTCATCGGAAGAGCATGTCAGTGCTAAAAAGGGTTAATGGTTAAAGTGTCTTTTTTTTTTTTTTTTTTTTTTTTTTAACAAGCTTTGTATGTTACTTGGAAGTTTTCCTCATGTGTTATTTTCATCAACAAACTTGCTGATTTCATTTGTTGGTCCATTATGCCAAAGATATAATAAACTGTTTCAGGTGGATGGTGACAGCAGCTGGAGAATAACTGCCAAATGTATGAGGTAGCCAGCAGTCAGTGCACTAGAGGAGCTGATATGGACTCAGCTGACCCCACTTGTAAGGTATTGATTGTGTAATGACTCAGATGTTTATGCTATCCCTCCTGGCTGTGTGTGCATAAACTGACACACAGTGTTATCAGGTTCACAGAGATACAGATCTAATGGTAGGTCTTGTTTCAGGTCCACATCTGAAGTCTGGTCAGCAAAGCAGACGTATCAGTAGTATGGTTGTGAGGGAGCTTCCCGAGTTGTAAATTCAGAATGTAGACAGAAGTAAGGTCACATATTATGTTTTTGCCCAAATAAATGTTTCAGTTCATTGTCTGAGCACATCAGTTTGAAATATATTACTGTTCTTCATATTAAGAAGTATGTATAATATTATGAGTAATAAGTCCTGAATAAGTCATTTATGGTAGGGGAAACTGAATAGTTTTACTGTTGCGCAGAACTTAGGTTACGGTTGTTTTTGAATAGCTGTGCACAGAACTAGACAATGAGCGTTGACATTTATGGTACACATCTTTGTAAAGGCCGTTGTTGTTACAATTATGTTTCAGTTGTAATCATCAGTTGACACTTGTTATTCAATAATACTCATCTATTATTAGTGAATAATATTTACAGGAATATCTTTCGCATTGACAGTGATGTTAGTCATTGATTATACTGGTGGTAAATACAATGGTTAGTAGAAAGTGGGATCAGTGTGGAAGGTAGATTAACCCCTAGCTGCCGGGGGACGGTTATATCCGACATAAAATTGGTGGACTGGGGACACCAGGTATTGGATGTAACTGCAAATGTTTTCGTGCCACAGTTTGAAGTGGTCGCCACTTTATCTCGTCACCAAAGAGTTGGGATAGACTCCTGCCACCCAAGGCAAGCATACCTCAGTCATTTCTGTGACTTTGTCAGGTGAAGGACGATGTTTTAGACCTCTTGTCTGATTCTGTTCCTGCCTCATATGGACTTCTTGCCTCATCCACCCTTGCAAATCCTTTTTCCAAGGATGCTAGGAAGGGGCTCAGTGTGAGTGCCATAGGGTGTGCCTTGGATGCAAAAGAGTCTAGTTTATCTAGTAATGGAGAAGTTATCATGTTGAGAGCGAAGCCAAAGTTGGGGCCGCAAGCACATACATGAATGCATCTTGCCTTGCGCTCTAAAAGAGACTTACCGTACAGTCTTTTCATCCTTACCCATTGATGCGACCATGTACAGGCCTGGGGATACTTTTATTCACAAGAAAAAAGGTTGTTGAGTAATATGGACTTTAATTTGTTTCCCTAACTGCAATACTTTCCAAGATATTAAGGTTTGAAAACAAGCACTGTTGGGAAAATAAGCCGAACTGAGAGGGCAACCGCGGAATAAATAGCTCGGCGTCTAGGGGTTAAGTTGGGTACATAGATAGAAAGATATTTTTATTGGCCACAGATGCACATTCATAACTGTATAATAATTGCCTGTTATCACTTATATGCATTGTTCATCCAATATATGGATTAAGAAAAACCCGAAGGGGAGTTAATGTTTGAAGTGAGTTGATGAAATAATATAGATTGTTAAGGAAGAACTAAATATGCAGTCAGAGTTTGAGGCAAGTGAAGTAAGAATGAAGATGATCAAGGAAGAACCAAATGTTAAGGTAGAGTGTGAAGTGAGTGAGGAAATAATTGAAGAACCAGATGTGAAGCTTGAGTGTGAAGTGGGTGAGGAAGTGTTATTCAGTGAGAATGGGGATGTCCAAGACCCAGTCACCCTCTCAACTGATGCTGATAAGTTCAGATGTTTAGAGTGTGATGAGGTTTTTACTTTTAAGAGCTCTCTAGCCCGGCACTTGGTGGTTCATACAAAAGTGAAGGAACTGAAATGTAATGAATGTGGTAAACTGTTTGAAAAAAAATCACATCTACTTCGGCACTTGGATGTTCATGCAAGAATCAAGAATTTCAGGTGTGATGAATGTGGTAAACTTTTTGGTGATAAAAGTAGTCTCACCAGACACTTAGTACTTCATTCAGATGTGAAAAAATTCAAGTGTGATGAATGTGGTAAAATATTCAGTCAGAAACATCATCTCAAGGGGCACTTATTGATTCATTCAGGATTGAAGAATTTTAAGTGTGATCAGTGTGGTAATCTGTTTACAAGGAAATCTGATCTCACACGGCACTTAGCTATCCATTCAGGAGTGAAGAAATACAAGTGTGATGCATGTGGTAAAATGTTTTGTCAAAAAGGTAATTTCAACCAACACACATTAGTGCATTCAGGAGTGAAAAAATTTAAATGTGACCATTGTGGTAGCCTTTTTAAAACTAAACTTTATCTCACCCGACACTTGCATGTTCATTCAGGAGTGAAGAACTACAAGTGTGATGAATGTGGTAAACTGTTTAGCAGGAAACCTCATCTTACTCGGCACTTGGTTATTCATTCAGGAGAGAAGAAATACAAGTGTGATGAATGTGGCAAAGTGTTTCCATGGAAATGGGTTCTCGTTCGTCACTTGGCTATTCATTCAGGAGTGAAGAAATACACATGTGATGAATGTGGTAAAATGTACATTCTTAAGAATCATCTCACTGACCACTTATTAACTCATTCTGGATTGAAGAATTTTAAGTGTGATGAATGTGGGAAGCTGTTTAGAACGAAATCTGAGCTTCTCCGGCACAGAGACATTCATTCAGGAATGAAGAAATACAAGTGTGATGATTGTGGTAAAATGTTTGGTGTTAAAAGTCGTTTCAACAGGCATATACTAATCCACTCAGGAGTGAAAAAATATAAGTGTGATGAATGTGGTAAACCATTTAGCAGGAAATCTGATCTCACTCAGCACTTGTATATTCATTCAGGAGTGGAGAAATGTAAGTGAAATGAATGTGGTAAACGGCTCAGCAGGAAATCTTACCTCATTCGGCACTTGGATTTTCCTGCATGGGTAAGGAAGTCAAATGTGATAAATTAGGTAAGGGATATAGAACAAAGCAGGATTTAGTATTGCTGTTACCAATATGGTTCACTGAATTGATATCTCACTAGTCTTTCATTTTTTCAGATTCTGAACCAATACTGATATTTACCGTTGATACTGAGTTTAGACAGAAGAAACATTAAAATGACCTTTATTGAAGATTTTGTTAATTGTTTTCCCTGATTCTTTGTAAAAAGAGTGTTACCTTTATACTGTTTTGCGGCTAAATAAGGAAGATTCTTACAGAAAACCTCACAAGGTTAAGATTGGTAAGTGACTGAGTAGGAAAAAGAAAAAAATGAAATCAGCGAGTTGAGAGTGAGTTATACTTTGACCTGTTAGTGTGTAAGTGCTGTGGCCGTGTGGGTTTATTTATGTAAGTGGTGGATATGCTATCACGTGGGTTTATGTGAAATGTTGTACACACATGGGCAAACTGCCCACAATCATTAGTTCTTACATTCCATTTTAAGTCACAATATTTACAGTCAGTCTTCGCACAGTAGTCTTAAAAAAACAAATGATTTACTGCATATTATAAGACAAGACAGTAGATGGGGACATTTAAGGAGACAGTAACTCTTGAGTTGAGGGGACGAACAACATTTGGCTACTTTGTTTAAACACAGCTTCTACAGCAAAACAGCCCCTTAGTTGACAGACAAACATCATGTATAGGTCTTGCCTGTTCTCCTTTATATTACACACACACACACACACACACACACACACACACACACACACACACACACACACACACACACACACACACACACACACACACACACACACACACACACACACACACACACACACACACACACACACACACACACACACACAGGTAAAACGGTTGATGTCGTTGATCAACCCTGGTCTGTGTGGTCGAGCAGACGTAAGAGGTGTTATCTACAGTAGGCCAGTTGTCACATGCTATGCAGCTCCTTCAAGATATGATGAAACTACTAGAATAATACAAGGATAACAAAGAATAAGGCTTGCCCTTGCCCATCAAACCCTCCAGTGGAAACTTGCAGGAAAAAGTGAGATCCATCAGAGAAGAGTATGAACATCTGATAATCTGTGTATGTATGGGCAATTGAGTGTAAGCTACTGGTGTCTGTGTGTGTAAATGTCGCTTAGATTTGAGTGTAATTTCAAAAAAATGTTTCGCATGGCAGAAGGTATTGTGACCTAAAAGCATTGCACAGTTCAACCAGAGAACCTTCAATGCCAAACTTTTCAAAGTAAATCCTGTAATACAGTCTGTCCTTGTCTAACATAGTTAATTGCTTCCACACCCCTACCATGTTAGAGAAATTTTGAGTTACAGGGACTCTTGAAACCCCCTATTTTCTTCCGCACCCCTGCCCAAAGTCCACATTTTCCCCCCTTGTGGTGCAAATTTTTTTTATACATCACAATTTTAACCTCCTAGAAAGCATTAATATGGTTCAGAAAATTATATAAGGGTATTATTACTGTTAAAAGCCACATTTTATTTACCTTTTGGGAGGATAAGAGGAGACACACTATGCCAGAGAGGAGTCAGAGGGGAAAACACTGGTTAAAATCCTTTAAAGTCAGTTGCACTTATAACACTTCTCACATCATTATCTGTGTTATCCATGGCTTCTTCTTCCTGCTGGCATTGGATATCCTCTTCCTGGAGTTCAGCAGCAGCTTGTCTGGCAAAGTAGCAAGTGATGAGTGACTGTTTACGTCAACTCACTTGTTTGGTGTGCATACGATTGTAGACGTTGAAAACATCCAACATCTGCCCGATCACTTCATTTCCTCTGGCAAGCGAAGGGTCCTTATCCAAGATGATCTCCTTGAGATAATCAACTTGACTCAGGATCTGACATAACGTCTCACTGCTGGGTTCACCAGGTGCTCTTTCCTCCCTTCCATTCTCTTGCTCTTCCCTATCCTGCCTTTCCCTGACTTGCTGTTCAACTTCCTTCACTAGTCTGTCCAATGAAGTGTCACTGACGCCCCTGGCAACCTCCATCGCCTCCTCAAGAGGCACCTTATCACAACCTGGTACAGCCTGAGCGGCGGACACAGCAACAGAGGCAGACTCAGCAGCTTTTTGGACATTCCCGCCTTTGGCTTCTACTGCGCACAACTGTGGAGCCACATGTTGCCAAGAGTGGTTAATAGTGGCTCCGTTTACCTCCACCCTCTTCACAAAATGAGGCAAGCCAAGCGATGGTGTGGGAGGGAGCAGGCAGAGTGGGGAGGCAGGCAGGAGCAGGGAGTGTCTTGATTGGCTGGGTAGTTCAAAAGCGAGAATGTTGAAACGTGATTGGCTGGGAGGCAGATGACGCCCATTGGCAAGGCAGCGCTCCTATGATTTATCTCATCACCGCCCGCCCGGTTCATATAATCGTGTTAGCTTCATCAATGGCCGTGTTAGAAGCGATACTGCTTCCAGAAAATTGTACCCTGTTAGACCATTTTCGTGTTTGCGAAAACTGTGTTAGACAAGGATAGATTCTGTATACTTGAAAACTGTCTTAAAATCTGGAGAAGCATCACATTTTCAGTGTGTATAGTGTGAGCCACTATAGTCCACTATACTACAGTAAAAGTCCTCTGATTCGGCATCTGGTCTTACAGTATTTCCAGTCTTTTGGCGATTTTCATAATCCCATTATGAAAGTTCTCTGCTCTTCCGACACATTTGCTGAGCCGATTGGCCAATTTGGCGCTGTTGGCACTAGATCTAGCTCTTTTCATAATAATTTAGCACTTTTCTTAATAATTATTGCCAGTGAATATTAGATTTTCTTTTATATCTGGTGCATTTTGAAGTCCAGTACAGCATGAAAGTTTCCTTGTGTACGGGAAACCATTTGGCATGTCACTCAGTGTAGAGTCACCCACAGGCAGAAGGAAGAGGAAAGAAAGACAGAAGAGGGAGTGTAAATATTATACAGGCACAGTTGCATCATCATATCATTCATATGAGCAGTAATATTAATACAGAGGAATAAGGAGGTAAGGGGATAGTAGCCCTAATATCTCAGGTTCACAGCACCAGCATTCCTGGATCACATTCCAGAATTCACATGTTTTTACATCATAATTTGAATGACCATGGACACTGTGATTTTTGTTACTATTATGCCTCCTGCAATGTGCAACTGTGAGTTAGCTTATTCCTCTCATGTTTAGTCACTAGCAACCATATTGCATGTCACTGTTAACCGTTTCTGTCGGCCTTCTGTTTGCCACCATGTGGAAGTTGGCCTCATGTAGTCCACTTTTCCTCGCTCAGCCTGTCCAGCAATGTGTCTCCCCCTCCCTTCCCACTTTTTTATTTTTTTAACCACTTTATAAGGTGAGATAATATTACTTGTAATAACAATCTCTAGATGTCATTTATAAGCATAGTATTTTAGGATAAAGTTTATAGCTTATTGTAATGTAAGAAATGTTTACTGAAGTCTGTTTTTCTATGGATTGCTGCTTTCCCGAAACATTAAAATAGCCTGTAACTCTGTTTGTATTATTTGGTATAGCCAGTACCTTCGTACCATTTCCAGTCACTCTTCATAGTATGTAATACTGCTTCCAAAACAGTGACTGTTTGTACTCATCCCTGTTCATGCCTACCTTAGCATGAACAGGGATGAGTACCCAGCAACTGCTGCAACTGCTGCTAAGCTACTGCCCCTATGAGGCAGATGTTATGTCTGCATCTTACTGTGGCATGTATTGTGCAATGATCCATAATGTGGGCTATTTTGTGGGTTGATTTTACAAGCTGGGCATGTGTCATTTGTGATCCACCTGACCCATATCTAAGCTGGTAACTAAAGAGGGCTGGATGATGTCCTGATCTAAACTGAAGTAGGTGAACTTGATCAGCCGTCTTTAAGAATACCTTTGATGAGTGGATACTGGAAGAAGGACTTGCAGTAAAGTGTTCTGGTTGAAGTGTTGTGTTGCTTTCTGCACAAAATAATTATATACAGAATGTCTTTCTTTATTGCTGGTATTGAAATGTATGGAGGTAGGATGTTGGTGAAGTTAGTCTGGCAGTGTTTGTGTGGTGATTGTTTTCTATGTCTAGCTGCACTTTGTGGTTCTGTCATATAATGACTGATATTTTGTGTAAGTGCAGACTTGTGCATAGGATTGCGTGCCTCATGTCAGAATATTCTCTGACAAGGAGGACTTCCATTTCAAAATGTAAGTGAGCTGTGGGGGTGGTTTTGGTGCATAGAGTACTGTCCTGTATGATCTGCAAGGTGTTGTAGTAGGAGTCGCATAGAAAGAGGACCATGCCGAGAAGGCAGTGGATACCACCGCCTGACACAAAAACATTATTGCCCACTCATATAGTACAGTGTTCCTCTCCTATGCACACAAGACACTATTATTACAAGGCTCCAGCAGTTAAAAAGTGAGATTTACAAAAAATTAGGTCAGAAAAGAAAAAAAGAATGGAAAGTGATTGCCACTTCATAGAACCGTGTTGGTTGAAAAACTAAATCATTATAAAAATAGTTGTATCACAAAGTAAGCACCTCCATGACCCATGCCACCATCACCTCCAACACCCAACACATCCCTTCATGCTAATACCTGCAGATGTGGGAACCTGTGCAAACGTTGGTCATCTTACGCCAACGTGCACAGAGTCTGAAAAACAGTCCCTGCACAGGAAGTTCTTTGTAAATGACCATGATATAACCCCTTTCACTGCACAACAAACACAAGCTATACTCTCCAGAAAACAAAGAACTATATTCGCACAGGGCTGGATGGCATCAGCAACCTACACCTGGAACATTTAGGATCACATGGTTTCCTGCCCGTTAGAAATATTGCCAACTACAGTCACCGCTCACATAACGCACGAATATTGTTCCTGGCAGGTCCTGCTTTATGAAAATTCCACGTTATACAGCCATATGTTTACATAGTAAAGGGTTTCATGATACCCAAGCCAGCCCCAGCTTCACCTTTTGGGTCAGTTTTCCGGGATTTTTCCCAGGACATTTACCTACCTAAAAATGACTTCAGTACCCACAAACACTGCAGGATTCCTCAACTTGAACTGAAAAGTTTGTGTGTGTTTATAGAGTATATTGGAACTTCTTCCCTCTCCCGTCAGTTGCAGTACATGACCAGGTCTTTCCATCATAACAAGCGCTAGGTCAGTCGTTGACTTGGCACTTTTTGGCGATGGCACAATTACGTTCTCCTCTCTCCGTCTGCTTGATCACATCAAGCTTCTGCTCCTGGGTCAAACTCTTCTGCCATCTTGCTGAGTCACGGTAGCGCGGCATGGTTAGGCTGGGTCAGGTGGTAAAAAAAAGAAAGAAAAAAAAAAAAAGTTAACACAGCATGTGTGGAGGCAGAGACCGGGCAGAGGGTTGACGGGACTGGACTGGCACAGGAATCGCGGTTACCAACTCACATATTCAAATGTCGCTATGCTCATGCCTAAAAGTCGCTAAAATGTCGCTAAGCATTGTCAAAAGTCGCTAATATTACTCCTCCCCCCCCTCCCACATTTTTAAAATCAAGCTATAGCAGCTTTTTCTACATAATATTGATGAAGTAGGTCAATATTAATCAATAGGTCAAACATGGCCAGAATTCCCTCCACTTTTTTTTTTTTTTTTTTTTGGTTTCAAGTTTCTTAAATGGGAGAACTGTGTGTTGCATGCTACTAAAATGCTCTGCAGCTTTCTTATGTTTGTGTTTGAGTTTCTCAAGGTTGCAAAGTACACTTGCAGATTTTTCAAAATCCATTTCTATGACCTCCAGGGACCTTGAGAAGCCAGTTTTTGTACTTTTCGTCTTTTAGCCACGCCATTCTAAATTTCTGCGAATATTGTGGCTTGCCCATTTTTAAGTAAATCCAAGCACTTTCTTCTGGGCTCGTAGTAGACTCGTGACTGAGTGCGTCGTGAGCACTGTGTAGGTCTAATATGTACTGAAGTTTTGTCAAGACATGCCCTGTATGGACGCTGCTGCCACTGCTTAAAGTTAAACAGCTTATTTCTATTGTATTATCTCATCACAGATCATTAACAGAAAATTGGTTGGCATTTTTTTTTTCTAAGTCGTACCAGATATACTTAGCGCTACCATAAGTACCGAATCCCATACATGCATTTTAGTATCTAGCACAATCGGCATAACCTGTGGCTTGGTCAGGGCAAACTGCCAAGAGGCAGGGAAGATCAGGGGATATGTCACGGACAGATGTAATGCGCATTATGACTAAATCTGCCCGCGTTTTATCTTTTTTACCGTGTTTTGACCAGTTGTCTTGCGTAATGACTAAATATTCCAATTTTTTTGGCCTCAGGCCTTGTTTTCACTATTGTAACAGCGTAATATGTTCTTTTAAGAAATGGGTAATTTCTCTACCCGCTTAATATTTGTCAAAATAGTGTTTTGACCATATCTTGGACTAAAAAAAAAAAAAGGCCATGCTATGACTGTTTCAGCGCCCTGTGATCGCGCGTTATGTGCGAGGTGACTGTACTTGTATATACGGACATCCACAGTTTCTACCAACCTGAATCATTCATCATTCATTTATTTTGTTTATGCTTGCATGCATCATCCTTTATCACCTAATGGCAGAACTCCATGTGGCTTACTTTCGAGCACCCTCTCTATTCAGTCCTTTACTGAGGCCATCCTGTATGACCTTGTCCCATGTCTTTATCAGACTGTCTCGTTTGACTCAACCTCCAGCATTCACATTTCTCGTCCTGCATCCTTAGGACAAGCCCAGATCATCTCAGCCTACCCCTTTCGAGGATGCACTACTGTCCACTACACATCAATCTGGTCATTCTTATGTCTGTACATTTGAACCTATGAATATCTTCATCATTTACTGCCCAAGTCTTGCCTTCATACACATGCTGCATACAAGGTCCCCTCAGCACAGAGGGAGAGCCTCTCAATATCAGGAGAAGCAACAGCTCCCTGAACTTCTTCCAACCACTCCCTACACTAACCACTGAGCTAGCTTCTGCCACGCCTTCATCATTTAAGTCCCTTAAATAACAAAGCACCTCCACACACTCAAGAGACTCCAGTAAGGTCAGCCCATTCCAGCTTCTCTGCTTCTACTCGCTCTCCCTTACACACTCCACAGATGAAATCTGCATGCACCAGGATTCGAAACATGGCACTAATGGGCTGGCAACTTCACAGTCAGCAATGCTGACCACTCAGCCACCATGGTGAGACCTTGAGAGAAGACTACTGTCTAGGTAGGCTATTGTTTTTGTGTAAAATTACATTCTAACCACAGCGATAGTACTGTAGCGTAAATATCCTGTGTGTTTTAGTTCAAGCATTTTAACATTCAAAACGTTCCCTCAATGTCCTTCATCTGCATCCATTCAGTCCTCGTCAGTGGTATCCTCCCCACAATCTTGTTCTTGCTTTTCATTGACTCTTTCCCTAGCTTCCTGTAAATTAACCTACTTGTCTCAGTCTGTCGTTCCACCTTAAACCATTCCACCATTCTCCATTCTGATATCATTTTCTTTCCCTATTCCCCTTCTCCCATCTCTAGCTGCATTTTCTTCACCCCCTCAGTCTCCATTCTCATTCAGTAATTTTTTGCCTCCTCTTTAACTGATAACTTCAAGCATTCTCTTCCCCTATTTGTTCCTTATGTAGTTACTTTCATTCCCATCCCCATATTTGGCCTCTCCCTTTCAGATAATTCCTTCATCTCCCAACATATTACTCAGACTCTCACATCCTCCCTACACTGTCCGTAGTCATTTTATTTCCTCACAACTTTGTCATATTCCGTCATACATTATCACATTCATTGATTCATTCATTCACATAATCTCTTTATCCCTTTCTTTTCTTTGCCCTTCTCATCAAATTTCTCACGATTTTTTTTGACTATTTCCATTCCACCTCATAGACTCCCCGTTCATCTGACTCTACACTGCCCGTTTTCCTTTAACATTAGCCTTCTGTGTACTGTAGTCATCCATCTCACCATCTTATTTCTTCTAATGTTAATTTTCACCTTCACAAGCATGGCCTTTCCTTATCATGTCAGTATCTTTTTATATTTTTCCTGTACTCTGCATCTCATACTGTCTTTTGTTTTTCTATGGCTCCTAAGTCTTCCTCATTCGTTCGTCTCCACAATGTATATATTCCATTTTCTTCCTCATTTGGAATATTTCTTTCCCTTCCCAAAATCCTTATTCCTTTGTCTCGGCCTTGTATAGATGATTTTCCCTCTCAAAATAGCATCTCTTTTACCTGACAGTGTTGTGTGTGTGTGTGTGTGTGTGTGTCATCAGTTCGTCTCATCATTACTTGCGACATGTTCATTCTACCACCCTCACATTTCATTGCTTGTCTCCTGCATAACAATATACACAATCGTCATGAAGAATGCAAATATGTAACACTACTGAGGCTAAATGGAAGAATATGATAATTATTCTGTTCGGGACAATGGCAGACAAGTTCGTTCTCAGGAGGTAAAATTCTGTCATTCAAAAGATAAATGCGAGAATTTTGAGGAATGAAAGATCTTTTGTATAATGCCACGTGATCAGTAAACACACACACACACACAAACACACACACACACACATTTTTGGGTAAAAAATAGATTTATTACAGTTTAAACCACTCAACACCATATTCTGTAAATAATATGTATAACCGGAGGCGCAGTGCTTCCTATAGGCCCTTATTTTCTTCAAATATGATATGCGGAGTACTTTTCAAGACAGGTGAATATTCAGAAAAAATTCTCGTTAAAAATATACTGAGATCAGTGTGATACGGTGTGGTGTAGTGGACAGCAGTGTAAAGTGTATTCCATTATGTTGATTGTGGTGGTATTAGTGTGGTATTGAGAGTAATAGTGTGGTGAAGGGTGCTGTGTGGTGTCGTGGCGTAATTTGCTCTGATGTGGATGGATGTGGTGTAGTGGTGCTTATTGTGGCTTGGTGCATGGTGATGTGGCATGGTAAGGTAAGGTAAAGGATGGCAGTTAAATTCTTGGTGTTTTGCTTAAAAGTATCCTCAGTTGGACCTCGCACGTTAGAGCATTTCTTAAAACCGCATCAAAGAAACCTCAGTTATTGTGCAGAGTTCGTATCTGCTTCACTGACGAGCAGTTAGCTATAGGTTACGTTACATGAGTCTTGTGTTCTCAGTTCGGATATTCCTCACCCTTGTCGAGTGGAAGTGGGAAGGTTGCACTAATCAACTGAACAAAATTCGAAGCAAAACCATAACAATTGATAACCATCAGTTGCAAATGAACTACCTCCCCTACAAGTAAGACGGAATGGTGTCTCCCTTGCATTATTTTACAGATACTTCGTGGCAAATACTCTGATGAAGTTGCATCCATTGTGCCACCTCTCCACGCCTTCCTCTGTGCTGTACGGGCATCTGGTAGCGCCCATGACTTGACCGTCACACTGCCATATTGCATAATTTCTGTCCATCAGCATTTCTTTATTGCCCGAACTGCATCTCTTCGGAACTCGCAACCCCAGATTAATTTTTCCGCAAACTTTATCCTATTGCTTTGAAGTCCAACTGTTACTGTTTTTTTTTTTTTTTTTTTTTTTCAATGACTGGAGAACACCTACAGTTTGATGTATGAATTTTTGTATTTACTATGTTTTCCCCTCGTGTGTTTATCTTTCGTAAAAAGAGAAAAAAAATGGTGTTGTTTGGTCTGGTAAGATTAGATAGGTGCAGTATACTGTAGTGTGGCTATGTTTGGTGTAGCGTGGTGTGGTGTGGTGTAATGTGGTGTGGTATGGTATGGTAAGGGTTAGTAGTGTGCTGTGGTATAGTAAGGGGAGGTGTAGTGGTTTTGTGTGGTATGATATGGTGAGGTGTGGTATAGTGGTATTTTGTGGTATGGTAAGGTAAGGTATAGTAGTGTGGTGTGGTAAGGTTAGGTAAAGTGGTGTGGTGCGGTGTGGTTGGGAAG
The DNA here is from genome assembly GCF_032717465.1 of Coenobita brevimanus. Classification (NCBI taxonomy): domain Eukaryota; kingdom Metazoa; phylum Arthropoda; class Malacostraca; order Decapoda; family Coenobitidae; genus Coenobita; species Coenobita brevimanus. The sequence continues at coordinate 719,893 of NC_136959.1, forward strand.
GTATCGTGTAATGTAGAGTGGTCAGACTTGCTGTGCTGTGGTTAGGTGTGGTGTGGTGTGGTGAATTGAGCTGTAGTGTGGTAAAGTTCAATGTGATGAGGTTTAGTGTAGAGTTGTGTAGTGTGGTGAGCCAAGATATCATGGGTATGGTGTAGTGAGGTTCGGTTTGGTGAGGTATGAAGTGTGGTTTGCTGTGGTGAGGTATAGTGTAAAGAGTTGTGTAGTGTGGTGAGGTATAGTGCGTTGTGGTGTGGTGTGGTGAGGATGAGACGGGCCTTCCACTCCTTAGTTATGTAAATGGCTGCAAATAATATTCTGAGACACTGCCGCCTCACTCCCAGAAAAGGTCTTAAATCTCCTACTTTTTACGTTGAAAACAAACTCCATTAGAGCCCTGATCCAGCCTGCAGGGACAGATTGCAAGAAAGTGAATCATTTTTACAACAAAGCTCTCCAGAAGCGAGGATTCTTTCTTCCCGCTTTCTCTTTGGAATCTTTGACACTAGCGATGAAAGGTTGGCGGACTCGGGTTGACTTTTCTTCTATATATATATTTTGTGTGTGTGTGTTATCTTCAGTTCACGTTTTTCTGTCTCTATGATTTCCACCCTTTTAGGCGCAATATTTTCATGCATCAGATGAATGGATCTTGATTTTGACTCTTTTCATGCCCCTAACTTTCAGTCCTTCGAACAACCTTCAACACATACTCAACAAAAGGGCTCTGAGAACACCAAGTTGAAGTGGTTAGGTTTCTGTAGCCAGTCTCGTACAGCAACAACAACACGTAAGTATTTCTATATATTATAAAATTATTATGAGTGTTTCGGTCTGTTCTGTGAAATTTCCATGGTGTATTTCAGTATCTCGTGGTGCATCTTCTCACCTCTTGCCTGTTTCAGTTATGTAAAGCGATTATTGGGCGAAAAGTTTTCTTAGTTATTCTTGCTTGGTTTGTAACGGAAAAATTAATGCATATCGTAAAGTACTATCAGTCTTGTGTTAACCTGATTACTGTATTTATTATTATTATTATTATTATTATTATTAATTATTATTACTGAGTACCACCTCCCCAGAAATACCATTGTAGTAGTTTTGTCGCTAGTTCAGTAGACTCACTTTCATTTATCGCACATTTTTCAAAAACTCTAGACAGACCCGGAAGAAAATAATCCTTAGCTCTGTAGCCTACTGGAAGCAAGTTTTAGGTATACAGTGTTGAGCTGGGTATATTTTAAAGCAATTTTCTTTAGATTTTTAGGCTTGGAAATTTTTAGCGATTATCAGTGGCAATTTAAGAGTAAAATTAATGAATCAAAAATGTAAGTCTTAATTCAGGGTAGAAAAAAAAGGAGTTTTCACTGTTTGTCTGCTCCACTGAAAAATTATGGGAGTATAACTGCACTAATATTTATCTTGCCTGAATGTGCAGCGTGGCGGCGGGTGAGAGGAAAGAAAATGTTTAGCGGGTACATATAACACACACACACACACACACACACACACTGGTCCCGGCCTGCCCAACGAGGACGTAAAGAGACATTTTCGTATGAACGGATCTAAAAACTCAGTGTTTACATATCCAGCAACCCGGCCATGTGCGCTGGTCCCTCGATTTTTGTGTCAAAGATAAATGTTTATAGAATCCACTGCCTCGTTCCAGGATATGAGAGAGAGGGAGAGAGAGAGAGACTGAATTTGCGTATTTGTATTTTTTGTGAGCGTACGATTATATGACGTGGAGGGATGGAGTGGAGAGGTGTATGAGAGAGGTTGCTGTGAAGTGCGGGGAGGGTAGCGAAATGGCTGGGGACAGGGCCACATGGAGGCGATTTGTCTGTGGCCACTCCTTACGGGATTAAGGCGCCCGGCAATAGATAGATAAATAGATAGTGTGTGGCAGATAGAGAGATAGACGTGTATATGAATGTTCATATCTGTGTGTGGTGGAATGTTGGTGCGTTTGTGAGTTAGTGAATTTGACTACAGGAGTTGCTTGTAGGATTAAGACATGATCTAATTTCACCTTCTGTATCCCTGTTTCTCATCAACATTTATTCGTTTATCTGATGAAATGCTTGTCCTTGTGTTGTATCTACTCTTGTCTGTATGTTCGTTTCAGTATTCGTCTGTCTGCATTTCCGATCGTGTTAGTCTTTACCTAACCTCTTCTTTTTGAGCTTATCGGGGTTATGTATCCTCTCTCTCTCTCTCTCTCTCTCTCTCTCTCTCTCTCTCTCTGCGCCTCAATAATACTGAATATCTGCATTACGTTAAAGCATTTCGATAATTGCTTTCCCAATGGTGGACAATATAGCCTTGGGTGAGACAAGTGGGATGCGGCAAAGTACAATATGGGGCTTGATATATACCCTCCACGGAAGAACTACACAAATGACTATACTGTAAATCTACTCACAATTCTCTGCCAGTATTGCGTCCTGCCTTCCCTGTTTCTAATTCCTTCCCAAACGACAGAGATCACCCTTCCCCATTTATTTATTTATTTTCAGTGCTGAATCGTATTGAGAATTGACATCATTTCGTTCGCATGTTGTTATTCTTTTGTGTGCTGTATAAACGCCACCTTGGTTACAAATACTGTGTTTGTCTTGCTATCTGCTTTCTTGACCACTAGATTGAAGCTTCACATATACGAAACACCATCGTATTTTATCCTGTGTTAATGATTTTCTTGTACTACTTCGTTTTCTCCCATCTTTGAACTACTGTCTATGTCATATTTCACTTCAGTCGTAATATAAACATTCAGCCATAATTACTCACAGATAATACCCAGATCATCGGGACATTAAGAACTGTTGAATGCAGGGTGTTGGTGCCCAGACTGATGAGACTTACCAAATAACAGAATATGCGTTACTATAGATTTATCCTTAAGCCAAATAGTAAACAATTGTGGTGGTGGTTTAAGTGAGAGATGCTGGTGCACAATTGAGGCGTTACCCGTAGAAGGGGTCCAACACGCCACAAGTAAAGTTTGCCAGAAAATGCACTCAAAGTTCGGCAATATTCACATGAGTATAACTCAGCTAATTGATGGGCTAGCGCCTTCATTTTTTTTTTTTTTTTAAGTTGAAGCTTGATACGTCTACTTTTTACCTATGACAATGCTTTAGTGGTTATTAGTTTAGACATTTTTGTTTATTATTATTAATGATAATAATGCAATCAAAATTAAATCCCGGTGTTTTTTTCTGCTATTATTGAACAATGAGTGCATTTTCTGGCACAATATTGGTTCAAGAATGGCGGTACATGTTAATATGCATATTACTGATAGTGTAAATAATAATAATAATAATAATAATGTTAATAATAATAATTATGGTAATTATTATTGACAATGAAGATGCTAAAATCGAACCTTGAGTGCATTTTCTGGTACAATATTGGATGAAGAATGGTGGTACATGTTAATAACCATGCTAACACTGGTGTAAAACATAGTAATATTATTATTATTAATAATAATGATAATAATGGTATTGTTATCGAAGATGAAGATGCTGCTATGTAACCTTCAGTGCTGATGATGATGAAGCTGTATAATTCATCTGTATGTTACTGTGACTCCAGTTATTATTACTGTTTTTATGCTTTGGCAGCCACTATGTTTAATGAATAATAATAACTAATATAGTTAATAATAATAAAGATATTATTATTGAAGATGAAGATGATGATGATGATGATGAACTTTTATAACCCGTCTTACCTCCCTCTGGAAGTGACGTAACCTCCCCACCACCTCCTACTCAACCCATCCCACCACACGTCTGGCTCACTTGACGGAATGGGCTAGTGTACCCTTCCTACATGCAGGCTGCCCGGGCCGATGGTGGTGGCGGTTGATACGGCTCATTCGTAGTTTTTTTTTTTCACCGGACTATAACCCTTACTTCCAGTATAGAAACTGGCTTTAAACCACTAACAGTGCATAAAGGAAGAGTTGTACTGTGGTTTTATGCAATAAAACGGTTTTGAACATAGGCGGCGCGTTGGACCCTTTCTACAGGTAACCCCTCAATTACGGTCGGTAGTCACTTGTCAGACGCTACCGAAGGCTATACTATTAAGTACTGAGACACTACAGGGATGCTTACCAACACATACTCGGTGGGACAGAACAATTTTCATATAAGGAGGGTTTTCTTTCATCCCTCACTAACTATATATACAGAATTCACACACACACACACACACACACACACACACCAGCCCGAGTGCCCAGTCAAATATATTGTATACACTTGGCTGGAAATCTTCTTTCCTCACGTAAGCTCCTCCGATCCTGCTTATTCAGGCGGCACAACATTTCCTATTTCCATCCCTGCGGGGAAATCGAGACGAGTTTGTGTCAGCGTGGCGTCTGAATAATGTATCGTGTGAACTGTATGTATTATTATTATTCCTGCAACCTCCCGGAGAGATTTCCATATGTCTCAAACTACTACTTATTCCCACTTTAAAATCTTCCCCAGTTTTAATTTACGGAGAAAGATTGATTTCGCTTACATATATGGCATTAATAATAGTAACTTCCTCAAAACACATATTATCCCAAATTGGAGCCATTTTTTCCATGTACTTCTTGCTGGACCAGTTATTTTTTGTTTTTTTCCATCAACCCATATATTTGTTTTCCTCGAGCTTATTTTCCTCAACGTCATATGTCTCCCTTGAATTTACTTTAACCATAGGCTCGTTTTTTTAATATGACCCTACTGATATTCTCCTCATGGACTATTACATTTTTTTACCTAAAGAATTGTTTTTCCCTATGGACTTATTTTTCCTGTTGACTTGCTTTCCCATGGACCTATTCTCCCCATGAACCTATTTCAGCCTTTAGCCCTATTTTCACTGTGGCCCTGTTTCCCATTAACAGACCTGCTTTCCCTCCAATGAGCAATATTCCCATGAAGCTCATTTACTGTGGACGTATTATCCTTCCATGAAACTAACCACTGCATGGACCTGTTCTCCCCATGAACCGAGCTTCTTTCGATGGAGATACACCAAATCTCCTCATGGACTCATTTTATCACAAGAACCTAATTCCTCCATGGATGTTGTTTTACCTACTGGTCCCGTGCTTCTACTTGGGTCCATTCTGCCACTGACACATCCCCCACGGACCTCTTTTACCACGTGGACCTATTCCAACCATGGACCCATTCACCTGATGGCTCTGTTGTCCAATAAACCTCTTTTCCCTATCCACCCACCCACGCACCCACCAGTCCATATACCTACCCACTCTCACAGTGTATAGTGTGTCTCCTGACCTTTCCTCTGAGAACCCAGTCATCCACCCACCTACCCACCCACCAACCCACCCACCTGTTCATAAAGGCCGCTCACCACACCACAAAGCCCACCCACCCACTCACAAAGCCCACCTACCAACCCACTCACCCACCCACTCAAAAAATAAATAAATAAATAAATAAATAAATATAAAAAGGGCCGCTCGGCTCACCAAACCACAAAGCCCAACCACCACCTATCCCACCCCTCATCCCACCCAGCCACCCAACTCACTCAAGCTACGTCACCCACCCTGCCCATCCACCCGTTCAACCAGCAACGTAGGCAGTGCGATGCGGTGGGATTTCGCTACCGTACTCTCTCTCTCTCTCTTACCATAATTCCGTACCGTACCTTTAATGTCCATCTGTACCGCACGGGAACGAAAATTATATCAGACGTATTTCTTGCTGTGTAAAGGAATGAATTGTGTTGTTTTTAAGCTTGCTGATTTAACAACGTGTGTGTGTGTGTGTGTGTGTGTGTGTGTGTGTGTGTGTGTGTGAGGTATACTGAGGACTAAGGTGTAAATGTGAAGGATGTGAGCAAAGCGTGTTGCGGATTGTGACAAGGGGATGATGAGATTCAAGACTCTCTCTCTCTCTCTCTCTCTCTCTCTCAAACCCCTAAAAGACAGTCGTTACGGTCGAAAAAGAATATGTTTGTGGCAGATAAAGTAGTTGGAGAAAGGGACGAGGTGTGTCAGGGAGAAAAGAAAAGGAATGAGACACACTTAGGCGAAGGAGTGTATGTGATAGTGACAAATGCCTGAGGAAGCTGAGATAATATGAAAAGTTGGTAAATATAAGACTATGAGACAGGCGTATTGCAGAAAACATATGACAGAGTTTGTTATGAAGGAAAATTGGACTCAGGAAGTGAGGCAGAGAGATGGCCTTGTCAGTGGGGTTGATGGTTTAGAGAATCTGAGAGGGAAATCAGAGGAAGGGAAAATTTCATGAGGCATAAAGGAGGCGACAAAGGTGAAGGGGCAGTGTATGGAAAGAATGTGAGGCAACAAGTGATACAATTCTGTGGAGGTAGAACTAACGAGAAAGATGGACAGTAGATGAAGAGAAGGAAAGACTGAATGGATGGGATAAAACTAGGAAAGGGGAGGAATAAAAACACGAAAGAGAAATGAAGAATGGGAGGAAAATGTGAGATGGGAGTCTGATTAATGCATTGATAGATGAACGAAACGGTCTGAAATAGAGAGATCAGTAAAAGAAGGGAACTGCAATGATGTAAATAAGAACAGACTGAGGATTAGGGATTAGAAATTATGTTTAGATACAACAGACCTGTTTTAGGACAAAGGGAAGGAAACAATGAACTGGATAAAATCGGAAACAAAAGGAATGAAGAAGGTGCAACAAGATGAATCGAATCAAGAAGAGGAAAAGAAGCTAATGATCAGAATTATGTTGATGATGCGCGTTTGTTGATCACTTGAGCTGCATCATAAAGCCGCCAAAAGGAGGCTACCGATTTGGAATGCTCTCTCTCAAGCATCCTTCCTCCCTTTTCTTTCGGTAAGTCATCGTTCTTTGTATCTTCCCTACTTACAGGACTTTCTTCTTCCATGTTTCCCTTCATAACCATGCTTTTTTTTTTTAATATCTTGTGTTTCCTTCGTCTCCCTTCGCCATCATTCCTTTCTGTTAACGTTATTCTTCATTTCGTCAGACACTTTCTCCCTTAACTTGCTTTGAATTCCATACACATTCATTCTGCCTTTCTTCGTTCATATCATTCCGTCAATTATCCTTTCATGTTAAGAGCAACGCAGGTTTATCTTGTTATTGTTGCAGCAGTTGTTTTTGTTAAAGAATGAAACAAACATTCAATACATTCAAACCATTATCCAGACAGCAATCATTTTCGCAGGATATACTCTCATCGACCCTCCCCACCCCCATCAAAATTCCGTTTCTTTTTACGCATTTCTTGTCCCTAACACTCATTTACCCTTCTGACACGTTAATTCTTTGAGAAAATTTTAAACCTTAACTGCACTCGTACCACTAACCCAGCAACACCCAGTTTATAATGATATACTTCACTGCCAAGCCTTACCGCCCAACAGCTTCCAGTCCAACACTCTCATTCTTTACTACACTTCTCACTGTTTCACGACGCATTGTAAGTCACGCGCTGTGTGAGGTGCTTGTTCCATTTCACTTCCTTACATTCTTTCCCTCTTCATTCCCCTGTTTTCCTTGTTTCAGCTTCACTCACTCAACTTCTTCTTTTATCTAAATCTTTACGTCCCTGAATCTTAAAATCAATCTGCTCTCACTAACAATAAAACCTCTTCAACTTCCATCTTTTACCTCATATACGTAATTGCGTTTCTCTTCCAGTAATGGTCTTTTCATTTCAGACCATCTTATTCCTTTCCCAGCACATAAATCTGACTCTTATCTCCACGCACTTTCCTCCAGTCCTCATTTCCTCGCCATCCCGTGTTTTATGCCTCGTCTTCCCTCATTTTATCTCATCCATTCAGTCTTTCATCCCCACTTGACACTTCCTCTTTATCTTCGTCTTTCTTGTGTGTGTTATCTTTACGGAAATATTTATCTCGCGTCTTTCTCTTCCTTACACACACACACACACACACACACACACACACACACACACACACACACACACACACACACACACACACACACACACTTCCGGACGAGGGAATCACTTATACACAAGAGAAAGATATTTGTGAAGCACTAAATAAGAATTTCCAATTAGTTTTTACATAAGAAAAAAATTTTGAGAGGGACTATGTGGAACACGCATGTCCACACATACTACCAGATATACAAATAGCAGAAAAAGTAATACAGGAGGAGTTAAGTAGATTAGACAGAGGAAAAGCAAGTGGTCCTGATGAAATTTCATGTTGGGTGTTACGAGAATGTGCAAAGGAGTTAAGTAAACCATTATTTTTAATTCTCAAGAAATCCTTGAGTCAAGGTAAACTACCTGATATTTGGAAAAAAGCAAATATTGTCCCCTTATTCAAGAAAGGAAATAGACAAAATCCACTCAACTACCGACCAGTATCACTGACCAGTGTTGTAAGCAAGGTATTAGAAAAACTTATAAGAAAAGCTTGGGTAAATCATCTAGAAGAACACAGTATGATAACAGAAAGACAGTTTGGTTTCAGAAAAGGAAAATCATGTGTTACTAATCTGTTGAGCTACTATGACAGAGTAACAAACACAATACAGGAAAGGGAAGGATGGGTGGACAGTATCTATTTAGATTTCAAGAAAGCTTTTGACACAGTACCACACCAAAGACTTTTATGGAAACTGTACCATCAAGCAGGAATTCGAGGCAAACTGTTTTGTTGGATGCAAGACTTTCTTATAAAAAGAGAAATGAGGACAGTACTAAGAGGAAACTACTCATCATGGAAAGAAGTGACTAGTGGAGTACCACAGGGTTCAGTTCTGGCACCATCATGTTTTTAGTGTATATAAATGATATAAACAGTAACACTGGAAATGAGAGCTATCTGAATATGTTTGCAGATGATGCAAAAATACAAAGGAGAATTACTAGCACAGACTCTTGTAGGGAGCTACAAGAAGAATTAAATAATCTTCATGAATGGAGTAGTGCATGGCAAATGGAATTCAATATGGACAAGTGTCATGTAATCAAGTTTGGTAAAAGTGGAAAAAGACCTGATTGGGATTATTAGTTAGGAAATAAAACCCTATACACATCAGAAAGAGAGAAAGACCTAGGTGTGATTATCAATAACAGACTATCTCCGGCTGACCACATCAGCGAGAAGGTACGGAACATGTATACACTGCTTGCAAATATGAGAATAGCATTCACATACATAAATGAAGACATGCTAAGAAGGATAATAACATCATTCATTAGACCAACCCTGGAATATGCATCAGTAGTCTGGAGTCCTCATCTCAAAAAGCACATAGACAAGATTGAAAAAGTTCAAAGGGCCGCTACAAGATGGATACCAAGCTTAAGGGACCTAAGCTACGAAGAAAGACTAAATAAACTGAATCTACCAACACTACAGGAGAGAAGGAAAAGAGGTGACATGATAATGCTATATAAATGCATATCAGGAAAGGAGAAAATAGACATAAATGATTACTTAACATATGGAGAAGCATCAGCAAGAGGACACTGCAAAAAATTGCATAAGAAGAGAGGTGATAAAGACGTAAGGAAATTCAGTTTCCCAAACAGAGCAATTGATCAATGGAATGCACTACCGAATGAAATAGTGTGTGCCAAAACAATTCACAAATTTAAGGATATGTACGATAAATATGGTCTAAGACACGGGACAGTACGAGCTTGACTCATTCCTGTAAAGATACAATTAGGTAAGAACATGCTACAACTACCTCCACTAAGAAAAGAACCGAGAATAGTAATATGTGGGCTTCAATGAGTAAAAACTGTCTGTAATTGTGGAGTGACGTGGTGGTGTTGGGCGTGTGGCAAGGTGTGGTACTGTGCAGTGTGGTACGGTGTGCTGTGGTAAGGTGAGGTGTGGTGAAGGGTATTGTGGTGTGGTGTAGGGCAGAGTGGTGCTGTAATGACGTGTTGTGTGGTGTGGTGCAGAATAGGTTGGTGGGTGGTGTGGTGCAATGCAGTGTGGTGAGGCACCGTGAGGCATATTATAGTGTAGTTTGGTGATGTGTGGTGTGGAGAAGTGCAGTGTGATGTACACTGTTCTGTGGTGTGATGTCTCTTACAGAGATTTGGTGATGTGGTACGATTAGTGTGATGTGTAGTGTCCAGAGGTGAGAGGTTGTGTATTGAAGCGTCCTGTGGTGTTCTGTGGTGTGGTGCTGTGTGGTGTCAGATGGTGAGAAATGGTGTACTGTGGTGTGACGTAACGTAATATGTTAATGTAGTGCGAGCTGTGTTACGTGTAGTGTTCCGTGGAGAGATTTATAGTGGTGTAGTGTTGTATGGTGTAGTGTGGTGAAGTTTGGTATCGTCTTGTGTGGTGTAGTGTGGTGAAATTTGGCGTCGTGTGGTGTGGTTTAGTGTGGTGAGGTTTGGCGTTGTGTTGTGTGGTGTAGTGTGGTGAGATTTGGCGTCGTGGTGTGTGGTGTAGTGTGGTGAGATTTGGCGTCGTGGTGTGTGGTGTAGTGTGGTGAGGTTTGGCGTCGTGGTATGTGGTATAGTGTGGTGAGGTTTGGCGTCGTGATGTGGTGAAGTGTGGTGAGGTTTGGCGTCGTGTGGTGTGGTGTAGTGTGGTGAAGTTTGGCGTCGTGGTGTGTGGTGTAGTGTGGTGAAATTTGGCGTCGTGATGTGGTGAAGTTTGGCGTAGTGTGGTGAGGTTTGGCGTTGCGTGATGTGGTTTAGTGTGATGTGGATAAAACAGGAGCGTTGTGGTGTGGATGTGGATGTGATAGGAAGCGTTAGGAGAACACATTGAGGTGGTTTGGCCATGTGGAGAGGATGGAGAGTGAGAGACTGACGAGGGGAGTGTAAGTGAGTGAGGTGGAGGGGGAGAGAGGGTCGGGGAGGCCAAGGATGAGATGGAGGGACGCAGTGGAGAGGTATTTGAGAGAGGGGGATGTGAATTGGGAGCAGGGCAGTGAAATGGCGGGGGACAGGGTAATGTGGAGGCTATTTATTTGTGGCCACCCCGTATAGCATTAAGGCGTCTGGCAGTAGATAGATAGATAGATAGACAGACAGATAGATAGTTCACCTCCCTAGGGATGCAAATGACTCCTAATGTTATTCTGAGCCAGCGCCGACCCACATCCAGGAAAAGAGCAAAAATCCCCACTTTGCGTTTAAATGAGACCCCATTAGAAACATGATCCAGTCTCAAGTGAGGGGCTAAAAAGAGACCGTTCATTTTTACATCCTAAATTACCTTCCTCGCCCCTCCACCCCCCAAAAAAAAGAAAAAAGAAAAAAAGACAAACAATCTTATAGTGTCGTCAGAATTTCCACCAACAACAGTGATGGGTTTGGGGACCTGGTGCGTCGTCTTGTTTTCATTCATGTTATCGTTTTTTTTTTTCCCTCGTGTGTGTGTGTGTGTGTGTGTGTGTGTGTGTGTGTGTGTGTGTGTGTGTGTGCGTGCGCGTGTGTGTGTGGGTGTGGGTGTGTGTGTGTGGGTGTGATATATGAAACTTGCTTTGTTTTTTCTTCTGTTCCTAAGCAAAAAAAAAAAAAGTGGGTCTTATAACACGAGAGAATTGAATTATAGTACTAGTCTAGCCATGTGGAGAGGATGGAGAGTGAGAGACTGACAAGGAGAGTGTATGTGAGAGGTGGAGGGGGGGAGAGGGAGGGGGAGACCAACGATGAGATGGAGGGATGGAGTGGAAAGGTATATGAGAGAGAGGGGTGTGAGCTGGGAGCAGGGCAGTGAAATGGCGGGGGACTGGGCGACGTGGAGGCGATTTGTTTGTGGCCACCCCTGACAGGATTTCGGCGTCTGGCAATAGATAGATAGATAGTTTAGCATTGTATTAACCTGAGCTTTTAGATAGTGTATATGCCTTCTCCAAATTTTTGAAAAGTTGTTATGATAGATCTCTCTTTCTCTCTCTCTCTCTCTCTCTCTCTCTCTCAAGAAGCTAATGTTTATATTTTTCACGAGGAAGCAGAGTAGAGAGTGAATAGGTCAACATCTCTCACTCTGATTTGTGTTGCCAATTGTAGGTCAGCAGTTGGGTCATTTACAAGCGCTAACCACGTCAAGAAACACTGATAAATAAAGAGATATAATAAAGGGTGATGATTTTCGTACATGGGTGAGCAGCGAGTGGGATATGGCCGACATAGAGACATACCAATCACTAAGTCTACTTCGCCGCACTGTTGCATCTTTGTCTCTTTTCTATCGCTACTTCAATGGTCACTGCTCCTTTCACCTGCCTGCTTGCATCCCTGCACCACTACGGCGGGCACGTAGCGCCTGACTAGCAACAAACTCATCCGTTTTCTGTCCAACTCTCCAATGCAAGAGTTAACCATTACCACTAGTCCTTCATATATGCAACAGGTCATGTCTGGAACTGTCTCCCTCTGTCTCTATTTCCTATTGCCTATGACCTCCTGTTTTTCAGAATTAGTGTTTACAGGCATCTCGAAATGAACGGATCTTGAATTTGCCTCTCTGTTATTTTGTTTTTGCTTTTTATTGGAGGGAACAATCTTGCAGGCTTCTGGCATCTAATTCCTTCTTCCTTGCATGTAAAAAAAAAAAAAATGTACATAATATATTACTGAATTTTTTGTGATGGTAGAGATGAACGAGATACTGGAAAATGAATCAGTAGCTACGACACATCTCAAGCAAAACACAGCAGAATTTTACACACACACACACACACACACACACACACACACACACACACACACACACACACACACACACACACACACACACACACACACACACACACCGCTCGCTGGTGCAGTGGTAACGTTCCCGCTTGCCAACTGGTGGACGGGAGTTCGCGCCTCGCTCAGGTTGCGAAAGGTTTCACTGACGAAGTGGGTGGTTACTGTCCCCCTGGAGCAAGGGGACGGGTGTGTGCGTGTGTGAAGGTCACAGCCTTGCCCTTAGATCGGACTATATGAGCTCTCAGCTCCCTTCCGGGAGGGTAAAAGCTGACCATCACGACCATCAAGTGATCCTGACCGACCCGGTGAATTACACACACACACACACACACACACACACACACACACACACACGTATGAATGATTGAAACGTCAACTGCCAGATAACACGAATCAGGCAATATCTATTAGTAAACTGGATATATTTGTTTTTTCTAGAGTTGCCAAATGCTTTCCTGTACACTAGGAAACCACTTACTACGCTGGGTGGTAACCATATAACCAAATTTGGCTCCTTGTGGTTTAGTGGGTAATTATTTGCGCTCCAATCGGATTGAGCCAGTGAAGGTTTATATCCAAGGGATGGTTGGGGTTGATTGCTCATGTAATGCCACTCAGGGATGAGTGAGGCTGGTCACTCTCTTCTTAAATGTCAGGACCAACTGCCTAGCCCCGTTTCCTACGCTCCTCATGGGGCAATGTAGGATTGGATGATGATGATGATGATGATTCTAGAGTTTCATGAGACATTGTTATTGTGTTCCCAGTCGTTGATCTTAGGAAAGTCTTGATTTATGGAGACTGCTGTGCTGAATTGGGAGTTAGAGATATTAAACTTTGTGTTTATGGAGGAACTATGAAGCGTTGAGCCATCTGCGTATGACTGAATGGAATTATGGTTGGCAGACAAGAGATCATCAATATGAATGTGTAACAGGGTTGGAGCCAGGACTGATCCTTGTGACACGCCGTCGTTAACTGAGTGGATACTGGATTATACAACATCTACCTTTACTCTTATCAATTTGTTGCTGAGATGAGGAAATCAGTGAAACAAAAGATGACACGCCGTAGCTAGGGGGTTTGGATACCAGGGAACGGTGGCACACTCTGTCAAAAGCTAATATCAGAGGCTTTTGCATGCGTTTCTCCATGTTGGTCAGTTGGCTGATGGATTGTGTAAGTAATGAGACTCAGTAAATCAACAGTGGATCTTTCGTGGCGAAAACCTCACTGTCTGTCACCAATTATGTTGCTGGATTCAAGATGCTTAACAATGTGCTTATTGATGGCAGTCTCATATACTTTACCAAGAGAAGATGTGATAGCTGCGGGTGTGTAATCAGAGGGGTCAGAGAAACATCCTTTCCTTGGAACTGGGTGGACGTTGGCGTCTTTCGAAGAATTGGAGGGTGAAAAAGTATGTATGCGTAGTCTGAATAATTTAGCGAGAAGGGGAACCAATTCTGGGGAACACTTTTTCAAAATTATTGGAGGAGTTCCATCTGGACCTGGAGCTCTGTTGATTGGTAAATTATCTAGGATGGATTTAACGTATCTAGTCTGTATCTTTTGTGGAGCATTTCGGGAGGGTTAAGTTCTAGTACAGGAACGTTCTGACTGATTTCCTTTAGGGTAGAATATCGACTGGCGATAGTGTTACCTAGTCCACGAAGGTTATTTACAATGTTTCCGTCTGAAGAGTTTAGTGGGGGAATTAGTGATGACTTGTTTACGTTACTATTGAAAGAACGGAGAGTTAACCAGAATATTCTATTGCCATTAGGGTTATTTAATAGTTTGGATACTTGGTTTTGAAGGAAGTTTGATATGGCGAGATGTATTACTACTTTTGTGTGGTTTCTAGCAAATTTAAAGTGATTGCGGGATTTGATGGTATTGACTTTAAGTAAGAGTAATATGCTAAAGACTTTTGAGTTGTAGCTTTGGCACAAGTGCTGTTTAGTAAAACTGTTGACAGGGTATGTACACAAATTCATACTATAGTCGCGGCGCACGACTCTGAGGTTGTCATTATCGTACCCTGGCAATCTACCATTCAAAAGTGCGTCCGATTTCATATCATACACTAATCATATTATTATGCACGAATATACTATACACGAATATTATTATACACGAACATACTGTATTATACACGAGTCACATGCGTCTCATAGTATACACGAAATCAGACGCACTTCTGAATGGTAGGTTGCCAGGGCACGATAATAACAACCTCATTAATGTTGTACTGGGTAGAATGGATGTCAATGTAAGAGAAAGACTGCCATGGAATATCAGTTAAATGAGTTCTACATTCATCCCAGTCTGCCCTATCAAAGTGCCATCGGGTCACCCAGGCTGGTTCAGAACGGGGAGGTTTATGACAACTGGTGAGTGAGGCTCTGATGAGTTTGTGGGTGGTGGATCCAGGTGGTGACAGGGCCTCCATCCTGTACTGAATTATTATTATTATTATTATTATTATTATTATTTTTGTCAAGAATAGGCCCATGGGATAGGCACTATGGTCTGGATTATCTGGTATTCTGGTTGACTGTTTTACCAGTTGCGTGAAATCAAGCGATTCTGCAATCAGCTTGCATTCCAGACCAGTATCACCATTCCTGGCAGAATGCAATAACCATTCTACATTACGGACGTTAAAATAGCTCAATACGGTAATTTCAGCAGTAAGGGTAATGCTAAGATTGGTCAGCTGTGTGGATATGGAGTCTAATTCGCTGGGTTCTGATGAGGCAATGGGGAGTGGTGAACTATACAGATACTTCTGGTTATATTAAGGTAATTAACCCATTCGCGCCCAGTGTCCTCAATATAGGACGGAACTGGGCATTTTCAAAAGTTGATATAGAAGGGAACCCCGGGGTAGGGACCTATGAGCTTCGCGTCTATGAGCCGATAGGCGAAGGGCAGTACGCCTAGTACCTTTCTAGCACAATCCATCACAGAGGAACCCTGGGAGCTAATGGGTTAAGTTTGTATAAGGAGTAATCAAAATTAGTAAGAGCGAAGTTCACGATTGCATCAGTTGCGTATTCAGAAAAACAAGTGCCACTCTTGTTACAGAAGTCTGTGAGGAGATGGTAGCCGGAAAAACAGCATGGAGATAACTAAGCCAATTCCCTGACATGAAACACGACTTGGTCCTTGAAAACAATAAAATGAAGTTCACTTTACCGCTTTCTGACTACCAGTCTTTTATTTTAAACGTCCCCACACTTTCAACACGTTCACACATTCATATTGTGTTGATCTATGCACCATTTAACTTCCACCATTTCCTTGAGACGTTTAGCTTTCCCATGGACGAGTCTGTCATTAAACTGTTACTAACCTTTGGACACGAAAACATCAGTCAGTTCTCAATAGAAATTACTGGTATGGCTTTTTTGACACAGACACATACAACTCTCAGTAAATCCTTTCTCCAGTACCCAAATGTCAGACTAAAAGATAATTTTGACTGCTCTGAAAGCACTGACTCTTATCTAGCGCAAACTGCCTCTTCATTCATGGATATTTTATTGCGTTATCACACATTGTATCAGGTTCCCAATTATCCCCACAAAACTTATAAACTGCCTGACTGGCATCTTGACAGACAACCTGACGTGGGAGGTGGAAGTCTCGAGTAACTCGAAGCTGCTGCAGAAATTTGAGGACACAGTGCTGTTCCCACTCTGTGGCAAATTGCTACAAAAACTTCATAGGGCCGTAATCCTCGCACATCTTAAGTCATTTTAGAAAAGCGATTTTTTTTTTTTTTCAGGTTATGAAGTTTCTAAACCTAGCCGATTTTCCATGGGTCCTTCATCTGGACAGTGCAATTTTTCTTTTCCTTATGTTGCCTGCCAATCGTAATCCATTTGGTTAATATCACGAGGTTAGTCTGAACTGGGTGCAGTCAGAGTAGTTTCTTGATAATTTCGTCATCCAGTGAAACTCCTGTTCGCCAGTGCTATTTCAGAACGAATTACAGTGACCATCTGCTGATCTTTAATTTCATACTTCAGTGCACGGTTTAACACATGCTCTCCATCCAACAGGCAAGGGATAGAATTTCGTCACTTTTGTAATGTTTTAACACAATTATTTTGGAGTGACTTTGACATTCTACCGTAACCCTCAGACTTTGGGAATATTACGCTGCAAACCACTAGTCTTTGAGGGGGAGGGGGCCTGCCCAAAATTACTTGCCTTTACACCTTCATACCCTCAGCAACTAGGCTACCTAAAACATTCATTTGGAGACCATAATAGTCGCCAGTACTTCCGCTAATTGATAGAAGTGTCTCGAGGTTTCTGGGTGGAAGCATGGGGGAGCCAGGAGGTGAGAAAATGGGATAATTTTTCGTCTATCGGTCAGGCGGTGTTTAGGTGCATGAAGCAGCTCTGAATCATGGCTTCAGTCATCAAACATGATATATCTTGGCGAGGACTTCAGACCATTGCAGGAATGCAGGTGCGTGATAGGATGAAACATGGAGTCCCCAGAACACCTAAAACCACGCGTGACATCACGTCACCTGGAATTTAACCGACAGTTTAAGTAACGCTGACATGTACAGTGCAACAGTGCGACGAAGAGACAGAGACTGACGGGAGCCTCTGACTCCACCTTGTTGAGATGAGCTTTGTGTGGGAAGCCTCCCCACATATGAGAGTTATACTTGACACAAGGGGCGAATAAAACCCATGTATAAAGGCAACAATGGTGCAGGTATAATGAAGGCACAGAGTCACCTTAGCACACCTAATCCCTTGGAAGCAGATTTTACAAGAGAGGTATTATGATCTTTGCAAGATAAATCCTGAGACAGTGAAACTCCAGGTACAGGGCTGGATCCAGCACCATGGAAAAGGGAGGGCCTGACTCCTAGCAGAATTACTATGCCATGTATATAAAGTCAAAAAATCAAAATCAGTTGTTATTTTACCAGTTTTAATCACACGAGTACAACAGTGTAGGTAAATTAAATGCAAGGAGATATTTAATGCATATACCTTGGTAAATAACATTGTTCTTTAATTGTAAGTAATCATTGGTCTCTTGAAAATAAGGGGAGTTTGCCCCCTCCCCCTTTAATCCTTGCCTGACGTATGTTCAAAGATGATGCAGGATTGAGTATGATATTGATAAAAATTTCAGGATACTTCTGTGGATGAACTTGATGGTTCGAAAGCTGTAAAAGTTGAGTTTTTGATGCATGAAAATAAGATTACTTTTACCCCAATCAGAGATATAAGCCAAGTCATATATTAGGTGTACCATAACCCCATCCCATGTTTGTTGATGTAACTGCTGAGGTGGACGCTGCGAGAGGTGAATGGAAAGATGAAGGGTGGAGATATCAGCACATGAGTGGATGTGGTTAGATGTACAGCTTAGATCACTGATGAACGCAAGGAAGAGAGTTGGTGATAGGCCAGAACCCTGAAGAACACCATTATTGATAGTTCTAGAAAAAGAACGCTGGCCGTCTACAAAAGTAACTATAGAACGTCCAGAAAGGAAGCTATAGATGAAGGCACAGATCGACGGACAGAAACCGTAAAGGGACAATTCGGAAATTAACATATATGCCAGACTAAATCAAAAGCGTTTGAGATGGCACGTGCAATAACAAAACTTTCACCAAAGTCCCGAAAGAATGATGACCAGGAATCTGAAAAGAAGGTAAGAAAATTGCCAGTTATTCATCCCTAGCAGAGCCCATACTGGTGATCAGAAAGGTTGTGACAGGAAAGGTGCTTTACTCTTTTGTTAAGAATAGATTTAAAAACTTTTGAAATATAGGAGGTTAAAGCAACTGGTTGAAAGTTAGAGGGCTGGGAATGGTTACCCTCCTCTGGGACAGACTGAATGACAGCAAACTTCCAGCAAGAAGGAATGATACGAGTCGATAGACAAAGCCGGAAGAGTTCACCTGAGCAGGGTGTAAGCACAGAAGCACAGTTCTTAAGGACAGCAGGAGGGACCCTATCAGACCCATATAGCCTACCTTGGTAGTGCAAAGGCAAGTAGGGCAGAAAGTACAGCAACTGAAGAAATTTTCGCGTCAGACATGAGGGAGTCAGAGGAAGAGATGGAGGAACAGCACTGGAATCATCTAAGGTGGAGCTAGAGGAGAAAGTCTGAGCAAAGAGTTCTGCTTTTTCAGTAGGAGAAACAGCTACAGAATCATCAGGGCACCAAAAAAAAAAAAAAAAAAAAAATGAAAATAAAATAATAAGGTGGGAAGGAGGATGAGGTAAAGTTGTTAGAGAGGTTTTCGTGAAGGTGCCTGTAGGAGGGGGATGAATTTGAGTCGGTGAGTTCAGAGCACTTGGCACAAATGAAATGATTCTTTGTCGAGAGGAGAAGAGATTGAGCATGGCTCCGGGCAGAAACGTAAAAGAGATCAGATTCTGAGGTGGGTTGGCTCCAGTACTTTTTGTAGACCTTCTCCTTGTTGTGGACAGTGTTAGAAGAAACGTGATTAAACCAAGGTTTTTCGGCATTAGTCACAGGATAAGAGAAAGGAATTTATGCTTTTGTGCCTGAGAGAATAACCTCCGTCATGTGCAAGGCACACTAAGATGGCTGTCGGTCAAGGAAGCAATAATCATTCCAGGAAAAATCAAAGAAGTACTGCCTGAGGGCCTCCCAGTCTGCAGCTCCAAAGTGCCACAGCTGCCAGTTCTTGGGAGGGTCCGCAGGTCTTACTGGAGTGACAGGACAGGTTAAGGTGATAAGGCTGTGATCGGAGGGGCCTGCCAGAGAGAGGAAATTAACAGAGTAAGCAAGCAAAAGGATTAGTTGTAAGGAAGAGGTCAGGTATGTTGGAACTCTCTCCAAGGCGGTCAGGGATACGGGTAGAGTGCTGTACAAGCTGCTCTAGGTCATTAAGGATAGAAAAGACGTAGCCTTGTTCACCAGGTGGATCAGTGAATGGAGAGGAGAGCCAAAGGTGGTGAACATTGACAATGAAATCACCTACTGTAGAATGGAGACTTAAGTGAAAGGAGAAATTGATAGGATGTGTTCTATCATCGAAATAAGATAGTTAAAGAATTTTTCATAGTCAGCAGAATTAGGGGATAAGTAGCAGCACATATATATTTAGTCGAAGAATGGCGGAATAGCCGAAGCTAGAGTGAAGAGAATTCAGAGGATTCAAGCTCAGGAACACAAGAGCAAGATAAGTCGTTGCGTACATACTAACAACAGCGACCCTTTGCTTTGAACTGAGTATAGAGAAAGTAGGAGGATACAAAGAAGGGTTTGCTATCAGTTATCTTAGACAGCTGAATCTTTATGAGGATGAGAATGTGAGGTTTAGAAGAAGAGAGGTGATGTTAAAAAAAGAAAAAAAATTAAAGGAAAGACCAGGAAAGTTGCAGAAATCAATAGAGAGTAAGTCAGACAGTAGTTCCATGCATCTCGCTTGGTTGTTACCGGTAGAGGGGATGGATGGGGGCTTTTACGCCTCCCCCCTCCCCTGCGGAACTCTAAGGCTGGGTGTTGAGATGCCAGTTGGCTGATTTTGGAGCAGAAAGTGGTATGTATTGTGCATGTAGTTTGGTGCTGACAGTTGGAGGAAAATGTATCGGGGAGTATACTGACCTACTCTCTGTGTTACTGAAACACTGAAATAGTTCAGCAAAGGGGGATGGTCAGAAGCTACTGTAGTCCCGAGAGCTGATGAAATGGGAGCTCCAGCTCTTCCTGTCACCAGTTTTCCTTCCACCGTTACACCCAGTCGTTGATGTATGTAACAGGTCAACTTTGGAACTTTTTTCCTCTGTATTTCTTACTACCCATGACCTACAGTTTTTTAAAATCAATGGATCCATGTATCTTGAATTGATTCGGTCTTGAAGTCAGCTCTCTGATATATTATTTTTACTGTTTTTTTTTTGTTTTTTCTTGAAGGGATAATCTTGCAGGATTCTAGTTTTTGCTTCCTTGTTCCTCTGCATAAAAAGAGAAAAAATGTAACTGTTCCTTCCATTCATATAAAACCAGAAGAATTATGAGATACTGCATAATACAAAACTATCAGACAAGTATTGAGATGCTACAGAACGTGGTGGATTTTTTTTTTTTTTCCTATCTGATGAAGCCAGGATTTCGAGAGCTTGAATGATGAGTAAATGGAAGCGTGGTCCATCGAACTGGGCAAACTTTGGCCGTCAGGACGTTGCTACTCCTCACCCTGCCCTAGGGTGGGAAAGGAGGTCCGGATGATGATGATGATAATGATGTCAACAATACTATTACATTAAGCAAGTGAGGTAGGTAAAAATGAAGATATTAGAGTTCAGATAAGTTTAAAAAAAGGTTTGAAACAGAAGATAACTTACACCACAAAGAAAAATTACAACAGTTATGGGTGTATAGCAAGACGGATTATTGCGGGCTTTTTATAACAAACTGAAAATGAATGACATGACAATACAAAGGGCAGAACAAGAGAGAGAGAGAGAGAGAGAGAGAGAGAGAGAGAGAGAATGAAAGTGAACACCCAATCCATACCTTAAAAACAGATTCAAGTGTGTGTAAAAAAGCAATATGCAGTTTGAGACCAAGGATGAGGTGGAGGGATGGAGTGGAGAGGTATAGGAGGGACGGGGGTGTGAGCTGCAAGCAGGGCAGTGAAATGGCGGGGGACAGGGCGACGTGGAGGCGATTTGTTTGTGGCCACCCCGTACGGGATTAAGGCGTCTGGCAATAGATAGATAGATAGGTTGAGACACATACGTAAACCGCTCCAAGAGACTCCTGGGAAAAGAAAAATGCATATAGTTCGCGTGATGCATAATTCAGACGCCACACAGGCAGAAACACGCCTCGATTCTCGAAAAGGATAGAGATGAGAGAAGCTGTGTTGCCTGAATAAGCGGGATCTGGCGAGCTTACGTGAGGAAAACGGATATTCAACGGTGTATACGATAAATCTGACTGCGAGCTGGTGTGTGTGTGTGTGTGTGTGTGTGTGTGTGTGTGTGTGTGTACAGTATCCAAAGTTATGTAAAAGTGGAGGATGTGAGAAGTAAAGTAGGATGAGAATAAACGGGATTTATTTGTAGAAAAACGTATGAAAAAGGATGAGGAAGAAAACAAGAGGGAACTAGTTAGAAAATTCGAGAAAATATAATAATCTTCATGAAAAATCAGTTAATAAAAGAATCACAACATACCCCAACTACAGAGGAAAATTTTACCAGAGAAAAGATGAGTACGAAAACATTTTTAAACACATTTGAAAGGGTAAGCGGGAGACAAAAGAAAACGAAAAGAAAATATGGAGCGAAAAGAAATCTGAGAAGAAGGACAGTGCAGCAAAAGTTCAAACACGGAAGAACCAATAAACCAGAGAGAATTCGAAGTGAAGCTCCACACTTTTGTTTTTTTACCTCTTCCAGCTAGGAGTTCCTGAATCGTGGTGTATCTTGTCCCGTCACCCACCCGATCTTAGCTTATATCAAGGCCTAGATGGAGTGCCGAACCGAGAAACAACAGGCCACTCACTGGAAACACCTGGTGGATTCAGTTTCAACATATACGGGTAAGAGAGCGGGTGTATGGCGAAGGTATGTGAGGTGGGTATTTTAGGCGGTGCGTAGGGGAAGTGTGCCAGGTAGGTGAGTAGGTGGGTGAAGTGTACAAGGCAGGTGAATACGCCAGTGTGTGAAGTGTGTGGAGCAGGCGTGTGAGATTCATTTTTGTATCCACCTGCCTAACCACCTGTTCCCTCTTTCCCTTCCAAATTTTTATACAAGGCCTCCCAACTGCCTCCAACATCTGATGAGCTAGTGTTTTTGAAGTGCAGCAATACTCTGATAGTGGTGATATTGGAGGAGTGGTGTTGTGAATTGTGTAATAATTGTGTTGTGGATATTTATAGTGTAGTATGGTGGTCTAAGGAAGTCATGAATGTGGTGTAGTGTGTATTGAAGTGTTGTGGGCTGAAGTGTGAAGTATTATTGTGTTTTATGTGACTGAAAAATTGTGAAATGGTACGTGGCTGTGGAGTGGCATGTGGGAGGGTGGAATGGTGTGGCACTGTTTTACTGATGAGAAATGTGTTGTTGAATTGGTGTGTGCTTGTTGAGAAGTCTGAGTGGTGTGGAGGGGTGTGGTGAGATGTATAATGAGTATTGTGGTTGTGTGGTGCAGTGAAATGCAGTGTGGTACAGTGTAGGCCAATGTCACCCCTGCGACACGGTAGGAATGGAACAGCATATCTACAGCACAGTATATCCGTATTTAATGTTTCGTTTAATCCCTTATACCATCATGTATGTGCTCCTTAAACGTATTTTGCCTAAACAACTGGTCATTATTCCATCCTACAACATCCCCCTACATATTTTCCTTAAACTTATCCCACTGCCTTACTTCCAGTCCGGTTAGATACACTGAGTTTGGAATTTACATATTTGTTTTACCCTCGCTGGAGCTGGCCTTGAGGAGCCAATGTCATTTGAGTTACTGAAAATCAGTTTGAAATTACTCCTTTGCAGCCCCAATTAAGCGTGTGGAGTATTTGCAGGTGCCTTCCAAAGACGCCTACAGATCATTTCTAGGAAGCTGAGCCATATGCACCAAGATTCTCAAGTTGTGGTTTCTGTGTCTTGAGATGCTTTATGATTATCAAGGTACATTGATGAAAAGTCCATCTGGGGACTTCTTAAGCCTCTTTTTGTCCGTTTTGTACCACGAGCCCAGAGGGTCCGCCAGTAAATTGCTTGGCTGTTCTAATTTACAGCTGCCACTCGCCTTCAGCTGCCTAGTAACGGAGGAATAATTGATATTAATGCACTATCTTAAGCACCTGGCACCATAACAGCTGCTTCTATAACCATCTTTTGTACCTAGGCAGGGCTGAGGGAGAGGAGAGTGTGTTGGTAAGTCTTGTCTGGCTTGTGTCACCTTCCCTCACAACACTAACACAGTACTCAGAGCAAACTCATTTTTTACATTTCCCCCAACACTTATGTCATAATCAGACACTTATTTTCATACTCCCAACATTCACGATCATTGACAACACACCCTTCCAGATCCCCACACCGCCGCACACACACTACTTGAAATTAAATTCATGTAAAATATTTATATTCATTTGACAGACCCCAGAGGTAAAACAGCTAGCATGCAGGAATGACATGTTGAATCAATGCAAAACTGAATATTCATTGTATGTAGTTATAACCGGGATACCTTCGCCACTGAATATATTAATTAACAAAATACTGGAATATGCCCGCTAATTTTAAAAAGCATGTCAGTTTGTTATATTTTAATTATGTGTCTTTGGTTGCGTGTGCTAAATAATCCACAGCTTAGTTTCCGTGTGTGTGTGTGTGTGTGTGTGTGTGTGTGTGTGTGTGTGTGTGTGTGTGTGTGTGTGTGTGTGTGTGTGTGTGTGTGCGTTACATCGACCAGTTTAGACCCAACTGGGTGCGACTTAAGCAACAATGACAACAATAAACCATTCCTACCAAACTGAACTCCACTGGAAATGGCATATTTGTCCTATCTTTTCATGTGTGTGTGTGTGTGTGTGTGTGTTTGTGTGTGAAGGATCCTTTTGATGTGACGGCACTGTACGGTCATCTGTTGTTCCTCTGCCAGGCTAGGGAGGTAATCACGCTGAGGCAGGCTTCTTACTGCACCACAAACGCAGACAGCCAGCTTCATCAAGGCTGCTTACACGGAAGTATGTTTATATGGCTTTGCTTCATGTAAGGTACAAAATTAACAGGTTTTCTGCACCTAAACCTATAATTATGTATCCTCATTTATCTGTCTCCTTATCTTTCCATTTATGTATCTGTTTTACATGGGAAGTAGGCTTGTATGGCTCTGCTCCATGTTAGAAAATTAACGCGTTTTGTGCACATGAACCTATAATTTTGTATCCTCATTTATTTGTCTCATCTTTCCCTTTATCTAACTGTTATTCTAGATATAAAAACGCCCGTACATTTAAGATTAACATTTGTGGCAAGAGCATGTAAAGGACCCATAAACTAACTTATTTCCGGGCGAAGGTTTAGGTGGAAACATTGGCACAGTGAGATTCTACAATAACATGGACATTTGGAAACCCAATGATCGCGAGTTAAAATTCCGGCTGGGGGAGAGACCAAATTGATATTTCGTGGTAAATTTTACTAATCTACCAAAGACCTGCCTACAAGTAGGAAAACATCCCTGTTGATACCAATAAACCAGTCCTGTACGAAAAAGTCCAAGCATGTACTCAGTATGGACGGTGGGTGTTAGCACCGAAGTCTTGACACGTGGAGGTGTATGGTACATGGGAAGACCACTGGGCCTCAGGGAACAGACTCATACCCAGAGGTGTACGCATAAAAGAGTGCCCTGCGAAGGTAAAACCCATGTGTGGAACTTCAGGCTTGTACATCTCTGCATCACCACAACGTCTTTTAAAAAACAAGAGGGGGCAGGGTGTCGAGCCCCTCTTCCAGCAGTTGGGGTTCCCTAGGCTTTACCACTCATCGTAATTAGTGCCATCCTGCCCCCGACCGGACTGTGAGGAGAGTTTCCCTGCCAGCATCTGAGACGAAGATCTCGACAAGAGACGTGAATCACGGTCAGCCGAGACCAACTAACCTCGATCCCTTCTCAGTGGCGTACCTGAGGGGGGACGGGGGACTGTTTGAAACTGCCCCCCGGGCCCCCAATTGAGGGGGGGGCCCCAGTGCCTTAAAAATGTATAAGTTTTTTTTTATTGATGCTTAAAAATATATATATTTATCATCCCGACAATCCCGGCTGAGATATTAGATAAGTTTTGAGAATGAAGGGGGCTAGGTTCTTTGCAGGACCCCCCTCCAGGAGGGGGGCCCTGCAAAGAACCTAGCCTCCCGGACCCCAAAATCTCTAGGTACGCCCCTGTCCCTTCTCTCTCTCTCTCTCTCTCTCTCTCTCTCTCTCTCTCTAAGTTTCGTATCAGTGATTCATTTTATAGGGATCCTTGGCACCAGGCCTGACAATCCAGATAGACTACCAAAGCTACCGAGCCACATCTGCCAAACTATGTGGCCGATGGATTAAGAGGCTCATTCACCTCTCTCTCTCTCTCTCTCTCTCTCTCTCTCTCTCTCTCTCTCTCTCATCTGAGCAAATGGATAGCTATCTGCATTTTTCTTAGTATCTATCCATCTATCTCTGTCTATAGCCAGACGCCATAATCCCGTAAGGGGTTGCTGTTTGTCTTTTAGTTAGTTATTATACGGGGATGGGTACTTACCTTCCACCAACCCGCTTGTTGACACGTATGGGTTGGTTATATGGTTAACACCCAGCATTATAAATGGTTTCCTGGTTTACATGAAATCATTAGGCTTGTCATTCAATTTAAAGCGACTTGAAACGGAAAGAAGAGTAATAAAAAGTGACAAGAAAGATGGGAGAAATAGGGAAAGGAGGACAGACACAAAAACAAAGATGAAGGAAGAAGCAGGCAGCACTACATCAAGTGAGTGGATGATGGTCGCCACCACCTTTCATATAAATTATTAATGTAAACAGGTATAAACGGTTTTAGGATTCAAAATGCCTAGTCTATGAGAAGCCAAAGAATAATTAAAATGCGGCTACTGATCTAAATTCTCCAAACCAACTGAACCTTCATCCTACCGCTCAGTGAACTATGCCCTTTTTACTCTAACTTGGCCTAAAATTGCAGTCGCTCCATCTTGAATGCTAAGTTGTAACAGTAAATTAACACCCGAGTATGGTGCTAATCACTAAAAAGTGTTATGGAAAGGATGTAGAGTCATAGCATTGTCTTTTCCTACCACTGAGCTACGTCAAATAAGCTGCAAAATGACGAAATCTGGGCCAAGTTAGGGTGAAATTAGTATAGTTTGATTTATGCATTACCGTACCGTATATAATACAAGACCTCCACAAATTTGTCACACAGACCTCCAAGGCCTTCCTAGTAGTTGCAGTTGAGGCCCTACATTCATTTTAACGTAAACCTGGTGAACTGAAAACTGAAGCTGCTCTTACATCCTCCTCCTTTGGGGGGATAGGTTGAGGACCGGTATATAAATGCGCAGTGGAACGTTGTCTAGTTACATCAGTGTCACCACGGGAGGTCATCCATCTCCAGTACCAGTCCATGTTCTAAATCTGCAATGTAGATTTTCTGAGATGCCCCAAACTCTCTCATCCAGCGTTGGTACTTGTAGAGATCCTCCTGAGAGACGGACTTGTTCCTCTTTGCAATGACCTGATGGAAGTCCTGCTGTGTTACCGGCAAATCCGACTCCTCCTTGGGCACGGCTAGTTCTCTCTCTTGATCTAGGGGCTAGTGTCTCCTCCAGCCGCAGTCCAGCAATCTTACGACTGTACAGATTACTAGCTAACGTAGGAGTATATAAATTTGCACACACGCAGGGCAGACAAAGGAAACAATGAAAAAGGATAGACTGACAGGGAGGAGCAAATACAGACGATAAAGATAGACAACACAAACTCACAGTCTATTTAGTGGATTATTGGAAGGAAGTGCTTTACCGAAACAGAATTCCTGAAGCGGAGAGATAGAACTGTAAATATAAATAAAGGTAAGTAAATGCATGAATACATAACTACATAAAGGTAAAAATCGCAGATATCTCGAGAAAGTTTAAACCACACACACACACACACACACACACACACACACACACACACACACACACACACACACACACACACACACACACACACACACACACACACACACACACACACTGTCGCCCAGCCTCTCGGGAGAAACTTTCGCTCTCAGTGTGTGGATTTATTTGCCTGTCTGTGTGGGGCGGTGCGTGCCGGGACTACAGACCTGAGCAGAGCAGGGAAGATGGAGACGCACATTTGTATACAGTGTGGGGAACAAGTTTGTCTGCGGGTGACAAGTTGGACGAGTTGGGGATGAGGGAGGGGTATGTGATGAGTGGTGTGGAGAGGAGAGTGGCAGGTTTAGAGGTACAGTATCATCATCATCATCAACCTATCTTCCATCTTTATGTGGATCAGAGACATTAGGAAGAAGGCCCTTTATTCTGTTCCGAAATATAAATTCGAAGATACAATATGATCAGTAGGCTATAATCTGGTATCCTTATGTCATACGAGGGTCGTGACAATGGAGTTATAGAGGCACTAACTATGAAGGTGCTCTCACTACCTCTCTCTCAAGCGCACATACAGGAAAGGTGTGTGTGTGTGTGTGTGTGTGTGTGTGTGTGTGTGTGTGTGTGTGTGTGTGTGTGTGTATTAACTCATGTCAGCGCGTCTGTCTGTGTTTGTGTGCGCATGTATACAAGCGTGTTTGTTGTTTTTTGCGCATGCCTGCTGTGGAAATGCTAGTACATGTTATGGCGTACGTGTATACCTATATTGTGTGTGTGTGTGTGTGTGTGTGTGTGTGTGTGTGTGTGTGTGTGTGTGTGTGTGTGTCACCTGAAATATAAAAAATAGTGCTGAGACAGGACTAGGACCTGGGACTGTAACCATATGAGAGAGAGAGAGAGAGAGAGAGAGAGAGAGGCAAATCTGTGTTCCATCTGCAATGCTGTTCAAGGTACTGAATATTATGCAGCTCACTAAAACATAAATTTTGTAAGAGCTAACGGTTAGACGAACTTGAAGGGTTTATGATAGCACTGTTAATAAGAAAAATGGACAGGAAGACTAAGTAAGGCAAGAAAGTAAAGGAAATGTAAAGACTAAGACTATGTGAGGAAGGGCAACGCGACATCGAGAGAAGGGTCATTACTATGTGCGTACAGAAATGCTGGGAGGTTCTTTCCCCCGAGGATCGCAAGGTGAGGTTTAAGGCAAGAAATAACAGGAAATCAGAGTATAGCCCACACAATAACACGTATCCTCAGTCTCGAGAGTCACACGTCAGCTGAAGTAAATATCTACCAAATAATTGCTTAAGATAACAATAAAAACAATTATTTTAATGGGAATTTTGCGTTTGGACTGAGACTTGACTAAAATGGATTGCAGTCACTTCACTTGTATTTTTGGTGGTTGCCAGAAAGTGTAATTAAATCGGCTGCGGTAATTAAAGGAGTTCCCTTACTGAGTATGTTCTTAATACTGTTATGGTGGGTGGGAAGTACTGCAATCCAAAGTATATCATCTGTATCTATCCGTCTATAGCCCGATGCCCTAATCCCGCAAAGGGTGGCCTCAGACAAAACACCTCCAAATCGCTCTGTCATCCACCACTTGACTGCCCTACCCCCAATTCACTCCCCCCTCCCTCATATACCTCTCAACTCCATCCCTCCACCTCATCCTCGGTCTCCCCCTCCCTCTCCCTCCCTCCACTTCACCTACATACACCCTCTTGAGTCATTCTTTCATTCTCCATTCTCTCCACAGGTCCGAAGTATATCATCCATCCATTGCCAGACGCCTTAATCCCATAAGGGGTGGCCACAAACAAATCGCCTCCATGTCGCCCTGTCCATCATGATTGTGGTAAATATTTAGTAGATGAAGTGCGAGTGTGGATACCCTACCCTAATTGTACTGAGAAAGTGTCCCACCCGCATTTACCCCAGCCTCAAAACTCACACCACACAAGAAAGAAGCCGTTGTAACAAGTTTTCGTATCTGACATTATGCACCGAAAGGAATAAGGGAACCGTCTTCTATATTTCAGAACTCCAGGTGTAGGTTGTGCGTGAAGAATACCAAGCCCATAATAAGAACCAATTTACGTATTACTGAATATCCTTTAAGATTAGTTATGATTATCTTTGTACATCTGACCAACACTGACGGCCATATGCGTCACGAAATATTTTCATTGCGAAAACTTTACGATTTTCAATGTTTTATTTAAAGCGTTTGGAGGATTTCAGAAGCGGAAAGTGGATTACATAAAAAACTGTTACAGGATTTCTGGTATGTGTTGGTGCCATTACACACACACACACACACACACACACACACACACACACACACACACACACACACACACACATCAACAAAAGAAAATATAATGAAATAATAACCACACTGTCACCTCCACTACCACTTTGCAACAGTCACCATCACCACAGATTCGTCCAAACACAGGGCCTCCATGCACGGGCCACGCTTTGGTGCTTGATGGCTGCCACTTTTCATGTAAAGACTTGAAACACACGTGATCCTATGGGAGCACACGCACGTCCTACTATATTGTGGCAGCCTAAAAAAGAAAAAGAAAAAGAAAAGAAAGTAGCAACCGGGTTTATTTTCCCCGCCACGCCACAGCGACTCACCACCAATGACCAGTTACAGCAGCCGTTAATTTGCAACACTACTAATTCACCCCCAGACAGCGTTGGTGGGCAATATATTCCAGCAACAAGAGCACCAATTATACTGCACTGACAGGAAAGATAGATACTGTGAATAACTACCTGCGCGGCGATATTTACAGTTCCAAAAATAACTCACTTCTTCCATTGCACCGCTTACCTGTCTTTATGTACACTAACAAAATCTCCGCCACAAGCGATGTTTCCCATCAGTAACATTTATACCAACATTTCCACATTCCAAGTACTCTGCATTCTTTTTTTTCTTTCTTTTTCCTTCGTACACTGTTCTCGACACAGTTCCATGGGCAAAATTGAACTTTCATCAAACTTTATTCCGTGTAATTCAGTCCCCAGCGATGCACGTACTTTTCACCTCTGTCTGATAAATTACCAATATGCCTGGAATCGAACCCGGGACTCTCAGGTGAGAGCCAGGCAGCATACCACTACACAACGACCAGTTATAAGTTAACTCACATTGTCACAATCTTGTAACCAATGTCCCTCCGCCCCCACTGTGGGCATCAAGAGGATGAGTTAACCCCCTCGCACTCGGGCAAGTAGATGCTTTTAATCTATCCCAAGCACTTACGGCAAGTCAGAATGAAGAGAGAAACCTGTACTGTACACAGGTGTAGTGGTATGCTGCCTGGCTCTCACCTGAGAGTCCCGGATTCGATTCCCAGCATATTGGTAATTTATCAGATGATTTTTCCTGTGTACAGTACAGGTTTCTCTCTTCTTTTTTCACCTCTGTCCTTCTCTCACCTCCCAACCCCATTCATTGTTGCAGTAACAGTTCCTTTTTTGCATACGTATTTTGTCATCTTTCCAGCCTAGACAGTGGGAAGTAGTTCCTCCCGTTAGTGCAAACAACTGCATCTGTACTGATCACCTTTGCAGACATACGCAATCTTCCTCGATGCATTAGATGTCTACTGTCTGGTCCTGTCCTCAAGATGTGTTCGTTTGCAGCACCATATAGTTCTTGTCTAATATCTTAATCTGTATATCCAAGGTGTTTAGATCTCTCTCTCTCTCGGGATGACAGAAATAATAATAATAATAAAACAGTATATTAAGATAAACTTGAATGACAGTGATATATTTATAAGTTTCATGTTGACTCTCATCATCACCATAATCTCGACCATGCCTAGATTAATGTCAATAGTCTGCTGCTACTGTTACCGTTCGTATCACTATCATTTATACCACTTACACTGGTGTACCCGCTACTTAACTGCTACTATTATATCTTTGTCACAGCCACTACTTGAAATATATAATGTGAGACGATAATCATGATCAAATAGTTTCGCAGAGGAAAATGATGATGTTATAAAACCATTGAGACGTTACGTACAAAAACTAAACCTGAGGGATCTTTTTAAGGACTGAAGAAACCATAGCTTCATACGTTGGAAATCTCGACATGCTGAATATTATAGAAAATGTAAGCTGCTTATTATAGAAAATGTCAGCGTTCTTGTGGGTTGACTGACTTAGAGTAGTTCAAACCAAAACTGTGCACACTCGCCATAAAACCAGAATGAATAATTGACACCAGCTTCCTCACTGGCCAGGATGTTGCCACCCAACGTAACTCCAGCATTGCCCACACTACTGATGGCAAGTTGAAGAGTGTTGATTAAAATAAGTTATTATAAGTAACTGTAGTTTGGCTTATTTCACTATTCGTTCCCTTGTGTAGCACCAGCCCTGTCCTTGTGTTGCATAAGCCTTCACCTTTTGTTGCATTATCCCTGTTCTTGTGTTGCACCAGCTGTCTTTATGTTGCACCAGTCCTGTCCTTATGTTGCACCCGTCCTGTCTGTGTTGCGCAAGCCCTATCGTTGTGTTGCACCAGCCCTACCCTTGTGTTGCACCAGCCCTATCCTTATGTTGCACACGCTCTGTCCTTATGCTGCACAAGCCATGTCTTTGTGTTGCAGCAGTCCTGTCCTTGTGCTGCGGGCCTCTCACGGCAGCCTTGTTATGCTAATCTTCTTAAATAATGTCTGCTTCGTGATCTGAATGTGTGGCCAAGAATACGGAGAGTGAGAATGCCAGAGCAGATTGTTAGGTGTGGTGATTGTGGTAGTGGTGGTTGTGGCAGTAGTGGTTGTGGCTGAGTTATCAGAGGTAACTGTGGCTCAGGTTGTGGTTGCTATCTTCCCTGTTTGGTAGACGTGTTAGTTATTATGGTCGATATGAGTTATTTTAGTATGGTCGGAGCAGCTACAGAAGGTCTTGGTTATTGTGGTAGTAATTATAACTGAGCTATTGCAGACATAGTAGCTGTGGTGGTAATGACTGTGGTGAGTTAATTGGCAGTGGTTATTTTGGTTATTTGAGGGGGAGGCCAAGGATGAGATGGATGGAGTGGAGAGGTATATGAGAGAGGGGGTGTGTGAGCTGGGAGCAGGGCAATGAAATGGCGGGGGACAGGGCGACATGGAGGCGATTTGTTTGTGGCCACCCCTTACGGGATTAAGGCGTCTGGCAATAGATAGATAGATAGATATTTTGGTTGTGACGTTGTGGATACCTGGTAAGGTGTTGGTACTGGGACTGGTGCAAATATATGAACTGATATTGGTGTGTGTGGTTGTTAATACTCCTGGAAAAAAATCATGTGGTATTAGAATGGAATAGGAGGGGTATCACGACGACGAGAGGGTTTATAGTGACTGTGTTAATATTCCCAGTCTCTATGGCTCACTCCCAGGTGAGTAATATTGCACTAGGTCAGATGGAATAGAATAAAAATAGATTACGGGGCCGTGAGTAGGTTAATGTGTGTGTGTGTGTGTGTGAGAGAGAGAGAGAGAGAGAGAGAGAGAGAGAGAGAGAGAGAGAGTGTACGCTATAGCCTCATAGTCCTGAACTTCTCGGTGTGTTGTATCTAAAGGCCCGTCCAGACGATCGAGCAATGCCCGCGGGCACAAGCGAGCAGTTTGCCTGTTGACGGGCTCACCGCTTGTGCCCGCGGGCAAATGTGTAAATTGCCACGGGCAATTTACGCATTTGCCCGCGGGCACAAGCGGTGAGCCCGTCAACAGGCAAACTGCTCGCTTGTGCCCGCGGGCATTGCTCGATCGTCTGGACGGGACTTAAGGCGACTCAACGTTTCCGTAATATTCACCTTATCAGCGGTATTTTTCTCCTCCAGGCCTTTCAGAAGCAGGTGCCTTATATACTTTGTTCATCCTCACCCCAAAGGTTTATATGTTCATCGTAATATTGGCCTCGTCCCCTATAAAGGTTAATGAATAAGTGACAAAAGTAAACGAAAGAAAAGCAGAACAGATTTCGGCCTAAACCAGAGTGAGAAATAAAAAATGAAACAGTAGTGTCCGTCTACATCACCACAACAGAACACCAAAAACAAAACTGTTTTATAATTTTTCAGTACCGTCTTCATATTTCCTCCTCGCTGTTGCAATAATTAGTTGATACTTAAGCTTAATCATCTACACAATTGGATGCATCCCTCAAGCTTGCATGTAAGAAGCTCACAGCAAAATCATGTTTGGTTGATGTAAAGTTTTGGACAGGGTATAATTACGGCAGGGTCAATATTCCCCGTGCATTTCCCCTAATCCATTCTACCTCCATTCCCTTTTTTCCACTCTTCTGTTTCCACATTTTCCTCTTAATTCATTTTCATCCCCGTTACCTCTTTCCTCCTTTCTATTTCCGATCTCGTCTTTGTAACTGTTATACCTACTCCTCCTTTCCTCCTATCTTCCATCTGTCTCTCTCGTCTTTCTTTTCCCTCCAGCTCTCACAGCCTCTCCCTCTGTCTATCGTCTTTCCCATCGTTCCCCTTCGTCCCTGTAATTCCTGCTTCCTATCCGTTCATTCTTTTTTTTTTTTTCCTTTTCTCTCTTCCCTTCCATTTTTTAGTCTCCTATTCATTCTTCCCCTAAGTTTCCTTCCTTCTATTCTTGTCTCCGGCTCACACACATTCCTCCTTTCTACCCATTGTTTTCCCTCTCTCTTTTCATCCCTAGTTACTCTCCATGTTTAATACCTCCTTCTTTTCTTTATACCTCCCTAACCACCACTTTCCCCCACTCCTGTTCCATTCTTCCGCCCCACACAAGCTAGCCCAAACATTCCTCCTCCTTTTCATTATACCTACCTAACCATCCCTTTCCCCTACTCCTGTCCCATTCTTCCGCCCCACACATGCTGGCCCTCTCATTCCTGTTCCTCACAACACTTCCCGTGCAATGTGTAAGTGAATATAAGATACCCAGTGTGTCTAGAGGCCAGTACTTAAGGTGGACCCCTCAATATTTACATTATTTAGTGCTGTTGCGGGAAATAATACGTGTTTGTGAGGTACTGGGAGGGCCGTGGTAGTGGAGAAATGGTAAGGTGTGTGTGTATGTGTGTGTGTGTGTGTATGTGTGGAGGAAAGGAATGTTGCTGCGAATGTAATGTGTTTCTGTGTGTGCATGTGTGTGTGTGTGTGTGTGTGTGTGTTCTTACCTAATTGTTCTTACCTAATTGTATCTTTACAGGAATGAGTCAAGCTCGTATTGTCCCGTGTCTTAGACCATATTTATCGTACATATCCTTAAATTTGTGAATTGTTTTGGCACACACTATTTCTTTCGGTAATGCATTCCATTGATCAATTGCTCTGTTTGGGAAACCGAATTTCCTTACGTCTTTATCACCTCTCTTCTTATGCAGTTTTTTGCAGTGTCCTCTTGCTGATGCTTCTCCATATGTTAAGTAATCATTTATGTCTATTTTCTCCTTTCCTGATATGCAATTATATAGCATTATCATGTCACCTCTTTTCTTTCTCTCCTGTAGTGTTGGTAGATTCAGTTTATTTAGTCTTTCTTCGTAGCTTAGGTCCCTTAAGCTTGGTATCCATCTTGTAGCGGCCCTTTGAACTTTTTCAATCTTGTCTATATGCTTTTTGAGATGAGGACTCCAGACTATTGATGCATATTCCAGGGTTGGTCTAATGAATGATGTTATTATCCTTCTTAGCATGTCTTCATTTATGTATGTGAATGCTATTCTCATGTTTGCAAGCAGTGTATACATGTTCCGTACCTTCTCGCTGATGTGGTCAGCGGGAGATAGTCTGTTATTGATAATCACACCTAGGTCTTTCTCTCTTTCTGATGTGTATAGGGTTTTATTTCCTAACTTATAATCCCAATCAGGTCTTTTTCCACTTTTACCAAACTTGATTACATGACACTTGTCCACATTGAATTCCATTTGCCATGTACTACTCCATTCATGAAGTTTATTTAATTCTTCTTGTAGCTCCCTACAAGAGTCTGTGCTAGTAATTCTCCTTTGTATTTTTGCATCATCTGCAAACATATTCAGATAGCTCTCATTTCCAGTGTTACTGTTTATATCATTTATGTACACTAGAAACATGATTGGTGCCAGCACCGAACCCTGTGGTACTCCACTAGTCACTTCTTTCCATGATGAGTAGTTTCCTCTTAGTACTGTCCTCATTTCTCTTTTTATGAGAAAGTCTTGCATCCAACACAACAGTTTGCCTCGAATTCCTCCTTGATGGTACAGCTTCCATAAAAGTCTTTGGTGTGGTACTGTGTCAATAGCTTTCTTGAAATCTAAATAGATACTGTCCACCCATCCTTCCCTTTCCTGTATTGTGTTTGTTACTCTGTCATAGTAGCTCAACAGATTAGTAACACATGATTTTCCTTTTCTGAAACCAAACTGTCTTTCTGTTATCATACTGTGTTTTTCTAGATGATTTACCCAAGCTTTTCTTATAAGTTTTTCTAATACCTTGCTTACAACACTAGTCAGTGATACTGGTCGGTAGTTGAGGGGATTTTGTCTATTTCCTTTCTTGAATAAGGGGACTATATTTGCTTTTTTCAAAATATCAGGTAGTTTCCCTTGACTCAAGGATTTCTTGAAAATTAAAAATAATGGTTTACTTAACTCCTTTGCACATTCTCGTAACACCCAACATGAAATTTCATCAGGACCACTTGCTTTTCCTCTGTCTAATCTACTTAACTCCTCCTGTATTACTTTTTCTGCTATTTGTATATCTGGTAGTATGTGTGGACATGCGTGTTCCACATATTCCCTCTCAAAATTTTTTTCTTCTGTAAAAACTAATTGGAAATTCTTATTTAGTGCTTCACAAATATCTTTCTCTTGTGTATAAGTGATTCCCTAGTCCGTGATGGATTGTATTATATCTTTTACTTTGGTTTTGCTTCTGATATAGCTGTAAAACAGCTTTGGTTGATCACTACTTTTATTTATTATATCCTCCTCAAACTGTTTTTGGGCTTCCCTCCTTATTCTTGTATAGTCGTTTCTTGCCTGTTTGTAATTATTATACGCCCTTTCACTATTGTGTCTTCTGTATCTATTCCACAACAAATCTCTTCTTTCTTTTGATTTTTTACATTCTGTATTGAACCATTTCTGTATTTTCTTATCTGCTTCTTTGTGCTGTGGGATGTACTTCTGGACTCCTATTTCATAAAATTCACAAAATTTTTTATATACAGCATTTAAATCTTGTCCTCTAAGCTCATTTTCCCAATCAACTTCTAAGAAATACTTCTTTAGGTCTTGATAATTTCCTTTTTATAGTTTAGTCTCTTTTTGTAACTGTCATTGCTGTTTACTATGTCATATGCTATCCTGAAGTTATAATTTAGTACTGCATGATCGCTTTTGCCGAGTGGAGGGTGATATATTAAACTGTCAATGTCATTTTCTTGCCTAGTAAATATTAGATCTAGCACTGAAGGTACATCAAGTCCTCTTTTTCTAGTGGTTTCCCTCACGTGTTGCGTTAAGAAAAACTCTTGTACGAGATCCAGGAGCTTTTGGTCCCAACAGCTTTCTTGGCTATTTATATCTAGAGTATTCCAATTTATATTTGTATTGAAATCCCCAGTTAGTATAATTCTTTCCGATTTCTCTTCCATTTTATGTAGCAAGGATCTTATACTCTGAATTGTACTCTCTGCCAGGTCCTCATATTCGTCTCTTTCCCATGTGTTTGATCTGGGTGGCATATACAAATTGGCTACAATTACTTTACCTTCAGATGTGTCGATCTCTACTGCAATCAGTTCTACTTGTGATGGTATATCTAGGTTTATTTCCTTGACTTTTAGATTTTTCTTAGTTAATATTATAATTCCTCCTCCTTTTTTTTAAATTTCTGTCTCTTCTCCATATATTGTATTCCTCTAAGTTTAGTATGTCATTGGATATCCTTGGTGTTAATTTTGTCTCAGTTAGGCATATTATTTGTGGTTCATTTTCTTTGACATAATCATTCATCTCTAGTAATTTAGATACCATTCCATCCACATTTGAGTACATCAACTTTATCATCTTGTTTATATACTTGTCATGACATGGTTCTACTAACTTCCTCCTTTTTCTTCCATCCTGTTTGTGTACCACTTTCGTACCTGCAATCCTATTACTTTGTAAAAAAAATTCTTCTTGTCCTCTTCTGATCTTTCCTCATTTTTTGTTTTTGCTTCCTCCCTTTTCTCTTTCAGTAATTCCAGTTCCTCTTGTGTTAGACATCTTTTTATCCATACATTTTTGAACTCCTCTTTTTCCATAAGATTCTTTGCATTTTTTAGTATCTCTTCCACAGTGTTTACACTCTGGAAAGTCACCTTTAGAGGTCTTGTCTTGCTTTTCTCGTATTTCCCTAACCTTTTGTGTTCCTCTATGTCTTTACTACAGATTTCCTCTGATACTTCTTTCAGTAAGCTCATTACATTTGCCATCTCCTTTTTGTCTCTAGTGATTTTGTTTTTAATGTGTGTGTGTGTGTGTGTGTGTGTGTGAGGAAACGAATATTGGTGCTAGTGTTACTTGTTTGTGTGTAGGAAAAAGTGGGTGTGTATGTTTAAGGAGGAATGTCTTAGTGGGTGTGGGAAAAGATCATTGAGTGGGTGTGGGTGTGTGTGGGGGATGTGGATGGGGAAAGCTCACACATTCATTCCCCTCGCGTAAACATCTCATTACCGTAAATCACTTCAATAAACTCCCCTGTGATTGACCGTCCTCCTCCAAACACTTGTAAATAACATGTAGAAATTCATCCTTGGTCACTTACTCTCATTACTTTCAATTAAGGTATCTTCTGATGATTCCGGATTTTCTGAAACTTTATTTTTTTATATGAAGACCTTGGCAATATATTTTTTCGATTTTTTAAAGTTTCCAGTGACAAGTGACATAATATATGAATTTACTTGTATGTCATTACTTCAAATATTGGCGCTGAGGAGGAACCTTAATGTGGATGCGGCATCCACGGTGGAGTTAAGCAGCTGCGGCATCCACCCGGGAACCAAACTCCATATTTCCCCGCAGCTCGCCTTGGGGAAGGACCCTGATCCTATCCTGGCGAGGTTCTGTATACCGCAGATGGTCACCGGATCCCTATATAGTGCGGGTACTCGTCCTTTACCTCGGAAGTGATCGAAAAGATTGTTTGGACAGACTGATTGGGGTTATGCAACACCAGCAGCGTCCGGTATCAACTGACACGTGTGAACAACTCTAAAAACTCGCGGTGTGCCATACGTGTTACCTATTATGACACACCGATGAAAGAAAAATACCAGGAATTGTAGTTCAGTCCTTATATACGTTGAAAGCCTTGAAGGTATATGACTGCAATATCAATTAGGCTACTAGTTGAAGCCTCTCCGGTATGTAAGGAACTGTCTTATGTCTTAACCATTATACGAGAATTAAAAGGCGTTTAATTCTGCACAGTCGAATAATTCCAGAAGGCATCAGATGCACAGCAATTAAATATTTTTGGTGGCTAGTGTGCTGTATCTAAGGCGACTCAACGTTTCCCTAACTAGTTACGTTAGTCATACAGCACACCGGTTTATATTATTAATTTTTATCTTGCTTTATTCACGCATCAGAAAACATCAGCATCCGGCAATCTGTATAATTTTTTATTTACAGTTTGACTTTATTAAACCCACTTTTACCCAAATTTCATTCCGGTAGTAAAGTGAAACATTCATTCTTACAGCATTTGATGAGCTGCTTTGATTTAAAAAAAAAAAAAAAAAAAAAAAACGAGTTCGGGATACATCCATAACAGTTCAGGCTCCATGTAACGTTGCTGACATTTTCTCGGCGAGGCAGAGTCGGCACGGAGTCGGCCCAGTCTGGCTAACGGCACACAGGAAAATATGAAGGTTGCAAGATATATAGTGTTCAGGGGAGGCTGCAACCTCGCCTGTCCCTCCCATGGGATCCAACAACCATTTTCAGAGAGAAGCTGTCAGGTAAAGTTTCTAGGTATACTGAAGACGACTGGAACACAAGTCTTACTCAGATTATGTATGATATCTGTCAAGTGTCCCTCTGAAATAGAGAGCAGATTCCTTTCCAACAAAACGCGTTCTCGTCACTTCACATATTCTGCATTACCTCAGTATCTGACACTGAACCCTTGCTCATTAAATTTGATAAAAAAGTTTTAGTTTTAAAACACACACACACACACACACACACACACACACACACACACACACACACACACACACACACACACACACACACACACACACATCAAAAAATTTCTCACTCGCGGGTGTAAATATGCATGAATAAACACAAACTATATTGTATACCGTTTGATATTATTAAAAGTTGGTGACGAGCATTGATTGGCTTATTTTCCATTTATAAAAATATGAATGCAAAAGTAAGTTAACGACCTACTTAATCTACCACATATTTGAACACACTTGAACACTTTACATCTCCATACACTGTGAACATGTAATACTCGTCATGTAGTCATTGTACCTGTCATTTATGGATTATAAAGTCTTAAAAGCTACGTTATTTGATGCTGAAGGGGGACGCCTTCACGCAGTGGCACTGATAGAACTGGGCTGCTACCCTGCTCAGCTCTCTCCCAATCCCACGAAAGGAAAATAAAGAAAATCTAATTTGGGGCTAAAACAACAACAACATTCGAAAGAGTAAAACCAAGAGCATCTTTGAAAGTTTTGCAGTCAGTGTTACTGCTGACTCTAGCTAGGAAGGATATTTTTATCATCGCATCACACTGTATATATACTACCTTTTGATTACCTGAATCCGCATCGGGAACATGGTCGGCCCTTTATTTGCTGGTTAAACTAAATTCCAGTATCATATAGTTGTTAGTGTGATGCCTGCTAAATTATCAAAAAGCATTTTGAAAAAAAAAAATTATATATATATATATATATATATATATATATATATATATATATATATATATATATATATATATACACAAGTCAGGAGTGAGAGCAGTGGAAATGAGTTATTTAAGAGAAGCCTGTGGAGTCACATGGAGAGACAGGCTGACAAATGAGGATATAAAGGAGCGTTGTGGTGTGGATGTGGATGTGATAGGAAGCGTTAGGAGGAATACACTGAGGTGGTTTGGCCATGTGGAGAGGATGGAGGGTGAAAGACTGACGAAGAGAGTGTGTATGAGTGAGGTGGAGGGGGGAGAAAGAGGGGGAGGCCGAGGATGAGATGGAGGGATGGGGTGGAGAGGTATATGAGAGAGGGGGGTGTGAGTTGGGAGCAGGGCAGTGAAATGGAGGGGGACAGGGCGACGTGGAGGCTATTTGTTTGTGGCCACCCCGAACGGGATTGAGGCGTCTGGCAATATATACATATATATATATATATATATATATATATATATATATATATATATATATATATATGTGTGTGTGTGTGTGTGTGTGTATGTGTGTGTGTGTAAAACACACTTTTGACCCTTATAATGACTAATACATGTACACACGGACGCAACACTTCTCCTCAAGATTGCGAGTTGGTCATCCAGGGAAGGAAATGCTTCACTGATACTTTTCACTGCGAACCGTTGACACAGCTGATGGATCATGGTATGAAGTTGTCTGTAACGCCTACGAGGATTTGAACACGACAGTATTAGTGTTTAGAGTCACTTGGCATTGACTGTAACGATTTCATATACATTTTCCTTTTCATCCGTGATTGCCAACCAAAACATCGCAACATCACACCCTCACACCCCAACCATCCTAATATCACATCTTCTAACCCAACACATCCCAAACCCACATCCTCACACAACACATCCCAGCCTCACACCCCAGCACATCCCAGCCTCACACCCCAACACATCCCAGCCTCACACCCCAACACATCCCAGCCTCACACCCCAACACATCCCAGCCTCACATCCCAGCACATCCTAGCTCCACACCCCAGCACATCCCAACACATCCCAGCTCCACACCCCAACACATCCCAGCACATCCCAGCCTCACATCCCAACACATCCCAGCCTCACATCCCAACACATCCCAGCCTCACATCCCAACACATCCCAGCCTCACATCCCAACACATCCCAGCCAGACACTGGAATGAGAATATCACCCGTAAGATTAATGCATGTGGAGCAGTTTAGGCAAGTTGTGCACGACGCATTTCTCTTGATCTCGATATGTGAAGCTTTACTGGCAGGGCGGTGGAGCAGAGTAATGAAGAGAGATGGAGAGAAACAGGTGGAAGGAAGAGTATGCGATGATGTGATACGTGGGAGGAAAGGTAGGGAAGTATTCCTATAAATTGGTGTAGGAGGGAGAGAAGGTTAATTTTCCTTTTTATTTGTATATTAGATTTTAATGTGAAGAACTAAGGATGGTTGGGAGGTCACCGGGGCTGTGGAGAATAAGAGAAGAAAATGGAAAATGAAGGGTATAATGCGGTAGTAGAGAGAGAGAGAAATTCTATGAACTGGTGGAGGGACGAAGCACCCCATAAGAAAACAGTGAGAGAGCGCTGTATCGCCTCACACCCCTTCCACTACACCACCGTCCGAGGCTGGATGATGCGACGCCATTTAAATAATTTTGAAATAGAGCGTGATGTGTAACAGGTAAACAGTTTGATGTACACAGTTAAAGAAAAATATTGGGGATTGTTTCCTGGGCTACTCTGTCTCTCATAATGAAACAATAAAAAATAAGTTAGCAAAGAGAGGTGGTCAAAAGTCAGATCCTGTCTCTAGTGAATTAAACGGGAGCTTCAGTTCCTTCCCTCACCAGTCAAGAACACCGCCGTATTCGACCATATCTCTTTCACGCTAGCTTGGCCCAGATTTTCGTCCTTTATTTCACGTAGCTCACCGGCAGATAAACACAATACTACGGCTCTACATCTTTTCCATTGCACTTCTTCGTGACTAGCATCATCTTGAAGTGTTGATCTAGTGCTACAAGTTCCGCATTAAAGATGGAGAGACGGCAATTTTAGGCCAAGTTAGAG
The DNA here is from genome assembly GCF_032717465.1 of Coenobita brevimanus. Classification (NCBI taxonomy): domain Eukaryota; kingdom Metazoa; phylum Arthropoda; class Malacostraca; order Decapoda; family Coenobitidae; genus Coenobita; species Coenobita brevimanus. Next base: position 762,360 of record NC_136959.1, read on the forward strand.
TAAAATGAGTATAGTGCTGGGTAGGGCGAGGGAGCAGAAAGGGAGAAAGAGGCGGTATTAGGAAGACAGACAAAGAGGGACCGAGGGGCAACATGGAAGACGACAGCATCATTTCCAAAACTGAGACAGTACTGTGGTTCTGCCCCCATTTCTCTCTCTCTGTCTCTCTCTCTGGAAATTCAGGAGAGGAGAGCCATCTGGATTTTTCAAGAGGAACCGACTTATCATTAATAATATACAGAAGGAGAGCAATTGGCAAACACCCAGTTACTGTAGAACACGGGCAAACAAATGAACGGTGAAGAAGAAACAAGTAAACAGGAAGAAATAGAGACAAAAGAAGGTTGATAAACAGAGAGACAAAGACAGCACAAACAGTCACAATTTATTCAGTAATTGTAGGAAGTTCTTTACTGAAAAAAAAGAAAAGAAAAAAACAATTATTGAAGCGAATCATTTAGCATAATAAAGAAACACATAAATAATTATATAAATCATAGACTTATCGAGAGGTTTCACCGAATCACACACACACACACACACACACACACACATACACACACTGTCGCCCAGCCTCTCGGGAGAAACTTTCGCTCTCAGTGTGTGGATTTATTTGCCTATCTGAGTGAGGCGGTGCGTGCCGGGACTACAGACCTGAGCAGAGCAGGGAAGATGGAGACGCGTATTTGTATACAGTGTGCGGAACAAGTTTGTCTGCGGGTGACAAGTTAGACAAGTTGGGAGATGATGAGGGAGTGGTAGACGGTGAGTGGACACTGAATAACTGGATAGAGAGTGGAGGGCATATCCATCACCATCACCATCATAATCATCTTCACTATCACCGTAAATGACTGGATGCCATATAGATAGAGAGAAATACAGACAAAAGAAATAAGTTCCCGAGCTGACTTGTTGCAGTAGAGAGTTGGGCAGAAAGGGTGTGAAAGTGTGCTGCCAGACAGGTGTAACGCACTTGCCATAATGCACGAAGGATGCAGCGATATTGTTCAGAGGAGCAATGACCACTGATGTAGCGACAGTAGAGAGATAAAGCTGTAGCAGTGCGGCTGGGAGAGAGAGAGAGAGAGAGAGAGAGAGAGAGAGAGAGAGAGAGAGAGAGAGAGAGAGAGAGAGAGAAGTTGAGGGAAGTCAGTGAGAGGGAGGGAGTGGATGAGACGAAAGGCCTATGACTCCACCTTGTTTAGAAGATTTGCATGTGGACAGCCCCACCACACATTCGAGTTGGTACTCCATTCAGTGGCGAATTTGACACTTGTAGGCTACAGAGTCAACAGCCGTGCAGAAGTAACGAAGGCACGGAGCCGGGTAAGTACACCTAATCTAAGTTGATTTTGCAAGAGAGCTGAGGTGATCTTTCCATGATAGGTCCCAAAAGAATTAAATCTCAAGGATTCTGAGAGAAGGTGAAGGATTGGGTGAAGATTGATGAATGTATTTAAGGATACTTCACTTACTTTCTTCTCTTTCTCCCTCCTCCTCCTCATCGTCATCATCAACTTCTACTTCTACTGTTGATACTATACTCCTGCATATTTCATGGTGTCCTACTGTTATCCCAACCACTAATTCTTCTACCCTCATGCTTCATCTATTCGACATTTCACTTTTATGTCTGCCGCTATCTCTTCCACATTCACGACAGTCCTTTCCTCCCCTACCAGTCTTCACCCTCTCTTCACCTTTGTCTTTGCTCCTGCTTGGTGGCACCCCTGCAGCACATACACCCTCAGCACCAGCGCTGGGGTGTGTGGCAGGGCGCTGTAACTACTTCGATATAAAAGGTTCAGAGATGACACCTTCACCTAAATTATAAAGTCAGGCTGTGTATGTGTTTGTTTGTGCGTTTGTCCACCTCAAAGATTTTCTCAGTCCACCCTGAATGCTGAGTTCTAGCGATAATTAGCGCTAAAATATGATACCAGTCACAAAGAAGTGCTGTGGAAAGGATATACAACAGAGCCATGTCATTGTCTTCTTCTGCTACTGAGCTGGGTGAAATAAGCTACAGAAGGATGAACATCTGGACCAAGTTAAGGTGAAAGGACTATAGGTAATTGTTCGGTTGTACTGGTAGCGTTAGTGTGAGGTTGTCCCTTTTCAGTGCTATATTTTGTGGGAAAGACCCCATAAGCCTCCTCCCTCGTCCTTTACTGTGTTATCTTCCTGCTCCCACGTCCCATTTATGAGCCATGAGTAACAACAAATGGCAGTATGAAGGTGTAACGCATACCACCATCAGACACAGTCATGGAGCAATATTCGCTTTATGGTCAATCCGAACAATGCACTAACGTGGTGAAATGTGTGCTGTGCGGAGAGTTCTGGTTTATCACGTGCTCTCTCTCTCTCTCTCTCTCTCTCTTTCTCTCTCATCTACAAGTGCTTACCATGCCACCCCTGCTCGCGTCCAATTATCAACCAATAATCCTGCCATTGTTGACGCAGCTTGGACTCTAATCAACTTCAAAAACTTTTTCATTTTTTTCTTGAGAGGCGGGAAATCTGAATCAGCCAGAATCACAGCGACTGCCCATTTTTTTTTTTTTTTTTTTTTTTTAGGAGCAAAAACTGCCCCCTTTCAAAGCAACAGAATTTTCCGCCAGGCCCTGCGTGTGACATGCATACGTAGAGTTTCTGCAGTGTTTGTTTTGAGCCACGAGTGTCGTACACCACAAATCATTATTGCCAGCGCAGTGTCACTGTGCAACAGGGGTGGTGAGATAATATGAATAATTGAAGTGTTTGCAAGGGCTATGGGACTGGATGTATTGTTGAAGCGACTTTGATTTCAGTTTGAGCTGCACCATTACAAGTCCATGGTTGAGGCTGACAGTATGCAGGGATAATGTGCACAGTGACTTCGAAGGTAAAATGATGAAAACACATAAAGGGTTAGGCGGAGAATTAAGGAATGTGAAACAGCAGACACAAGGGGAGGAAACAAGAGGTAATTGAGACAGAATGCAAGACTCTGGAGACCAAGGATGGAGATTTGAAGGGAAGGGTACAGGAGTAATTAGAAAAAAAGAGAATATTCTTAGAGGTAGGAGTTCAGTGCTGCAGGAAGCAAGAAAAGGCCGATTCAAAATTAAACAGTAGTGAAATGATAGCTGAGACTTAAACAGTAATATTAACAAATTCAGATGCAGAAACGAAGTGAGAAAAGTTAACGAAAAGAAAGATGTACGAAGGAAAGTTAAATATATCTTAACAATGTGGTCAGCCGAGAGGAACCGTAAATATTACCTAAGAGCACCACAATAACAAATCATAATGCTCTCAAAACAGTACATTACATTTCTAGTACTTCCAATTAACTTTGATGTTAAAGCGTGCACTGCCCTTCTTTTCTGTGTACCAACACAGGGACAAAGGAATCTCATCATCATCATCATCGTCATCATCATCATCATCATCATCATCTAATTCCATTCCGCCTGCTCACACCGTACCTAGGGTTGGTATGCTTATATGCAGAAACAAGAGGAAACTAGAATGACACTCAGTAGAGCGCATACCTCCGCCAACGCCCTATCTCTCAATGTTATAGAAAGTGAGGGGAAAAAAAATCCTGGATCTGTACCTTTATCCAGATCCGCACCAAAATTTAATGGAGTCTATTCTGTGCCAAGGCCCATTCGTCTACCAAGTTTCGTGGAAATCCGTCCTGTAGTTTTTGTGTAATCTTGCTCACAAACCAACCAACCAACAAACAAACGGACGGGGGTGAAAACATAACCTCCTTGGCGGAGGTAATTTTAGGCAGTGTAAGGAAGTATCAAAAGACGCATCATACTTCCATTCCTCCATTATTTAAGCCATAAAATTTCCTGGACAGCTTAACAACAGCTCAAAACAAAAGCTAAAAAAAAACAAAAAACAAAAACAGTAAAACCTTAAAATCGTATAGACAAAACAAAGGCTTTCATTACATCATCACAGTACTTGTGTGTTAAGCAATTTATGGTGTTGCTAAAAGGATATTTCGCGGTGCATCTGGCAATAAATCACACAAAGCGTTCCGTGCGTGTGTGTGTTAATACGAGGGAAAATATAGCCAAATAATTACATACTTAAACAAACAGTGGTGCCGTATATAACTGGAAAAGATATATTGTGTACTGAAAGCCGAAAAAATAATCTATCTATCTATCTATCTATTGTCAGACGCCTCAATCCCGTTTGGGGTGGCCACAAACAAATCGCCTCCAAGTCGCCCTGTCCCCCGCCATTTCACTCCCCTGCTCCCAACTCACACCCCCCTCTCTCATATACTTCTCCACCCCATCTCTCCATCTCATCCTCGGCCTCCCCCTCCCTCTTTCCCCCTCCACCTCACTCACATACACTCTCTTCGTCAGTCTTTCACCCTCCATCCTCTCCACATGGCCAAACCACCTCAGTGTGTTCCTCATAACGCTTCCTATCACATCCACATCCACACCACAACGCTCCTTTATATCCTCATTCGTCAGCCTGTCTCTCCATGTGACTCCACAGGCTCCTCTTAAATAACTCATTTCCACTGCTCTCACTCTTGACTTGTGTCCTTCCAACAACGTCCAAGCTTCACTTCCGTACGTTAGAGTTGGTATCACAATACTGTCATGTAGTAACTTTTTCACTTCCATGCTCACTTCCCTGTTTCTTATCACTGCTTTCAAAGAACCAGCAACCTTTCTTCCCTGCTGTACCCTTTCAAGCAATTCACCCTCCAAACCTCCATCCTTACTCATCACACTACCCAAGTACTTAAACGTACTCACATTTTCCAATTCCTCACCATCCAACCTCGCTGTACATTCACTGACTTCACCTCTCTCAAAGACCATCACTTTACTCTTTCCTACATTCACCTTTAGATTCCGTTTCTTACACACTCTCCCAAACTCATCCACCAAGCCTTGCAGCTCCCCTTCGTCTTCACTCAACAACACAGTATCATCTGCAAACAACAGTACAGGGAGTTTCCAAACACTATCCTCTCTCACCAGGGCCACTCCAACATCCACTACCCTACCTTGTACCTCTTTTATTACCCCATCCATGTACAGATTGAACAACCATGGAGACATGACACATCCCTTAATAATGACACGTACAGACAGACAGGATGACAGACGTATAGACAAACAAACATGTACGGACAGAGACAAACGTACAGAGACAGACAGAGGTACAGACAGACAGATATACAGACAGACATATAGACGTACAGACACTCAGTAAGACACGTAGACAGACAGGATGACAGACGCACCGACAGACGTACAAACAGACAGATCTCATTCGGTCAGCACAGCAATAACAGTGCCAAGTAGTGAGAGCTGGATATTAATGTCTCTCGTGAAGGTGTTTGTGATTTCCCAAAAGGCCATGTAAGTGTTGGTTCACTGCTGATTTGCTAATTAATTTTATATTGGCACATAAGGTGGTGGCCGAGTGGTTAGAGAGGTGGCCTGCCATCCCAGTAGACGGGAGTTCGATCCTGGTTAGGGCAATGAACTGATTAAGGATTTAAATTTAGTTAAAACAGACTTTGGTGAACTTCTATACAACACACCGGTATCTCGTCAAAATAAAACTGTTAACGCTAATGCACCCGTCTTGTATGAGACAGCCCTAGCATGTATTTAATATAGACAGTGGGTATTAGAGCTAGAGAGGTGACATGAGGAAGATGTATGGCACGTTAGAAGACAGCTGGGCCAAAGGAAGAGACTGTTACGGCTATGCTTAGAGTCGGGAGCATTAAAATGAAAATCTCACTCTCACCTACCAATACTTGCGCATACAGGAAGCCTTGTCTTTGCTACGGCTCATGTCATCCCTACAGGCCCTTCTCACCCCCATGCTGTGCTTTGTATTACAGTACGAGTCCCTGCCCACACACAAACTCTTTAATCTTAGCCTGTCACAACTGCAGATCAGCTACCCACCTTACTTTATTGATCAATCTACTTTTTAAAATCACGCGTATATTCCTCATCATCATCCAGCAGCGCCGTCACTGGTCTGCTTCTCCCCTTTCCCCCGTATCCAGTCCATTTCGCTGTAATATACCGTTCTGTTATTGTATTTTCCCGGTCGACGTCCATCCGTGATAATGGTCTTGCGCAACGAACTGTGAGCAAAGATAATGGATAAATGGAAGTCGAAAGCTGTTGTTGGAACTGTTCCCACCCTCTCCCTTCCGCTTCCTGCGTCATTACCAGTCCGTCTCCCTAGTGTCCCCTCCGCGCAGTCTCTTTAGTCTTATACTGCTACATTTCCAATCCTTATTCCCGTTCCTCTCCATATACGATTTTTACCAGCCGCGATAGCAAAGTTGGTATTGTTTTCAGTTTGTGTGTGTGTGTGTGTGTGTGTGTGTGTGTGTGTATGTGTGTGTGTTACCAAGATAACTTCGCAACCGCTCAAGATATCATCACAAAATTTTACAGGTGTGTAGTATGGATGAAAATATCCTTCGATTATTGCTTTCAGTTTGTCTGTCTGTCTGTTAGCACGATCGCAACCACTCAAGATATCATCGCAAAATTTTGCGGGTGTAGTAGGGATGAAATTCTTTCGAGTTCGAAATATAGGTCAAGGTCAAGGTCATAATCCGAGCCGCGCAAGATATGTATCGGCTAGTGGCTGGTGTGATTCCCCTTTGGGGGGCCTCTAATTTTTCTGTTTTCTAATTTTGTTATACTTTTCCACTGTTTCACGCCAGAAAAATATAATTTCATCATCCATGGCGTCCAGTGCTTCCTTCCACCACGATACATTTTTCGTCTGCATATGCCGTCTTTCATTCCATCATGGTCTACCCCCCGGCAAATAATCCCTAAAGTCATATTTCCTCCTCAGTCTTGGTCTTCTTTACATTTCCTTCATGCCTTGCACATCCACCTGGTATTATAATATTCTGCATTGCTGTGCAGTCGGTCATAAAAGGATAATCTTATTGATGATGTTTGACTCTTCTTCTCTGCCACCCTTCCTGCCCTGCCCTTTGTGTGTGTCAGTTTTAAGCCATGCATGTGTACCCGACCCAAACCCAACACCCCGGGTACTGAATGGTCTTTGAGATGAGTTTTTAAGGGAAAGATTGAAGAGCAATAGCAAAGGGGAAAGAGAATGTTTAAAGGTAGAAATTCGGTGCCACAGTTAGTAAGAATATTGGAATAAGCTTTATAACTGCATTAAAATTATAGTTGATACGCATGAAGAAATACAAAAAAGCCAGAAAGACACAAGATATGAAAAGTGAATATTACCTAGTCGTGTGATCAACAGAGAAATATGAGAGATTACAGTCAAGAGGATATAAGTGGCAAACGTGAGCTAATAATCAGAACTATAAATCACAATACTCCTAAAATGGTCACTTAAAACTTTGACACCTCCGACTCATTTTAAGATGCTGAAGTGTGATGTACCCTTTTTTACGTTCATACAAAGGAAGAGCATCATCAGTTCATCACCTTAACCGATTCCACCTTCCCACGCCAAACATGAGGTTGGTAAAGTCTACTGTAGAAACAAGAGGAATGTATGGAGTACAAGGTACTTTGAACAGATTACCTAATGATACTTTGAACAGATTACCTAATGACATGCATCGTACATCCATTCTTTCCTTTATTTGTCCAAAAAAAAAAATCATAGTTAACAGTAATATAATAACAGCGCATAAAATATTTACAAAGACAGTGTAGCCTTTAAATCATACTGGCCCATAACAGTTCCCAGTACATCAGAGTAACTAAATGTAAACAAATTATTTTGATGCAGTGATTTTTTTCCCACTGCCTCTGGAAAATGATGCTTTTACGAAGTCGCTTACCTTTTAAAATGAGTTGGTTCTTCTGCATCGTGTGTGTGTGTGTGTGTGTGTGTACACCGAGATCTTCCTCGCGCCGTCCCGCTTTTCCACTCACCCTGTATCTGTTCGTCTCACCATCGCAATCTTCTTTAAGCCTTCAGTCGCACTTTACGAGTCTCACAGGGATCAAGGCGACTGTGTGGATCCCCAGCCGCCTCTTCCCTCAGTGATACCGTCTTATTTTTCAACCGTGGTAGCTCTATCCCCAGCCCCCAGCGCCATTCCCATCCCCTCCCTCCTTCATCCCGTGCAGTCCTACTATCTCCTCGGCTGTTGTGGCATGCTTGTTTATTCATGTGCTGTGTGCGTGTGTGTGTGTGCGTGTGTGTGTGTGTGTGTGTGTACTTATTTTATCCTGTTTATCTTCCTTGATAGTGTTGATTTTCTAGTCTAATTGGGCTTTTTTTTCCTTAACCTTTTTTTTTTTTGGTACCCTCTATTCGTAGGATGAAGTTTGAAAATCGTCCTTGTTTTACTTACTCAGCGACAAAACAGCACGTGAGTGACATTCAAGGCTACACCGCACTCCCTCACCCTTCACTACACTCCCTCACCCTTCACCACACCCTCTCACCCTTCACCACACCCCCTACCCTTCACTACACCACCTCATCCTTCACCACACCCCCTTAACGCTTCACCACACTCCCTCACCCTTCACCATTCTCCCTCATCCGTTGCCATAACACTTCACTCCTCGTCACTCCTTCTTTACTGTTTCACCAGTACATGATTCTACCATTCCCTCGTCACTCCCCCGTCCCTTTTTGTCACTCTTCCTCACCACACTTTCCAGTTCAAATGGCCACACCCTCCTAAATTTTCAGTACAGTTTCAGTCACTCTGTCATGCTTTTCACCACAATACCTCCATCACCACACTGTCAGTCATCAGTACATTTATCATTACATTACCACATCACCCTCTCTCTTCACTACATTCGTCCAACGCAGGCTCTCGTTCATTACAATGTCCTTGCATAATCATTCACCCTGTCCCCACTTAGTCACACTTCTCAACCCTTTACCGCACTCTTTCGCTTCACATGACTGCACTGATACTACGTCCCATTGCCCTATCATTTCGCCAAGAATACCTTAGTTTCACCATCTTGGTCACATCGTCAAACATCCACAACTAGGTGCGGAGGGTGAAAGGCTTGAATGTTAAGGGTAGCTGCAAGAGTCAGAAAAAAAAAAAAAAAAAAAAACACTTGTGACCTCAGGTATAGGGAACTGAATAGAGAGACCGCAAGAGATCAAACAGTGTGAAGGTTGTACATGATTGTGTTGTCAGTGGCAACTGATGGGTCAGCTGATTAAATTTCAATACGTAAATCAATGCCAGTGCTGGGACCATTTTTTCAGGTTTCAAACATCACTACTACTGTGGATCATTTTGTGCCTAAAGAGGGTATAAGCTATCACTTACCCCTCTCTCCGCACAAAATGTCCACAAGAGCTCTGCCATTCACATCCACTTCTTCAGGCACATCCAACTCACCAACTACTCCATCCACCTTCACATTCCCTACTTTTCCATTCATATTTTTAATATAAAAAAAACACTCACTCCTCAAACTTTTCCATGCACTCTTCCACATTTGCCCAGAATTCTTTCACTCTGCTCGCAAGGTCTTCCATTGGCGCATAATACACACAATCGCCACGCTTGTATTCCAACTTTCAATCTTACCCACACAGTCCTTAAACCAGCTGATCCTTACTGTTATATTCTCCTTCCATTTCTTGCACACGTCAATACATACCCTCCGTTGCCCTCTTATTCTCATCTACTCCTGCACATATACCCAATCCATTGTCTCACTTTCTCACACTCTCAAATCAAGAAATAATAATACGAGCTACCTTATTCCAATTTAAAGTTTCCCGGGGCTCCCGCCCTTAGGAGTCTTCCTTTTTGTACCCTGTAAATTATCCTTGAGAAGCATCATTTTTACATTGGATATGGTTAAATTGCAACCATTTCATCAACACTGGTTAATATTCTTGGCCAGATACTCGTGTTTTTGTGTGGAATCATTATTTTCAAGAAATATCCCCAAATTAGGACAGCAAAACACACGACTCGGCACTTGATTGGCAGACATATTGGAAGAGAAAAAGAAAGTGAGTCCTTCTGTGGTATATTACTTTTTAATGGGTTTATTTGCCCATAAGTGTGAAGTAAGTTATTTGAGAATTGCCTTTCAGAGTCTCATTGTTGCTCAGAAGCCATATATGCCCCTCTTTTCCATTAATTTCCAGTGCTTACGTATGTGATAGAAAACGAAGGTATGTCCACTCAGTGAATTGCCCGTAACGCCGCTGTTGGCCATAAAATCTTTCATAAATTACCCATGAACTGCCATTTAAAGTCCTATTGATACCCAGAAAGCTAAAATGACCCCTTTTTTCCCAATTACAGTGCTACGGTAATGGTATTGGGGAAGCTTGATTTTCCAACCGGCTCCGGATCTTGACTTCCATTTTCCACAAGTGAAGGTGAATGTCGTCTTCTAGTCCAGCCAAATGATCACTGAGAGAGGTAAGTCTTTGGGAATTAGTTGGGAAGGTGGAAAGTGCAAAATAGAACTGGCTGCCGGTTTTATGGGTAGCCTGTGTCAGCACCACTATTTTTTTCTTTTAAAACAAGATGACCCAAGGAAGGAAAGAGCAAGTTAAATATGGAGTAAAAGATAAGTAAATATAGAAATCAATTAAATATAGAAAAGTTGGAGGTTAGTATCATTATTTCAGACATATACCAATAGTTCTTTCACCCTTGGCGTAGCGTTTCGTCCTTAGGCAGCTTATTTCACGTAGCTCAGTGGCAGAAAAACACAATATTTCTCGGTGTCCTGCCCTTAGTACTTCTGCGGGTAATATTCAAGGAGACATTTACAGTACTATTATAACCCTATTTTGCAGCTTCCATTTCTTTTTTCTTTTTCTAACTAAAGTTCTTTTTAAGTTCTAAGTTTTGATGTTTTTAATTCCCATGTTCATGTTTCAGTCTGTTATCTGACTTTTTTTGTGTTTTTCCTGAGTGTATTTTAAAGTTTTCATGTTTCTAAATTCCATATTCTCATTTCAGCCCATAATCGAGCCTTTTATTGTACAGATGTGTTATAGGTAGACCTCACCTGTCACAAACACTTTTTCTTTTAACAGTTGTTTTTGATATCACTGCTAGGAACCTTTGCTTTGATGGACCCGTTAATACCACACTTCCGGTATAATGAATCCCTTGACCCTACCAGACAACTTCCATACCTAACCAATGTCATGTACAGGGAAGACATCTGGCAACCAACTGGACAAATTTAATACTGAACCCAGGCTTGGTATTACTGCTTTTCATTATTGTCAATTAAAATGATGGCCACTTTCATTTCTGTATTATTGATCTCTTATATATCAAGGAACACAGGCCTGACCCATACAATATTGGTTTATTGACAACTTGCCCTGTGTGCTGTACCCACCAGACCATTTTTCATATAAACCACCCCTAGGTCCAGTATAGCGGGTCCCCTTCGGATATCTTATATAATGAATTATTGGATACAGCATCTACCATTTCCCCCATTAGCTTGTTATAATAGAGGACTTGCTTTGCTAATGGACAGGTAACATTATTTAATTAAGGCAGTTGTGTCCGAAATGAGTCTTGCCATTTACTCAGCCAGTCACTGTTTGAGTTTGTACCTTGCAGTGCAGTTTCGCTATGGCCTGTGTGGAAGTAACAGGCAGTGTCCTATTCCTGCTCCTGTTTTTTCAGGGTATTGGGGAATTGCTTGGGATGTAGGTTAAATTAAGTAGCATCAGGGTAGGTTAATGCCTAAAATGGTTTGTAAGTCACTTACTTCGGGAGAGGGAACCATGTCTCAAAAAATGGTAATTTTTGACAAGTGAAGGTATAAATGAATGAATCACATAAAATAAAAGGGGGGTGGGTGGAAAGACCGCAGAATTATCTCCAACTAAAGTAAGAGCAGAAATGAGAATATTACCTAAATGCGAATTGGGTTTAAAAACAGTCGTGGTGGTGCTGAATTCAAAAGCCCACCATCATGAAATGCAATTTCAGCACTAAATCAGCGCTGATTTATCTATATCAGTGCTTATTTATCAAAACCTAACCTAAATTATTCTAACAACCTAATTTTTCTAGCTTACCCTTACTTAACATAATTTATCCCTACCTAACTTAGACTTTTGCAACTTAAACCAAACTCAGTTAATCCAAACCTAGCCCTGTTCAGCCTAATTTATCCCAGTTTAACCTAAATCTTCCTAAATTTTCATTAAATCTTTACCTAAATCTTGACTAAATCTAACCTGATTTATTTTTCACTAACTTAACCTACTTTATCATAATTAACCTAACCTAACCTACAGTAAGATAACCATACAAGAACTGACCTCAAACAAAATGGTGCATAGAACTGGATTAATTAACTGTTTTTGTGCCCATGTAAAGACAAAATGAAAAGTGCAGGCAAACCCTGAGTTACTATATCCGTAGATGCGATACCTCGGAATAGTGATGGGGGTAGAAGTACCACCCTACCCTACCTTTCGTAGGCCTACCCCTGGTTTTGCAATGGGTTTTGATTTTTTTTTTACTGATTTTGATATTTTAAACTTAAATTGTGTTTTTAGGTTGTTTTGTAAACTGTTTTTGGACATGGATTAATGTGTTTAAGTTGTAGGTGGGGCGAACACAGTCATAGGGATACGGATTCTTGCCATCAGATGAGGCACAAAATGATGTGGACAGCTAGGCGACTCAACAAAGAATATTTCGTGTTTGCCCACTGAACATCTAACCTGTCATGGAATACATGATAATAATTTTAAATAAATATTAATAATTATGAAAGCCTTAAAAATGTCAAGCCTTGATGAAAACTATGACATCAATATATTGTGTTTACTTTCGGGCTGTTCAAGGAAAAATGCTCTGAAAATGTAAAGGAAATTGTAAATAAATGTTGGAAAATAAGAGAGAAGCAAATAAAGGACCTCAGCAACCCAGAACAGTAACTAAAACAACATAGAGGTGCCACTGAAAAGGCTGTCCCAATCGCATCATCAGTCGATAAATCATGTTATCATGTGATTAGATTTGGGCTGTTCATGGGAAAATGCTTTGAAAATACAAACGAATTTCTAAATAAATGTTAGAAAATAAGAGAGAAGCAAACAGATGATCTCAGCGACCAGAACAGTAACTAAAACGACATAGAGGTGCCGTTGAAAAGGCTATCCGGATTGCATCATCGATTGCATTTCCTGTCAAGAGAATTCCCCGTCAAAACATCAGTGATTCTCCGTCACAACAATTCACACCTTGGACGATTCTGCGTCATGCGTACGTTATTATTATGCATAACAGATGTTTAATTTTCCTGGGACCGTCTGATGGTGGGACTGTATACAGTTCTGGTGCTTCTTCTCTACCAAGTTTGAATACGAGTTGGAGATCGAATAGAGAACTCTGGTGAGTTGGAGATCGCTTTCTCCAGTGACCTTGACTGGGTACAAGCGAGACGGGCACTGGTTTTAGACTTAGGTTAGCTTCTTTTACAGCTGTTAGACCATTTAGATTGGCTTTAAACTTTTTTTTTTGGACCCATTGGGGTTGATTTAGGACATGGTTGGGGGGGGAACCCAAGGCTGAAAAAGGAATCCTCATACTTTACATGTTAAATTTACCCCGAGATACACTACCCCGCCTAGCGATGGGTGTTTACTTAACCAATTGCATCGTTAAACCGGGGTATGCCTGTATGTGCACAGATATCGAGAAAAGCGATTGAAAATGAAGGAGTATCATGGCTGTTTTTTTCAAATCTCCCAAAATAGAGCATTGAATCTAATGAGAAATTGTAGCATCAATGCATTGAAGCATGGGAGGACCAGTCCCTCTGTTCCTCATACAAGTTGTAGTTTTCTTGTATGTGGACAAATTCTCATCATACTCAATAATGCACTTCTGTACATCCTCACAAAGTCTCTGAATCAATCGTATGGTGAGATTACGGGAGGGTATATACTGCCATTGTACAATGAGCTTATGAGGTTATATATTGATGTTTTACAGTGAGATTAGAGAAAGGTATAGGTTGCTGTGTGGTGAAATTATGCTGGAGGGGTGGGCTGTGTATTGACGTACTGTGCGATTATGAGGGTATACCGTTTACTGACCTACAGTGAGATTACGGGTCTTTATATGGACATCATATGCTGAGATGACAAGGGTATGTATTGATGTATGATGAGATTACAAGGTTTATATATTGATGTATGATGAGATTATGGGAGTATGTACTAATGTACGGTGAGATTATGGGGGGATATACACTGATCCCTTGGTTATCACGCATAATTGGCACCACGCCTAGTGTGTGATAAAATTGTGCGATAACAAAAGCACAGTCTATGGGCTTTATCCTAGTTAAAACCAGGCACTTCACTTTTAAACCCAAATTTCCCCTTTAGAACAATTTAGACCCACTGTTATGGTATCAGAAACACACATAGGTATTTTTAGATTAATTGCAAAGTATGAAAAAGGCACAGTATAGAAGAAACACATACCATATAGAGACCTGACATGGCCTGAGGTAAGGGGTTCTGATGCTAGTGGTGGAGAGCTAGTGGTCAGCTCCTCAAGTAGGGCCATATCTTTTAATCCCTCAAAGCCATTAGAAACCACAGACACTGTACCATTATTGTTGGTAGAAACCAATGCAGGTAAGTGATAATGAAGCTTTTCGAGATGTAAAATGCGTGATGATGGCAGGAGTGCAGTTTTTCACGTAGCGGTGATAATGAAAGCCACTTTAACCAAGTGCAGGATACCAAGGAATCCATGTACTGTATATTGGTATTTGGTGAGATTCTGCCACCAAACAAAGTGAAAGAAGCTGCAAGTGGATGAGAATCTGGGCTAAGTTAGAGTAGTTAGACTATAACACTGGTGTCACACAACCGCCTAATGAGTTCTGGACGTCACGTCTTGTGGCATACATCTTGGCTGGGATGAGCCTTATTCACTCGTTTGCAGCCACAATTGACAGTTGTGTAGCATTGTAGGAGTTGTGTTGTTTCATGAAAGACATTTTTGTTTGTCCAAACCTTAGTGTCTTGCTAACTTAGCTATCTATCTATCTATCTATAGCCCGACGCCCTAATCCCGCAAAGGGTGGCCGCAGACAAAATGCCTCCAAGTCACTCTGTCACCCACCATTTGACTACCCTCCCCCCAACTCACCCCCCCCCTCCCTCATATACCTCTCAACTCCATCCCTCCACCTCATCCTCGGTCTCCCCCTCCCTCTCCCTCCCTCCACCTCACCTACATACACCCTCTTAGTCAGTCTCATTCTCCATTCTCTCCACATGTGGCTAACTTAGCCATTACCAGAAAATATACATGGCTGGTCAATTTGTGTTCTCAGACAACAACCATCAGTGCCGTATTGGGATTTCCTTGTGTCAGGTGATATATCTTACATTCTGCAAACTTATTCTGTCAGGTATTTTATGGATAAAATTTAATTTGCTCATATGCACTGATCCCTTGGCCATCGCACTTAATCGGTACCAAACATGCACATGATACGAAGTTACATGATAATGGAAATACAGAACCAATAAGATTTATCCAAATTGGTACCATTCATCCCAAGTGTAAGCCCAAATTTCTTTTTTATGGCAATTTTCATTCATTCATTCATTGCCAGACACCATGTATCCCAAACAGGGTGGCCAAGGGCTTAGAGTTAATTGTTTTACAGGGAGGAGCACTAATCCTCTACCAACCCCACTTGACACGTAGGGAGAACGTTATGCCAACAGCATCTGGTGTTCCCAGGCGGTCACCCATCCAAGTACTAACCAGACCCAACGTTGCTTAACTTCGCTGATCGGACGGGAAGCGGTGTACTCAACGTGGATTACACCCACTAAATACATTAGATGCTTGCTTTAACGAACTCCGATGTAGCGGAAGCCCTAGATGTTCTATTTTTTTTCCCCCGTTTAACGGAATATTTCCATTAGACGGAGCATAATTCCGTACACAATAATACATTTTGTGGGGTATTAACTCCTAGTACTACACACGGCATTGGGAGTTAGCATAGATTGCTAGATTAGGGTTGGCTTCAAGGATTTAATAATAATAATAATAATCTGGCCTTTTGTTTCTCAAAAGCACCAGGTCTTCCTTTTGGGAATTCACTAGCGCTCGACACACATACATTATTTTTGCAATTACAAGAATTGTGACATTTCTTGTATATAATACAAGCTACATCATATATACATGAAAGTGGCAATAATTAAACCCTATAATCATCTGTCATAGTACCTCTCTCCAGGTCATAGCATTTTGAAAAAAGAAAGGCTTTCAGCTGTCTCTTAAAGGATTCAACAGTAGAGAGTTGTCTTATGGACAATGGCAATCTGTTATATAATCTAGGGGCTCTATATGCAAAAGAACGATCAGAGAAAGATGACTGGTGAATGGGTCCTGGCTCATCAAGACGCAAGGAATCATCTTCACTGCGTAACATCACACCCGTGCGTGTCGATGGGAGTTTTAACAATTCAGCAAGATACTTCGGTTCACCAAACTTAAGAACCTTGAATGTAATAAGACACAGTTTAAATTCAATTCTAGCCTTTACTGGTAACCAATGCAACTCGATCAGAAACGGGGTGGTTGAGGTTCTTGGGGGGAGACCAAAGATAAGCCGTGCCGCCCTGTTCAACACAGACTGAACTTTTGTTAGTATATTATTTGGAAGACCAACCCACAGTGAATTACAATAATCAACACGAGACAAGACCATTGCATGGACCAATGTTAAGAGGCACCGTCTATTCAGGAATCTTCTCACAGAGTACAGATTTCTGATATGCAAGTTACACCCTCGTACAACCTGATTAATATATTCTTTGTAATTTAACTTAGAATTAAAATAAACACCCAGATTTCGAACGGAACTGACTGGATGCAGCTGTGACACGCCAATGTTCAAAGCCAGGGCATTGTCAGTGTCATCACCCCTTCTGTTTCCTCTGCTGATGATGATCTCAGTTTTACCATCATTCAGCTTAAATTTCCTCTTAGCCATCCAAATCTTAATATCAGACATCAGAGATTCAAACTTTGTCTTAGTATCATTGATATCTGACATCTTAACATGGAGCTGGGTGTCATCAGCATAAAAATGATAGGACACATCATGAGCATCAAGTACTGTATAGATGATAAACTACTTGTGTAGATAGTAAATAGAATTGGACCCAAAACTGATCCTTGAGGGACTCCAAATAGAAGAGGAGCAGAATCAGAGCTGGCGTAATCAACAACCACTCTCTGAGATCTGTTCGACATATACGACTTAAGGAGCAAAAGGGCACTATCACGAACGCCATAAAAATACAGATCATCCAACAATAGTTTATGATCTACTGTATCAAAAGCTGCAGACAGATCCAAAAGAACTAGGAGAGAGGACATCCCACTACAAGTGTTTGCCACCAAGTCACTCTGAATCCTTGTTAGTGCAGTTTCAGTTGAATGGTATTTTCTGTATGCTGATTGAACAACAGGAACAACTCTGTTGTGTTCCAGTAGTGGTAAGAGTTGATCGAGTATGGGCCGCTCAATAATCTTGAATAAAAAAGACAGGTTAGAGACAGGACGATAATTTGTCATGCTCTCGACATCAAGGCCAGGTTTCTTAATTAGGGGCCTAAGCAAAGCACGTGTCTCAGACTGCACAAAATTACTTTCTAAGAAGCATCTGTTTATTATGTTGCAGATAAAGTCTGCAGCATGCTCATACACATCAGGCAGTTGTGACATGTTACATGGATCGAGTGAGCAAAATGTTTTATTAAGTTCTCTGATGTAACATTTGACTTTGTTTACATCCAGCGGATGAAATGTTGAAAGCAAATGATCCCCGGTGCACCGTGGCTGGAGGTCAACTGAGTACACTTCACTAGGAGAACTGCTGTCTAAATCACTTCTTATGCGAGATATCTTACTTGTAAAAAATGAAGCAAAATCAGAAGCCAATTGGGCATCAGATAAAGAAGTTGGTTTAACAATTACATTCCTCCGACCAACCAAATTGTTCACAACTGCAGACAATTTTTTTTGATCACCACCACATGAATCAACTTTATTTTGATAATACCTAGCCTTTTGGGCTTTTACAGTGTGAACGACTGCTCTTCTCGCAAAAACATAACGCAAACGAGTTACTTCGGTCCGCTGCAAGCGCCACTCACGTTCTGCCCTTCTACGTTGTCTACGCAAAGAATTAATGGATGGACCATACCACGGAGAATTATCATGTACAGTGATTGTTTTTACTACCTCAGGACAATAATGGTCAAAAATTGACCTGAGCTCGTTGTTGTAAATATCAACCAATTCACCAGAAGAAAGACTTGAAGAATCGACAGAGTTTAAACGTTGATCAGTTTCAAAACACATCAACTGGCGGTCAACATTGTTGTAATTTCTGAACCTGATGACCTGTTTATATGAAGGGGATTTCGGGACATCAAAACTAAGAGTGATCAGAGCATGATCAGAGATGAGCGGGTCAAGTGAGTCAACCTCCACATCTGATATGCGCCTGCAACCAACAGGGGACAAGATCAAGTCAAGGACATGTCCTGAGACATGAGTTGGATTACTCACATGATTGAAAAAATTGTTCTGGGTGATCAACTCAAGGAATTCAGAAGAAAATGGTTTTGACTCTGGACTGTCAACCCAGTAATTGAAATCACCACAAACAAGAAGTCCTCCAGGCTTAAGAGAAAACCCTTCAAGAAACTGCCCAAACTCCTCCATAAAACCTCGATCTCTGCCTGGATGACCTGGTCGATAGACAATTGCAATTCTAATGGTATTCTGATGGAAATTTATTAATACTTCCTTAAATTCAAATGAAGATGGGGTCAGGTCTGAGTCAATGAGAGAAACGTTTGCAAGTGCTGCCGAGTAGATGAGTGCTACGCCTCCTCCTGGATAGTCAGCAGCAGGCCTGGGAATACTAATAATAGAATGTGTCTTTGGCAAAGCATTACGAATAATATCGATATCAGACTCATACAACCAGGTTTCAGTCAAGCACAATATGTCAAGCTCGTTCTGATTTAGGGTTTCATTAATATAGTCTATCTTATTACGGATGGAACGAATATTTAAAAGACCCATCCTTAACTGGTTCAAGAAGGACGTAGTCAGTTTTTTGAATGGTCAAAATCGGTGTTTTCAATAAATCTATTCCTATGAGAAATCATAATTGGACATTCTCTACTTGATGCAAAATGGGCAACCGCCTGTGACTTTGAATTAGCATCTTGATGTCTTAAAGAGGAGCAGTTGATGCATTTGGGAGAATTTCTGTTACTACAGTCCTTAGATTTATGGGCTCCAGCACAAAAGATGCATTTAGGTTCATCACTTTTCCTAGAACATCTCTCAAATGTATGACCAAAGCCTTGACAGTGATGACACTGTGTGACCCAGAATCTATCGAAAGCGCGGCATCTTGTAAGATCCACATAGATGTAATTGCCCTGTTCTACAATGGAGGATCTCACCTCTGGCGACATCTTCAAGACAGCAGTTTTGATGTCATTCCTTGTCCTTGTGAAGAGAAGGTTGAGGGTACAACCTCGATCAACAAGCATCTTGATTTTATTGTTTTTTCTCAGAATATTTGGGATGATGTCAGAGTCATCCAAGGAAGAGGAAAGGCCTGTTACGGTCATTTTAGGCAACATTTTCTTTGGCTCTGATATGCAAAAAGTGCCCTCAGAGCCAAATTGATCAGTCAGCACCCCAGTTGCATCACCCTTGGCCTCAGCTGACGGAAACATCATTACCAGCCCACCAGCCTTGGTCTTAAGGCAGCTATCAACCGGTACCGAGTTAAGTACGCCTCTGATGTCTTCTGGTCCCATCTGATTTGTCAGGGCACCAGTGCCACTCTCTGGTTTCGCAGTCAGTACATGCTGACTATGAATGGCTTTTTTCTGGCCATGAGCACTGATCTCAATCATGCCCCCAGGCAGATCCTTCCCTTCCCCCACGAGAGACCCGTGAACAGCATCCGCAAATGACTTGGCCTGATCTTGCGTGACTGCCATGGGTGATGAGACCTTGGTCTCTAGTGCCTCCAGTCTATTTGATACGTCTCTGATTGCTTGAAAGATCGGCCCAATAACTTTATCTTCAAACTCCTTCTTGGTACTACTTCCTCCACCAGCCAAGACCTCGTCTGCTGGTGCAACACACTGGCTACACAGCCAGCGAAAGCCCAGCTGGTGGCTCCTCTTCATGAATGGATAGTCGCCTGCATCCAAATTTTCACAAGCTATATGAATCCACTGGCTGCAGTAGGTGCACTTCAGTGCTTGTGCACTTTTTGCTACAGACCTACTGCAGCGAGGGCACTGGTGTTGTTTACTCATGATAAGGGAGAACAAAAAACAAAACAAGATGACAACAACAGCAAAACGTATATACAATACTACCCGGGAAAAACCCGGGTAGCGCCGCCCCCGTTTGTGTCACCCTAATTTAGGAGAAAAAAAGAAAACCGAAAGAAAAAAAGCACAAAAAACAGAAATGGAAAAAAACAAACAAAAAAACAGGGTGTCTGCGAGGTCACCACAAGCAGGTGGGGTACAACTTGACTACCCTTCTAGGAAAGGTAACCCAAACCGTGATGCTGCAAAAGTGCTGAGATGGTATTGAAACTTTTCCCACTTCGAGCTTTATAGCAGCAGCAAATACGTCACTTAGGCAAGACCTCATTGGTTACAATACTGCCACTGTGCGGAAGATAGCTCGAAATACCGGAAAATTTTCATTTATATTGAGCCTTGGTTATGAAACTCAGTTTAGCGGAAGATTTGAGATAACGGAATGGGGGTTTGCTGATTTAGTTAAGTTGAGCATCTGCTGTACTTACATACAGTAAAACCTCGATATAACAGACTTCAACAGACTGGAATTTGCTTTTATCGGACTCGAGCTACCGGACTAAATTCCTGTATGTCAGAAAAAGTTGGATAAAGCCAGAAGCAGTCCAGACTGCTTGACCACTTCAGCTATGTTCACCACAATAAGATAAATAAAAGACGGATGTTTATTGGTGTACATTACAGTACTATTATATATATTATACCATTTGATTAGTGAAGTTATAACACGGTACAGTACCTCAGTGGTAGTCAAAACAGTTTAAAAACCGTCATACGATCCGAACTAATGTCTGATATATCGGAAAAAGTCCGGGTTAGCAGGGGGAAGTCTGGATGTCGCTTTTATCGGAATTTCGCATTTTTCGGAATGGCATGGGCCCCAATTAGTCCATTATAGTGAGGTCTTACTGAATTGTTAATCAAAAAAAAAAAAGTACCAGAAACACATAGACATAGTTAGGTTAATAGAAAGTGATGAAAAGGGCACAATTAGGAAGAAATACGGACCATAGAGAGACCTGAGATGGGTTTGGGTGAAGGAGTTCTGAGGCTAGGGAGTGTCGAGTTAGTGGTCTCCACCATCTGGGATTGGCTCTTTGAGTAGGGTCTCATCTTTGAATCCCTCGAAGTCATCAGAATCCACGGACACTGCACCATCATTGGCAGCAGAAACCAGCTCAGGTGCTTGATACTGATGTTTTTGAGTCACAAAATGCTTGATAGCAGCAGGAATACAGATTATTTAGCAGTGATAATGATAACCACCATAACCAAGTGTGTGGCAGCCAAAGGATCACTGTATTGCCAGAGGCAGTAGAAGATTTGTTTAGTTCATGTGATGTAACACCATTTGTTTCTGCTTAGCAAAGGACAATACCATCCTGTCCTGTATGATTTTTTTTTTTTTTTTTTTTTTTTATTATGTGAGGAAGAAGGAACCAAAGGCAACTAGCCCGCAAAACTGTTCCCTCCAAGAGAAAAACAAAATACAAGAGAGCCAAATTCAAGATCCATTCATTTCGAGATGCCTGGACACACTGCGTTTGAAAGACTGGAGATCATAGGAAGCAGGAAATACAGACGGAGGGAGACAGTTCCAGAGTTGACCTGTTGCATAAATGAAGGACTGGGAGTAACGGTTAACTCTTGCATTAGAGAGTTGGATAGAAAAGGGGTGAGAGATTGCTGCTAGACGGGTGCTACGAGCCCGTCGTAGAGGTGGAGGAATGTATGCAGACAGTTCAGAGGAACAGTGACCATTGAAGTAGCGACAGAAAAGAAATAAAGATGCAACAGTGCGACTAAGAGACAGAGGTTGAAGGGAGTCAGTAAGAGGAGGAGAGTTAATGAGACGAAAAGCCTTTGACTCCACCCTACTGAGAAGAGCTGTATGTGGGGAGCCTCCCCACACATGAGACTTGTACTCCACGCAGGGGCGGATAAAACCTCTGTATAGAGTCAACAATTGTGCAGGAGTAAAGAAGGAATGGAGTCGGCTTAGCACACCCAATCTCTTGGAAGCAGATTTTACAAGAGATGTAATATGATCTTTCCAAGATAAGTCCCGAGTAAATGAAACCCCAAGCATGTTCAAGGATGATGCAGGATTAAGCTGAATATTATTAAACATTAGTGGGTATACCTGTGGAAGATTTTGTCGGGTTGATAGGTGCAAAAACGGAGTCTTTGATGCATTAAAAACAACCAGATTATTTTTACCCCAGTCAGAGATACGAGGCAAGTCAGACATTAGGTGTGCCATAGCCTCATCTCTTGTTTGTTGAAGTAACTGCTGAGAAGGGTGTGTGGGAATCGAATGGAAAGGTGAAGGGTGGAGTCTTCAGCGTATGAGTGGATAGGGTTCGATGTACAGCTTAGAAGGTCATTGATGAATAAAAGGAAGAGAGTTGGTAATAGGACAGAACCCTGAGGAACACCACTGTTAATAGATCTAGGAGAAGAACGATGGCCGTCTACAACAGCGGGTATAGAACGACCAGAAAGGAAGCTGTAGATGAAGGCACAGATAGAAGGATAGAAACTGTAAGAGGGCAGTTTGGAAATTAAAGATTTATGCCAGACTCGATCGAAAGCCTTTGAGATGTCAAGTGCAATGGCAAAGCTTTCGCCAAAGTCCTGAAAGGAGGATGACCAGGAGTCTGAAAGGTAGGTGAGAAGATCGCCTGTAGAGCATCCCTGACGGAACCCATACTGACAATCAGAAAGAAGGTTGTGATAGGAAATATGCTTTAAAATTTTTCTCTTAAGAATAGACTCAAAAACTTTTGAGATACAGGATGTTAAGGCAATTGGACGATAGTTAGAATAAAAAAAAAAAAAAAATTTGGTTTTACGCCAGGTATCCCCGAAGGGCTAAGGCGTTGCCTCTGGGTAGAGGACTTTGGACTGGAGTGTGTAGCATTTTATGACCGGATGCCCTTCCTGATGTCTACCAATGACCCTTGGGTGGATTCGATCCTCCGACCCTTCGGCCAGAGCGGAGCGCTCTAACCCACTGAGCCACAGCTTGGGAATGGTCATCCTTCTTTGGGACTGGCTGAATGAGAGCAAACTTTCAGCAAGAAGGAAAGGTACAAGTTGATAGACGAAGGCGAAAGAGTTTGCCTAGGCAGGGTGTAAGCACAGAAGCACAGTTCTTGAGTACAACAGGAGGGACCCCATCAGGCCCATATGCCTTGTTAGTACTGAGGCCAGTGATGGCAGAAAATACATCAGCTGAAGAAATTTTAATGTCATCCATGAGGAAGTCAGAGGGGGTAAGTGATGGAGGAACAACACCGGAATCGTCTAAGGTGGAATTGGAATCGTCTAAGGTGGAATTGGAGGAGAAAGTCTGAGCGAAGAGATCTGCTTTATTAGTAAAAGAAATAGCTACACAGCCATCAGAACAGAACATAGGAGGGAAGGATGATGAGGTAAAGTTGTTAGAAAGGGTTTTGGCAAGGTGCCAGAAGGAGCCAAAAGAATTCGAGTTGGAGGGTTGAGAGCATTTAGTACGGATGAAATTATTTTTAGCAGCGAAGAACAGACTTAGCACGATTCCGGGCAGAAACATAAGCAAGATGTGATTCAGGAATGGGTTGGTTCTGGTACCTTTTATAGGCCCTCTCCTTGTTGTGGACAGTATTATAACAAGCGTGATTAAATCAAGGCTTTCTTGCATTAGTCTAAGGATATGAGAAGGGAATGTATGCTTCCATGCCTGAGAGAATAACCTCCGTAATGCGCAATGCACACTCAGATGGCTCCCGGCCATGGAAGTAATAATCATTCCAGGGAAAATCAATGAAGTACTGCCTGAGGGCCTCCCAATCCACAGCTCCAAAGTGCCACAGCCGACATTTCTTTGGAGGGTCCACAGGCCGTACCGGAGCAATAGGACAGTTCAAGGTAATTAGATTGTGATCGGAGGAGCCCAGCGGAGAGGAAAGATTAACAGTGTATGCAGAAGGATTAGTTGTAAGAAAGAGGTGAAGAGTGTTGGAGCTCTCTCCAAGGTGGTCTGGGATTTGGGTGGGGTGCTGAACAAGCTGCTTTAGGTCATTAAGGATAGAAAAGATTTAAGCTTGTTCACCAGGTGGATCAGTGAAAGGAGAGGAGAGCCAAAGGTGGTGGTGAACATTGAAATCTCCTAAAATGGAGATTTCAGAGAAAGGAGAATGGATAGGAAGTGTTCCATCGTAGAAGTACTATAGTCGAAGAATTTTTCATGATCAGTAGAATTAGGAGATAAGTAAACAGTGCAGATATATTTTGTCAGAGAATGACAAGAAAGCTGAAGCCAGAGAGTAGAGAATTCAGAAAAATCAAGTTCAGGAACACGAGAGCAAGGTAAATCGTTGTGTACATATACACAACAGCCACCTTTGGCTTTGAAATGAGTATAGAGAAAGTAGGAGGAAACAGAAAAGGGTTTGATGTCAGTTGCCTCAGACAGCTGAGTCTCAGACAGGAAGAGAAGTTGAGGTTTAGAGGAGAAGAGGTGATGTTCGACAGAGAGAAACTTGGAAGAAAGACCACGAATGTTGCGGAAGTAAAGAAGTGAGTCATACGGTGGTTCCAGGCATCTCTCTGGGTTTTCACCGGGAGAGGGGCAGATGGTGGGGGAATTTATGGTCCCCCCCCCCCCGGGACTCCGAGGTCAGATTTAATTGTGCCGTTTTTCTTTTTCAATTTTGAAAAGGAAGTGTAGTGTGTACTGTGCATGTAGTTTGGTGTTGACAGTTAGAGAAACTTTTATTGGAGAGCATGCTGGCCTACTCTGTGTTACTGAGACACTGAAAAAGTTCAGCAAAGGGGGATGGTCATGAACTAGTCCTGAGGACTGATGAAACGAGAGCGCCAGCTCTCCCTGACATCAGCTTTCCATCCACCTTGGGAGTACTGCCCTGCTTGACTGGTGCTACAGTCTACTCCTCTAATATGATGGGTTTTAATCCGATTTTTTCTGTAAACCGATTTTGATATTTTAAATTTTGTTTCGGTTGATTTATAAACAGGGTTGGCATTGATTAAATCAGATTGATTTAATCATGTGATTAAATCATTGATGTTTTTTGGTTTAAAAAAAAAAAATGATCTTTTGTTTGTATTTATATTTTTTATTTTTTATCTAAAAGATAACAAATAATCTGAAGGTTTGTAAAAGTTGTGTATAACTTTGCGTTGGCATTTGTTTATTCTGATACTTAAGCATTAAGTTAGCAGATTTTGAAGAATTGGTGCCATTAGAAATTGATACATTGTATGAAAAAAAAATTACATTAATAACTAAGTATTGAAATTATTTGTACGTCTGAAATAATGAGCCATAAATAAAAAACCAAAGCCATAAGACTAGGTAGGGTATGCTTGGTCACTTTAAGCCATGTCATAATAATATCACCTTAAGATTTTTCTGTGTGGTAATATAATCAGCTTTGGAATATGCTGTCTTGATACCACTGACAACTCAGCCTTAACCAGTAGTGTACAGACAGGACTTGAACAGGTATGTATCTGGATTCTGGTCAGTGGCTTTCAGCCTGAACCATCAGTGGATAGACAGGACATGAAGTTAACAGTATTCTGTATACTGCTGTTAAAATATTAGCTATATAATAAACAAATATAAAAAATTGAATAAATAAAAAAAATAGATTTAATTCTTTGAGTTAAAAATAATCCGGAAAAATCACCAACCCAGTTTATAAACTGTTTTTAGACTTTTTAGACTTAGATTAATGTGTTTTAGTCTAGGTGGGGTGAACATTGTCATTTTGGGGTACAGTTTACTGTTTGATTTTACCCCCCCTGGGGGTAGGGGGGTTTCAAGAATACTCCCCCAGTATCCCTGCTTGTCGTACGAGGCGACTAAAAGGGTTGGTGGTGGGTTAGTGCCCCACCCCGTAAAAAGAACTAACTAAAAAAGCAAATAAAGCGCCTCGGACCCGGACGGACCATACGTTGACGACTAAGGAATGGACAAAGGACATTCTGAGAGTAGGAACGTGGAATGTGAGAGGAATGAATGATGAAGTGAAAGAGAGAGAGATTGTCCAGGTGCTTGAGGATGCAAAAGTGGATATATGTGGATTGACTGAAACTAAATGGAAAGGTGAAAGGATGAGAGAATGGGAATACGGTGTAGGTATATGTGCGGGAGTCAGTGAGAATGAGAGGGCAAGAGAGGGAGTATGTCTGATGATAAGCAAGAAGTGGAAGGAGAATATAAGAGAGTATGGAACGGTGGGTGCAAGGATTGTATGGGTGAGGATGAAAGTAGGTATACAAGCATGGGCGATTGTATGTGTGTATGCTCCAACAGAGGATCGAGTGGCAAGAGTGAAAGATGAGATTTGGGCGAGAGTAGAAGCATGTATGGACAAGTTTGAGAGGAGCGAGAGAGTGCTGTTGATTGGAGACATGAATGGTAAAGTTGGGAATGTACGAGTGGATGGAGTGGTTGGTCAGTGGGGTGTGCCAGCTGAAGTAGATGGGAATGGTAGTGCTTTGGTGGACATCTGTGCTGGTAAGGGGTTGGCAATAGCCAACACCTACTTTCGTCATAAGATGATCCACCGGTATACATGGAGAGTAATGAGGAGGATGGATGGTGAACTTGTTGAACGAAAGGCAATGATAGACTACGTGTGTGTGGATGAGCGAATGAGAAGACAAGTGTTGGATGCAAGGGTGTGGAGAGGGTGGGGGAATGGAGTCTCGGACCATCACTTAGTGATGGCCAAGGCAGAGCTGCAAAGAAAGTGGTTGAGGAGGCGAAGGGGAAGACAGGAGGAAGCAGCTCCTGTGAGAAGAGTGGAGAAATTGCAAGATAGTGAGAAGAGGACAGAGTATAAGAGCATAGTGGAAGAAAGATTGGGAAGGTATGAGCTAGAGCAGATGGAAGGGGTGGAAGACGTATGTAAGATATTCACGGAAGAGATAAGCGCAGCGTGTGAGGCGGTTTGTGGAGTGAGGAGGAGATGCAAGGGACAGCATGGTGGAATGATGAGGTGAAACGAGCTGTGGAACAAAAGAAGAAGGCATATGGTGAATAGTTGGCGAGTAGAGGTAGGGGAGAAGATGAGAGAGAGAAGAGAGAGGTATATGTGAGCAGGAGAAGGGAGGTTAAGAGACTGGTGAAGGAGAGTAAGAAGAAAGTGGATG
The DNA here is from genome assembly GCF_032717465.1 of Coenobita brevimanus. Lineage (NCBI taxonomy): Eukaryota > Metazoa > Arthropoda > Malacostraca > Decapoda > Coenobitidae > Coenobita > Coenobita brevimanus. Next base: position 789,966 of record NC_136959.1, read on the forward strand.
AAGAGTTTGGGAGGAATCTGAGTGTGAAATGGAGGGAGAGTAAGAAATTGTTTTGGAAGGAGGTAAAGAAAGTAAGGCAGTGTGAAAGGGGGAAATAGTAGGGGAGTGAAAGATAGGAATAATAGATTGTTGGTGGAGAAGAGAGAGAAATTGAGGAGATGGAAGGAGCACTTTGAGGATTTGTTGAATGTAGAGAGTGAGAGCAGTGTGAGTATAAGTGGTTGGGGAATGGCTGGGAGAAGAAGAGATGAGAGGAGGGAGGAAGAGATCAGTAGGTCGGAAGTAGTAGAAGCGATGAAGAAGATTAAGCTGGGAAAGGCCCCAGGAATTGATGGAGTGTGTGGTGAAATGCTTAGGTATGGGGGTGAGATTGTTGTGGAGTGGATATGGAAGTTGTGTAGATTGGCTTGAGAAGAGGGAAGGGTTCCAGAGGACTGGAAATCAGGTATAATTGTTCCTCTGTACAAAGGAAAAGGGGAGAGAGAAGTATGTGGTAACCATAGGGGTATTTGCCTTCTTAGTGTGACTGGTAAAATATACGGTAGAATACTCATTGATAGGGTTAGGCATATGACAGAGGAGCTAGTTGGAGAAGAACAAGGGGGATTTAGGAAGGGAAAAGGGTGTGTAGATCAGATATTTGTTCTAAGATGTTTAGTGGAGAAGTATCTAGAGAAGGGAAGGAAAGTGTACGCTGCCTTCATGGACTTGGAGAAATCTTATGACAGAATAGATAGGAAAGGTATGTGGAAGGTATTAAGAATATATGGAGTGGAGGGGAAATTGTTGAGTGCTGTGAAGAGTATGTATGAGGGAGCTAGGGCTATGGTGCTAGTGGATGGTGAGCTGAGTGAGTTCTTTGATCTCAATGTGGGACTGAAACAGGGGTGTGTAATGTCTCCATGGCTGTTTAATATATATATGGATGGGGTTGTAAAGGAGGTACAAGGTAGGGCAGTGGATGTGGGGGTGGCCCTAATGAATGAGGGTGAGATTTGGAAGCTTCCGGTGTTGCTGTTTGCTGATGATACAGTATTGTTGAGTGAAGACGAATGGGAGTTGCAAGGTTTGGTGAATGAATTTGGGACTGTGTGTAGGAGGAGGAAGCTGAAAGTTAATGTAAACAAAAGTAAAGTTATGGTGTTTGAGAGGAATGAAGTCACAGAGTGTGCAGTGAGGTTGGATGGTGAGGATATGGAGAATGTGAGTGCATTCAAGTACTTGGGTAGCGTGATGAGTAAGGATGGAACTTTGGGGGATGAAGTACGTGAAAGGGTACAGCAGGGAAGGAAGGTTGTTGGCACACTGAAAGCAGTGATGAGATATTGGGAGGTGAGTATGGAAGGTAAGAAGTCACTGCATGATGTTATTGTGATCCCTACCCTGACGTATGGAAGCGAGGCGTGGACCTTGCAAGAGGGGAACAAGTCAAGAGTGAGACCAGGGGAAATGAGTTACTTGAGAGGAGCATGTGGAGTGATGTGGAGGGACAGGTTGACGAATGAAGAAGTGAAGGAACGTTGTGGGGTAGATGTGGATGTGGTTGAAAAGATTAGGAGAAATACACTGAGGTGGTTTGGACATGTGGAGAGGATGGAGAATGAAAGACTGACTAAGAGGGTGTATGTAGGTGAGGTGGAGGGAGGGAGAGGGAGGGGTAGACCGAGGATGAGGTGGAGGGATGGAGTTGAGAGGTATATGAGGGAGGGGGGTGAGTTGGGGGAGGGGAGTCAAATGGTGGGTGACAGAGTGACTTGGAGGCGTTTTGTCTGCGGCCACCCTTTGCGGGATTAGGGCGTCGGGCTATAGATAGATAGATAGATAGATAGAGTTATAAACTGCTTTTAAGTTTAGTTTAGCTTGTTCTAAAGCTATTTGGGAGTTTAGGTGAGCTAGAAACTTGTTTTGGGTGGGTTTTGGACTTGGTTGGGGGGGGGGATATCCCGAGGCTCCCAAACACATCCTTAGTACTTTCCATGTTATTATGTCCCCGGTTAACAATACCCCGGCTCATTGGTGGGTTTTCCCGAATGCATCCCATCTTTATAATGGGGACGGCCTGTTCACAACTCATGACTGACAGAACCCTAGAATACTGTAATGGTATTTGATTACATGGTTATCCAACAGAATGCAGTGCCCACCAGTAACGCCCATTGAATAATACCTCAATGAGTATATGACCCCTGTACAGCAGTATGCAACTGTCCACCACAGCTTGTGAGTGAATGATAATGATATCCCAGCTGTGATGTATGTTTCATGGGGTGACATCAGGAGTTAGCCATTTCTTAGCCATTGAACATGAATATTGTATCAAGGAAAGTGAGGCGGCTAGGCGAGTCTGCGGGAGAGACTTATACAGGCAGGGAAACATTATCATTTTATTAGGGTATTTTAACATTTAATGATGATTATAAGATTTTGGCAGCTGGAGGGTAACCATTGTATTGGTGGTGATGTTGTGGGATAAACTTAAAAGGATGACCTTGGCCATAAGGTTGGGTCGAAATATGTTCACTGTATATATACAGTAATACTTTGAAGTGGTACCATAGCCAGGGGTGTCTGTAGTTTTCACCATTTCACTGGGTGGTGTGTGGGTTATGGTATTGCCAGTGGATGTGACCCATATGGGTGTCAATGTGAGGGATGGTTTAGGGGTATTGCTTATATAATGCCACTCACGTCTAGGGAAGCAGTTATTCTTGCTTTAAATGTTTGGACTGAGTGGCCTTGCCCTGGGTCTGTGTGCTTTGGATGGGAAAGAAAAAGGATTGGATGATAGATGGCTCATGTAGCAGCACACACACTACTGTTCTGTACAACTCACTAATGCAAGAGGTACTGCCGACAGGGATGTGATGTGTTGTTGTTGAGGTGTTGCCTTTACAACGGCACCTCTAAATGGTTTCCTTCTTTCTCTTTTCTCTTCCTTCTGTGTCTTTGTGTGGTCACACCTCCTCTTCTGTTACTGCGTGCAAACTATAATCAGTCGCCCAAATTTCTGAGCTTCTTCACTTTCCATTCTCTTTTTTTCCTCCTTTTGAATATAATTAATTTCTTTTTTTCTATATCACTTTTATGAAATATGAGGTTCCCAGTTATACTATTTCTTTCCTATATATATGGCTGTTGTAATTCTATCAGTTGTGTTCTTTCTTCCATATATCCTGTGCAGTCTAATAAAAAATGTACCAAGTCTTCTGTCTCTGCATTGCACATTGGACAATTTGTCGCAGTTCCCTTAAATATATTTCTGTTTGCTAAATTTAGTGTATTAGATCTGCATTTAAACAGGATTTTGGAGGCTGGTGTATTATCATGTATTTCATCTACACCTATTTCTCTCTTCCATTTTTTATATACTGTTAAGCTTGATTTGTTTTCCATGTCGTTTTTCCATCTTTTTGTGTCATCATATATTTTCATGATTAGCTCATCTTTTGTTACATTTTTTAACACTTCTGTATATAGGCCTAGATCTTTTAGTGCATTATCACATTCCCTCATCCGCTTGCTCTTTCCCTCAGTTCTTCTATAATTTCAATTAATAGTGCATTATTTCTTCCTTTTAAAATTTCTTGAAGATATTGAAGCTTTGCCCTCTTTATTTTTGTTTCCATTAGTAAGGCTTCTACTTCGCCCCTCAGGCAGCCTACTGCAGTGCTTATGTTACCTCCCAGCATTGTTCTATACACCCCATTTTCTATTTTCTGTAGTTTATCTATTTCTTCCTAGTTAAAATCAATTACACTCAATCCTCGTAAACCGCGGCAGTTTGGGTGTGGACCACTGCCGCGGTTTACAAAATCCGCAGTTTATAAATAGTCACTCTTATGTGAACAATTAATTAGGGTCTGGACTTTGGCCAACCACCCCCCAAAGCACCCTACCTACACCTATCTAGGCACCATCAAACACAAACATACAAATTTAGGAATATTCAGTGCATGCATTTAATAGAAATAAGCAATGTTAAGGGATCTCACCTTAATCCTATGAAGATATTGCTTAAGTGAATGAAGTAGGGTGGTGTTGGGAAGAACTTAGAACCTCTCAGCATGAGGTGGGGGTGCTCCCTCATGCTGTTCTCCCTTCTCCAGCTCCTCAGCCTCCCTCAGGAAGCCCTCAAAGTCTGCCTCAGAGGTGACTGATGCTACGTCATCCATGTCCTCAGTGTGTGAAGGGCCAGGCTGTGGTTCAGGCTCAGCTTCTGCCCTTACCCGGGCAAAATAGTGGGTGATGAGTTCCTGATGTTTCTCATTAACTCTACGATTATGCAAGTCCTTGTAAAAATGCACAGCTTTTTCTAGGTAACCAATACTCTCACTACACTTTCCCTCATCACGTTCAATGGATTTTACAATTTCCTTGGCCAAGTCTACGTAAACAAGCAAATCACTGAGCTCCTTCGCCAGGCTTGCAAACTTCTCTCCCTTCTCAACACGACATATGAGCTCCAAACGTTGACTGTACAACAACGGCAGCTGCTTCTTGATGCCATAGTGCTTAGAGCACTTCTTCGGGGGTTCGGGAGGGTCCATGGAAGGTAGGAGGTGGGGGGAAAGTGCACAAAAAAAGGCAGGTAGCTCTCGTACCGCACGGCGATGCTCTGTACCATGTGGGTTGGTGGGCAGAACAACAACAACATGGCGGCATTAGTATGCACACTTGCCACCCGGGACGGGTGGTGATTGGTTGTTGGGTCACGGTTATCAAATTGAATGCCATGGTTTACGATTCTCCTTGGAAAAGGCCCACTTCGGTGCCTAGATCCGCGATTTTCGTGACTTAACAGCGGTTTAAGGGTGCCGGCAGTCTGACAGCCACTTTGCCGCGTTTACAAATCCGTGGTTTATAAACACACAGTTTACGAGGATTGAGTGTACTTCTGCAGCACATAGAACCCCAGAGAGTGCTAGGCTCTTCCAGTAAGTTTTACCAATTAAAATTTTATTGCAGCTCGTAGCCATAACAGAGTAGGTTAAGTTTGCTAATCTTTGCGCTTTCATAATGTTTTCTTTGTGTCCCTTGAAGCAGTCCCTAGAATCCACTGTTGTTACTCCCAAATACTTAATTGAATTTATCACTTCTATACCCTCTGTTTCTGTTGGTTTCTCCTTCATAGTGAATATAATGAATCTACTTTTTACTTTATTTATTTCTAGTCCACTGGTTTTACTGATATTATATTAGCCTTCTAATGTTAGGTTTGGCCTCAGTTACTGACTGTGAGAATTGTAGACCATCATCTGCTGAAAACAAGGTGTTGATTTCAACGCTGTTATCTCTATAGCCAAGGCCTGCACTTTCAAGGTGGATTAATATCATGAAGGTTATTAGCTTGAAAAGTGTTGTTGATTCTGTTCATCTTCGCATGATTCCACTAGTGATTTCTGTCTCATTTTTTATGTTTTTGCTTAAATTTATCATTGTTTTATCTCCTTGGTATATATTGCTGATGCTATCTATTATATTCTCATGGACCATCACTTCCGTTAGTGCCACTATAATTTTCTCCCTTTTAATGGAATTGTGTGCTTTTGAGAAATCCACTGCTGTAATGAGTAAAGGTGTTTTATTTACCCAGCTGGTGTCTATACAATATTTTAAGATTAGCAGATTGTCCTCTACCCTTCTACCTGTTGTGAAGCCTGCCTGCATTTCACAATCTAGTCTATTGATTTTGAACTGCTGTTCCACTTTCTCCTTTATTAAATTCATGAAAATTTTATATGATATGTTTGTAAGGGCTGTCGATCTTAGATCTTTTGCAGTGGGTTTAGGCGCCTTTGGTATCATAACTTTTTTAGAATTTTTCCAGTTGTCTGGTAACTCTCCCTCTTCAATTATTTTATTTAAACATTCTCTTATTCATACAATCCTGACTTCTTAATAGCACTTTATAGCATTCCGGTTTAATTTCATCTGGGCCAGCTGCCTTCCTGTTCTTTAAGTTCTGCAAACATCTCTTTACCTCCTCTAGTCTAATAACTGGCTTATCCATTGGCTGTACCCCTGTTACCGTCTCCACTGCCATATCCATGTGTTCTCTTACTGTGTCTGGAAAGGAAGGCATCCCTCCTAACTCTGTATCATCAACTTTTATTTCTTTGTTCTTAAAATTTTCCCTCTCCTCCGCATTCCATACTTTTGTTATATTGTTATTGTGCTTTTGATATACACTTTTCCAAAATTGTTCCAGCTGTCGGCCTGCCAGATTATTATTTAGTCTGTCTCCCTATGCACTTTACAACTCTGTTTCTCTCTCTCTCTCTCCTTAACTCTTTGTCTTTTAACTTGATTATGTGGTCCCATAATTTTTTGCTATTATTTTTGCTTTCTAATTTGTTACTTTCCTTTCATGATCACATTGCCTCTTTGATTAATTCCTGGACCCTTTTCTTTTTGTTCAGTGTACCTAGTGTGTTACCTTTCTCTATCCTCAGTTTCTTTAGCATACCTCTTTTCCCTATTTAATGCCTTCCCTTTCTTGATTTCTTCTCTTGTTGTCTTATATATCCAGGGTGGTTCCTTTTCTTTTTTCTCATTTATCTTTCTCGTATATGTTCTTGTTAGAGTACTCTCAGCCTTCTCTTTCATAATTTTCTCCATTTTCACCATATTTTCTATCTCTCCTTCTGAGCAGCTTCTCCCCAACTCCTCCACATACCTGCTCATAGCTTCCTCATCTGTTCTATAGTATTTTGTATTTTCCCACATGTTTTTTTTTTTTAATGATTTTTCACACTCACAGCTGAAGTCTATTTCCAACATGTTATGATGTGATAGGCCAAATTGTCTTTACCCGTCATCAGTTACCATATGATTAAATTTATCGTACATAGTGGTGTTTACTAAGACCAAGGCAATAGCACTTTTCTGCTGTCCTCTCTTCCCTGTTGTTTCTCCTTCACAACGTTGATCCCCATTTAACAGTACATATTAGGTTATACTCCTCCATCCATCTTATCACTTCCTTCCCAGTGCTATCCACCTTCTGCTTTCCTAGGAATCCTAAGTGACCATTGAAATCCCCTAGGAGTATTAAGGGTTCCTGTATCTCTTATTTTATTTTCGATTTCTTCTTTTATTGCTTTGCCTCGTTGTTTGTCAGCCTCACTGTCCCCTACTGGCAGGTACACAAGTATTAGTTTGAATCCTTGGTTGTTGACTTGGCAATTACAATAGAATATGTCCTTGTTTAATGTTTTTATCTGTTCCACGTTTATATCTTGATTTCCTTTGTACATTGCCATCAGACCACCACCTTTTTTATCCTCTTTTTTTATCCTCCTTTCCTCTCCTACTCTGTATACTTACCATATGGTTACTTATCCTTACTTTATTATATTTCCGTTGAGTTTCCATCAGACATAGTAACTGCTTACCTTTTACAAATTTGTATAATTCTGTGATCTTTACATTTGTTAGGCCCTGTATGTTTAGTAATTTTATATTGAAGTAGGATTGTTTCTTATATTCTCACTGATTTCTGACATTTCTATTTTTGTTATTTTTTACCAACTCCCCATTTTTTATATACAACCACCCTCTTTCTCCTTGGTTTTGTTTTTCTTTCAGCCTATCCCAGAGCTCTTAGTTTTTCTCTCTTTCAGCCCTGGTCATGTTTAAAGTGATTGAGATTTTTTTTTGCAGTGGGGTTTCTGGTGTTTTTCAGATTCCTTGCGGGTGATTTGGACCATAAAGTGGTCTGGGTTGATTCGGTCCACCTTCCTATTTCAGACACTGGTATCTAGATATGTAACATATATTCAGTTTTGAACACCCAGTGTAGTAGAGCAACTATTTTCACATTTACAGGGTGATTATGAATGCGAAATTCGATGTGTTACAGAACTGAGGAACCAGAAGGGAAATATGACGAAAATGGCACAAGACAAACTGTCGGCGAACTTTTGTTTACAAAATCAGCACTTTTGACCAACTTTGTTCCTAGGCAAAAGTGAATGGATCAGTCTCTGTGAAAATTATGTCATATAATAGTTGGTTGTTTCTATCTATCTATCTGTCTGTCTATTGCCAGATGCCTTAATCCCTTGCAGGGTGGCCACAAACAAATCGCCTCCACGTCGCCCTGTCCCCCACCATTTCACTGCCCTGCTCCCAACTCACACCCCCCTCTCTCATATACCTCTCCACTCCATCCCTCCACCTTATCCTCGGCCTCCCCCTCCCTCTCCACCCCGCTCCACCTCACTCACATACACTCTCCTCGTCAGTTTCTCACCCTCCATCCTGTCCGCATGGCCAAACCACCTCAGTGTGTTCCTCCTAACGCTTCCTATCACATCCACATCCACACCACAATGCTCCTTTATATCCTCATTTGTCAGCCTGTCTCTCCATGTGACTCCACAGGCTCCTCTTAAATAACTCATTTCCACTGCCCTCACTCTTGACTTGTGTCCTTCCAACAACGTCCAAGCTTCACTTCCATACATTAGAGTTGGTATCACAATACTGTCATATAGTAACTTTTTCACTTCCATGCTCACTTCCTTGTTCCTTATCACTGCTTTCAAGGAACCAGCAACCTTTCTTCCTTGTTGTACCCTTTCAAGTACTTCACCCTCGAAACTTCCATCCTTATTCATCACACTCCCCAAGTACTTAAACGTACTCACATTTTCCATTTCCTCACCATCCAGCCTCACTGTACATTAACTGACTTTGCCTATCCCAAAGACCACCACTTTACTCTTCCCTACATTCACCTTTAGATTCCATTTCTCACACACTCTCCCAAACTCATCCACCAAGCCTTGGAGCTCCCCTTCGTCTTCACTTATCAACGCAGTATCATCTGCAAACAACAGTACAGGGAGTTTCCAAACACTACCCTCTCTCACCAGGGCCACTCCAACATCCTCTGTCCTACCTTGTATCTCTTTTATTACCCCATCTATATACAGATTGAACAACCATGGAGACATGACACATCCCTGTTTCAACCCTACCTACTTTCACATAAAACAGTCAGAAAAGCTCTAGGTCTTCCTGTTTTTTAATAAGAAATTTTTCAGTTTTGGACCATAATCACCCCAGTGAAAATTAATCACTGGGGTGATTGTGGTCCAGCTCTACTATCAAACTAGTGAGTCAGATTTTGAAGACATCCTTTCTGCTGCAGTTAGGAGGCCTCCAGTAAGATCCACTGTGGCTGCTTCTGGAAAGGAGGTTTCTATCTATCTATCTATTGCCAGACGCCTCAATCCCGTTTGGGGTGGCCACATACAAATTGCCTAATCGCCTCCAAGTCGCCCTGTCTCCCGCCATTTCACTGCCCTGCTCCCAACTCACACCCCCCTCTCTCATATACCTCTCCACCCCATCCCTCCATCTCATCCTCGGCCTCCCCCTCCCTCTTCCCCCCTCCACCTCACTCACATACACTCTCTTCGTCAGTCTTTCACCCTCCATCCTCTCCACATGGCCAAACCACCTCAGTGTGTTCCTCATAACGCTTCCTATCACATCCACATCCACACCACAACGCTTCTTTATATCCTCATTCGTCAGCCTGTCTCTCCATGTGACTCCACAGGCTCCTCTTAAATAACTCATTTCCACTGCTCTCACTCTTGACTTGTGTCCTTCCAACAACGTCCAAGCTTCACTTCCATACGTTAGAGTTGGTATCACAATACTGTCATGTAGTAACTTTTTCACTTCCATGCTCACTTCCCTGTTCCTTATCACTGCTTTCAAAGAACCAGCAACCTTTCTTCCCTGCTGTACCCTTTCAAGCACTTCACCCTCGAAACCTCCATCCTTACTCATCACACTACCCAAATACTTAAACGTACTCACATTTTCCAATTCCTCACCATCCAACCTCGCTGTACATTCACTAACTTCACCTCTCTCAAAGACCACCACTTTACTCTTCCCTACATTCACCTTTAGGTTCCGTTTCTTACACACTCTCTCAAACTCATCCACCAAGCCTTGCAGCTCCCCTTCGTCTTCACTCAACAACACAGTATCATCTGCAAACAACAGTACAGGGAGTTTCCAAACACTATCCTCTCTCACCAGGGCCACTCCAACATCCACTACCCTACCGTGTACCTCTTTTATTACCCCATCCATGTACAGATTGAACAACCATGGAGACATGACACATCCCTGTTTCAAACCAACTTTCAAAGAGAAAAATTCACTTAGTTCACCATCCACACGCACTGCAGCCTTCGCACCATCGTACATACTCTTCACAGCATTCAACAACTTCCCATCTACTCCATATATTCTTAACACTTTCCACAATCCTTGTCTATCCACCCTGTCATATGCTTTCTCCAAATCCATGAAAGCCGCATACAACTTCTGTCCCTTCTCTAGAAACTTTTCCACTAAAGATCTAAGAATGAATATCTGATCTACACAACCTCTTCCCTTCCTAAAGCCTCCTTGTTCTTCTCCAAGGAACAGCATGGTGGACTGAAGAGGTGAAACAGGCTGTGGCACAAAAGAAGAAAGCATACAATGAATGGATGAGAAATAGGGGCGTGGAAGAAGTTGAGAGGCGGAAGAGAGAGTTATATGTGGAAAGGAAGAGAGAGGTGAAAAGATTAGTAAGAGAGAGTAAGAAGAGAGTGGATGAGGAATTTGGAAGGAATTTGAGTGTAAAGTGGAGGGAGTGTAAGAAAATGTTCTGGAGAGAAGTGAAAAGAGTAAGACAGGGTGGAAGTGAAGTTAGCAGGGGAGTGAAAGATAAAAATAGTAGATTACTAGTGGAGAAAGGAGAAAAAGTGAGCAGATGGAGAGAACACTTTAAGGAATTGTTGAACGTAGAGGATGGAAGTAATGCGAGTATAAGTGGCTGGGGAATGGCTGGGAGAAGGAGGGAGGTGAGAAGACAGGAAGAAATCAGTAGGATAGAAGTTGTGGAAGCAATGAAGAAAGTTAAATTGGGGAAAGCCCCAGGAATTGATGGAGTGTGTGGTGAAATGCTGAAGCATGGGGGAGGGATAGTAGTAGAAAGGAGGTTTAAAGGAGAATAATTCCAGTAGCAAGGGTTATAAGAAGTGATGAATTTATAGAGGAAATGGAAATGAGGGAAAAAGAAATGCTGAAAAAAAAAAAAAATCAGAAGAAAGGTCAGGGAAAGAAAAAGATGATTGAAGAAGTTGAGAACGAAGATGTAGAGGACGAAGGACTAACACTCATAGTATACTACAGTGAGAGTGAAGAGGAGCCAGGCAGAGGGAGATCAGAGGTGGAAGAGGAGAAACATTGAATGGAAAAGCCAATAGGAAAATTCTATTCAGATATACAGAGAAACATTACCATAAATAAATTCTATGCAGTGTACTTTGACAAGAAGTATTATGTTGGAAGGGTGACAGATATAAACAATGATGATGTAACCCTGAAGTTCTTGTATAATAAGCCAAATACTAGTTACTTTGATTGGCCTGTAAGGGATAACATCTCTGTCCCCCGAAAATTTATTTTTCATGGTCCTTTGGATGTAAGGGGCACAGTGCCTTTCACTTTTTGAGTTACAGAACTTAAAAATACATACGAGCTTCAAGTGCTGTTTAGCTAAATCAGCAAAGGTATGTTTTCCTAGCTAAATACACATATTAGCTGGCTTTTTTTTTTTTTTTTTTTAACGGACAGTGGAATTTAACCTTTTTGATTGGAAAGCTTAGCAATTTTTTAAAAGGAATTAGCTTGGTTTTCAACATGTGAACAAAAACCCATTCTGTAAGGAATTTAAACTTTATTTTATTCAGGCTAACAAGAGATGATTTTATTTTGGCTAATGCCAGATTTTTTTTTTTTTTTTTTTTTTTTTTTTTTTTTTTCCCAGTTAAGGGAGCATCCTAGGACTCAATAGGTTGACTGAGCTAAAAAATATAACCAAGGAAACTAATTAGCTAGCTACTAAAATTAAAAATATGATTTATTCTTCTGGTCCATAATCACCCCTTAGTGTCAGACCATATCACCCCATTTTGTTGCACAGTGTGGTCCACATTTCTGAGTATGTAACTATGTAGGCTAAATTGCATAGGAAACTAACTGAAATTTTATTGTCATACAGGTAGTGATTTGAGCCTTGTGGTTAAATATATATGAAAACTATATAAAAATTTGTCAAAACCCGGTCCAAATCACCCGTCACACTAACCATTACCCCCAGTCCGTCATGTATGCAACAGGTCAACTCTAGAACTGTCTTCTTCAATCTGTATTTCCCACCAGTGACCTCCAGTCTTAAATGCAGTGTGACCAGGCATCTCGCAGTGAATGGATCTTGAATTTGGCTCTTTTTACATTTTTCTAGGAGACAGCTATTGCTGGCTTCTAGTCTTGGGTTCTCTCTTCCTTAACCCCTAAACCGCGGCTGTCGACAGCCGACCCCCCCCCCCGTGTGGCGGGGTTGTATCGCGGTCTGAGTACCTGTGGGAAAATATTTGCCAAAAATCAGAGATTAACCCTAGAACATTATAATTTTTATGGCAGATAGTACTTACATTCAGCTTTCTCCAGAGACAGGTGTTGAGCCTTCGTGGACTACCCAAGGACTTGTGGAGACTTGCAAAGTTGGGTAACAAAATCTTCACTTTCATACCTCCAGCAACCTGGTTTCCCCTCTACCACAGCCTCATTCTGTCACAGTAAACTTTATACTACAACGTACAGGTAGTTTGGAATCCATATTTGTACAATAAGCACTGAAAATAAGGCTAAAATCAACGAAGCGTACGGCCGACATGCAGTGCGGCAGCAGTCTTCCATTTCCATTTCCATTTTCACAGCTAAAAACACGTATATTACATTATTTTCAATCATATTACTTCCCAAAAGATCACCACAGCGCGCTTTTTATTCTGCTTTACGCCCGTCACTTTATTCTCGTTCCTGTCGGCCGCTCGCACTGACTCGGAAGAGCTAGAACTCGCCATAATGTCACTGTGAAAGCCTGCGGTAAACTGACGCTAAACAGGGGCAAACCGCGCGAAAAAAAGCTAGCATGACAACTGGGGAAACAAGCGTTTCCTATTAGCATAAACTGCTTGTGAGAGGAGAGCGCAGATTTACAGTTCTGGGCAGTCAGAGCGCTGCCATATATCACAGCCAGGCTGGCCGGGCCGTGGTGGGGGGGGAGGGGGGAAAAAACGCGATACTTGGCAACAACGGAGGTCAGTAGCACAAAGGTAAAGTATGCTAATTGTAGCTAAAGGGTGGTGGTACTGATAGACAATACCAGCTGGAACATCCTTGCCCGCGTTTATTCAAAATTAACTCGAATCGCAAACGCGACGATCCACAGTGAATGGATCTTGAATTTGGCTCTTTTTACATTTTTCTAGGAGACAGTTATTGCTGGCTTCTAGTCTTGGGTTCTCGCTTCCTTAAAAAAAAAAAAAAAAAAAATTAGTTCCCCTCTGTAGTGTTCAGCTTACTGAAACTTGCCTCACCCCATTCATAGGTGGGAAAAAGAGGTCATGATGATGATGATTAAAAGGTTTGTATTGTTTGTCTGAGCTGATATAATATGCAGCGTTGACGTACTGAACTGATACAGTATGTATCATGGTATGTATTTGTTCACACATTTTGTTAATGCCTTGATTAATGCCATTATTTTTTCACCGTAGTGGACCCAACAGTCATCATTCAACAGAGACTAACTGAAAACAATTTATTAGCCACAGGATGATTATTGTAAATAATGTATGCAAGCTTTGTTGTTGGTGACACAGAAATTATAAAAATTTTTTCAGTGTCTTGATATGTAATATTAATATTGTGCTTATTAAGTGTGGTGATTGTTGTTGGTGACAGAATTATAAAAATTTTTTCAGTGTCTTAATATTGAATATTAATATTGTGCTTATTAAGTGTGGTGATTGATTCAGTACTTAATACTGGTTTGGGGGGAAACCGAAAAACTGGTCCATGTACGGACAAGAATGTGCTGGTGGTGTGAGAACTGGTACTAACCTATAATAATGATGATGATGCAATTTCCCATTTATTATGTTTCTCATTTTCATGCCTTGTGGACCCTGCATCACATCATTCTTAGGGGGAGAAATGAGGTTATGATGGTGATTGTTCATGTGTTGTGGTTTTTCTTTCTCTTGATATCTGGACCTTGCTTCACCTCATCCTTAGGTGCGTAAAAGAAGGCCAAGGTGATGATGATGAATTACTTCACATGTAAACAAATGCTTGTCACAGGTATTAATAGCAGTAATTTTTTCCAGGCTGCATAAATTAAAGGGAAGGCTTGGTGTCACAAAGAACAAATATTCGTCATTAACACAAGTCTGTGGATGGCTGCTGTGTGGTGTAGGTGAAGGAGAGGCCTGGGCTGAGACTGCTGCGCGGAAGTGATCTCTTATACAAGAGTTCCTGGGTTCTGCTGAGCTGGTTAGTCTTGCAGGACAACTGGCTTAACCCATACAGCTGGAGACTTATTTTTCTCATTGTATTCTTGGTGTTGCTTGACTTTATTCAACTTTGGAGATAGCTTTTGAACTGAATGGATAAGATCATGTTAAAAATCCTCTTCAGTGTAAGTAGCCATTCCTAAGTTGAGTAATATCATCTGGTCTCAGCAAGAAGGTGGAAAAGAGGATGTCATGCAGATTCAAGGAGTTAGGGGAAGGAAAGCTACAAAGTGAAATCCAAGGCCCTAGGTAAGCCTCAGTGATAGTAACAGCAAACCTTCATTAATGAATCCTGATCCAAGCTGTCTGTTGGTGGCATGCCGGTGATGCTACAGCTGTATAGAACCCATTATTTGTTAATTGCTATCTGCAGCTGAAAACAGACTTACACCACACGGAAAAGCCACAGATTCAAACCCAAGGCTCTGGCAAACCATCATTAAAGAATCTTTGCTTAGGCTATTTGTTGGTGGCCTGCTGATGATGCTACAACAGCATGGCACCCTGTATTAGTGTTCATTGCCATCCACAGCTGAAAACAGGCTTACACATGCATGGAAAAGCTACAAATTTAAACCCAAGGCCTAGGAAAGGCTTAGTGAAAGTAGAAACTCACCACCATGAAGGAATTTTTGTCTAAGCTGTTTGTTGGTGGTTCTTCAGCTGCATGGCACCCAGTGTTGGCGTTAATTGCCATCATCTGAAAACAGGCTTACATTTTCGTGGATAACCCAGAGCATGAAAAATGTACAGGTCAACTGTCCTAGTTCCGTGACCCTACACTCCTTTTGGGGTAATATTGGAATGGATGAAGGTTGCAGTACTGGTGCTTTCCTTTTTAGTACAATTAACTTCTAAAAATAGACACCTTTTTCTTTTTATTCCTGCTAACTTCAGACTATTTTTGCCAGATTTTTCAGAAGTGAGGTACTGTAATAGAGGTCGATACCAAAAGTACATGCAGTGCCTTCTGATGTATAATATTTTTATAACAGGATGAACACACTGCTACGTATTCTTCAGTTGGTATAGGAACTCACTGGCTATACATTTCTACCCCTCAAAATAGCCTCCCTGGCACCCTAAGCACTTGTGCCACTTTCAGGCCCATCCTTCAAATCCATTTTGGAAAAACTGGCTGCTGGCAAACCCAGGTCTTCACAGCCTTCTTAATGGCATCTCATTCTGGAAATTGCTTACCACAGAGGCAGTATTTCTTTGGTTTGCATAAATGGAAGTCGAATGGTGCCAAATCTGTGCTGTGTGGTGGATGTGGTACCATATTACAATCCAACCCATTTTTTGTAATTGCAGCAGTTGCAGCAAGTGATGTGTGGTGCCTGGTGTTATGGTGATGCAAGATTAGTGTCTTCTGGTGGCTTCACAAGACATTTTCAGTGTCTGGGTGTAAGCGCTACTGTTGATTGTGGTAGGTTACCTTGGTTTATGAAATTCATGAGGATGACACCTTCTGTGTCCCAAAAGACTGTGAGCATCAGCTTTTGGGATGATCATTGACTTTTGAACATCTAGCTGATGTTCAGTAATGCCATTCCATTGATTGCCATTTTGTTTCAGGGTTGCACAGATATGCTTATGTTTCCTCTGTCACTATTTTGAAAACATGTCCATATTTTCAATTTCGAATGGCTCCAACAGTCCAGAGCAGCCCATTCAACCCCATATCCTTCATGTTGGGGATAAGTTGACAAAGAATCCATTTTGCACAAACTGCAGTAATACTGCAATAATCATTTCATTGGCATTTTTCCAGAGCAGACATTCAACCCCATATCTTTCATATTGGGCATAATTTGACAAAGAATCCATTGTGCACAAACTCCAGTAATACTTCAGTAATCATTTCATTGGCATTGTGACCACATTGCAGTTAGCAGCAAGTTTGTTGACGGTTATGTGCCTGGCTTCACAAATGAGGTCATCAACATGTTGGCAGTTTCATCAGTCACAGTGGTCGCAAATCTTCCCTTTGTGCTTTGTCTTCGGTTGTTTCTCCTTGAAAGATCTTCACCCATTCTAAACATTGCTGACATCTGTTGTTGTACTGCCATACACCTTCATAAGTGTTTGTTGGATCCCTGGGAGTGCACCACTCTTTTGTGAGGAATTATATTAGAGTTCCCTGTTTTAGCTTCATATCTGTGGTGACACCTTGGCATTCTAGAAGGAGGAAACAAGTTAGGCATTAATAAGTGCTCATTTACTGTGCCAGGTTTCAGCATTATCAGCAGACTGCTAATCATATTAGGGGACTAGAGGCATTGCTTTTAATATGACCCTCATATATGTAACCCTTTCAGTACAAGGGTACAGTATGCTCCTCAGATATACAGTATACTATAGTCTGCAGCAGGATTAAAATGAATAACATGTTATTGGATAGAGGAGGCTCATAGGATCTGAAAGTTGTAACTAAAAAATTTGGTATTACTCATTGTCAGGAACAAAAGTTTATTAGTTTAAGTTCAGTGTTACCGAAGGCCAAATATTTAATATCATTGGTAAACTCTGGTTTGTGGTAGGTGTGGGTGCCCATCATCCGCTCACTTGATGTAGTGCCCCCCCCTCTCTCTCTCTCTCTCTCTCTCTCTCTCTCTCTCTCTCTCTCTCTTTCCCCTACCCAGGTGACTCGAGACTGAGTGACAAGCCAAAAGGCATCTGTGGTAACCATATAACCAGGTGACACCATTTTTTAGTGGGAAATTATAATAATGATGTTTATGAAAATGACATTATTGTTTTCAGAAATGTTCGTTGGCTCTTTGGGTGTATTTACAAGTAGGCATTTTTATAATTATAGTTGGATAATTGATATGAGAGAGAGGTGTGTGAGCTGGGAGCAGAGCAATGACATGGCGGGGGACAGGGTGACATGGAGGCAGTTTGTTTGTGGCTACCCCTTATAGGATTAAGGTGTTTGGCAGTAGATGGATAGATAGATAATTGATAGCCAGGCTATTGGTGGTGGTGTGGTTAGATCACCCCAGTTGGAGTGTCAGCCATTCATAGATCTCGTCCACAAGGGGGAGCGAGAGATTATTATACAGTAGAACCTCTCTCATTCAGACTATATGGGGGGAAGGGTTGTCCGAATTAGCAGATTGTCCGGACCATCAGGGTAATCTCCAGTTCATACCAAAATCTATCTACATATGGTATGTTTGTTAATTATTAACATATGTGGCATATGTCAACCCTACGTAACTGCAAAAGATGAAAGGATACTAAAATAACAAAACTAATCATGTACAACAGTATTGTATTGCATAATTTACAGGTAAGGCCATGACAAGAAACTAGCCAACATTTTAAATTGTAGTAAGTGACTAAGGCCCGTGTAGGCAAAAAAATAAATAAATTAATTAACTGTAATATTTGGAATAAAAATAAAACTTAAGTAGGCAAAAAATACATTGTCATCTTTGGCATATTGATAACACCCATATGGGCAAGAAGCTAATATTTGAGGTACAAGTAAGCACATTTAAGTACAAAAAATAACCTACAATAATCACTAAACACTGCAGAATATTCTGACCCATTTTTGTGTAAGCAAACTCCTCCTTTTAAATTACAGAAGCTACACTTGCATTAAGGGGCATTGTGAGGAGGATTAACTTTTGAAATACAGCTTAAAAATATAAGTGGTTGGTGAACTAGTTGATGGAACGAATGCTAGCGTGTGTTTAAACAGGCGCCCATGCTGCGACCTAGCGTGATCCAAGACTAAACGAATGACGATCGCTTTCCGCGCCGATACTGAAAATGACTTTAGAATTACTTTCAACATATTTTTCGAGCTTATTATTTTTAAATTTTGTCTGGATTAACAGAAATCCGGATTAAAGGGGTCCGGACCAAAGAGGTTCTACTGTATTATGTAATGCCATCAGGGGAAGTAGACTGGTCATGTACTCTTAAGTGTACAAGACAATGGTAGCCTGGCATAGGTGTGATCTTTAAAGAGGTGACTGGAGTGTTTTCAATGATGCCAACAAGGGAAGTAGGTTGGTCATCTACCCTTACATGCACTTGACTACACCAGCCCAACCTCAGGCCCCTACACTTTGAAGAAGATGAGATGGGATGGTATTTTTTTGATAATGATGGCTCAAGTTGGTCTGATGTGTGTCTGATCAAGTTACATGTTTATCAGTAGGTTTGGAAAGATTTTAATGTATTTGTTTTTACTTGATGATGGTTATTGACTATGCAAATCTTTTTGATGATGATGATGGTGGTGGTGGTGGTGGTGTTGATTGACTTTAAACTGGGTCTTCTGGAATAGAAATGTCATGACCCATTGAAGGTAATTAGGTTGATTCAAGCTGCTACACTCTTTCATTTTAACTTGGCCTAATATTGCCATGTTGCCATCTTGAATGCTGGAGTGAAATGAAAGATTTACACTAGAATATGGTGCTAGTCATGAAGAAGTGCCATGGAAACTGGAGGTTTAGTATTGTCTTTCTGTGCCATTGAACTGTGTGAAATAAGCTGCAAAAGTAACAAATTTTGATCAGTTTAAAGGGAAAGAACTGTGGCAGGGAGAAGGTTAGGCTTGGTGGATGTATTCTGGTTAGCATAGGAGGCTGTGTAGCACATCTTACTATGTGATTGATTTAGCATATTTCACCTCAGCATTTTCTGTTCATCCATCTTTCATTTTATACTGTATGCCTATTGCCAGACACTTTAATCCCTTAAAGGGTTGTCACAGTGTCTGCATCACTCTGTTGTTTGCCATCTGACTGCTCCCCAGGTCATATAATCCTTTTTCATATACCTCTCCTCCCCATCCTTCCATCTTGTCTTTGGTTTCCCCTTCCACCTTTCTCTCACACACTTTCCCAGAGAATTTCTTATTTCCCATCCTCTCCACCCTATACCTTCATTTTAACCTCTGTCTCCCCTTCCACCTCCTCCTGTCTGCACTCACACACTCCTAGTCAGTCTCTCATTCTCCATTTTTGCCACCTCATCCCTCAGCAGCATCCTCAGTCCCCCCTTCACTCACATACACTCTCCTAGTCAGTCTCTTCCTGTTCATCTTGTTGGTAGTGACATATTCAGTACCATTAATTTGAAAGAGGATATTAAGAGGTAATATGTAGAATAAATCACTGTGGAAGAGCTGCTGCATAATCTCCCAAGCAACGTAGAATATAACTGGGTTTCTTAAAGGTGTATTTGTGTTGGTAGGAAGAGAATTGGGGTGATTTGTGAGTGGGTGGGTGGGGAAAGATTTCTGGATGATTGATAGACATCTGTTAGGATTGATTTCACCAATCAGCAGTAAAAAATCATTATGAAAGTTTTGTGGTGCTCATGATACAGTTTCAGGTGCTGATTCCAAAAAGCCCATCCATTTTTTTCGTACCACATCAAGTTTTTATGATGTTTGATGAACCTTAATGTTGAAACCACATATATTCCTGTTCTTAACATTGCTAGTGTTTTTTTGCAGCTGTTGTTGTTTTATTGAATCAGTTGAAATGTCAAGGCAATGCAAGAATAGCCCCGATTGTTTCTGCTATGTCTGTGGTTTGTTCACCCCCAAGCGACAGCGACGCAACATCACGAACGATATCAAGAAGGTCTATCATCTGTACTTCGGCTGTGCTCTTGCAGATCAAGATAGAAAATGGGCACCGCATGTAATTTGTACAGCTTGTTCGAATGGACTGAGAGATTGGCTGAATAAGAGAAAAAAGGCAATGCCATTCGCCGTTCCTATGATATGGAGGAAGCCGAGAGATCATGCTACAGATTGTTACTTCTGCAAGGTCAACATATCCGGGTTTTCTGTTAAGAACAAGCACAAGATTGCTTACCCCAGGTTGGAATCTGCTATAAAACCAGTGCCACACAACGATGAAGATCTTCCCATTCCAATACCACCAAAAGATGGTATCGCCAATAGCGACAATGAGGATGAAGATATAGCCCAAACTGAGTCAGATGAAGCAGCTGAGGATGCAGAGTTTTTAGCCAACAATGAAGACACACCTGAACAATTCTCTCAAGGAGAGTTGAATGACTTAGTTCAAGATTTGGGACTACCGAAGGACAAGGCAAAACTTTTGGCGTCTCGTTTGAAAGGAAAATGTCTGCTCAAGAAAGATGTTCGAGTAACATACTTCAGAAAATAAAATGAAGTTCTTCATATTTATTTGTTGATGGACCACTATGTCTTTACAGTGACATGAATGGATTGTTCCGCTGCCTTTCACAGGAGCATGATTCTTCTCAATGGCGTTTATTCCTTGATTCATCAAAGAAAAGCTTGAAGGTGGTATTGCTGCACAATGGGAATATGAAACCTCTAGTGGAGCATTGCTATCAAGGCTTCTGAAATGGAAGTATGCTCATGGATTACTGCTGGATGCTGTACAGGGACGAGCCTGGAACGCAGCATCGAAGAAAGTCTGAAGCTCGACGATTCTGAGTTGTATGACATTTGCAAAAGTGCACTGAAACTCACTCTCTGTTATATGTTTCGCAGGAAAGTTTGCTGTTTTGTCATTTCAGTTTGGATGAAAATACATTGTATATGTGGACTATTTGGAGACGCTGAATTTGTATGAGGAATTGACATACTGTACTTCAAAAAACTTCGAACCCTCAAATATACCAAGAAAAACTTTGTTTTTATAAGTAAGCATATGTGTCCAGCGGCAACATTCAACCAAAATGATAAAAGGTTGTTTCCATAAAATTATGACATGCTATGCAAAAGTGGACTGCATATTCATAATCATCGTCAAAAATAGGTCTAGAAATGTTATATTTTATACCTGATGAGAGAAAAAAGTTTGATTATGTAGACCTGTGTTTTTTGTACCTGTGGACCTCAAGTGGAAATTATGGTTGATTATGATATACACTCTTTTGTTAAGGCTGTTTTGGTAATGTACAGGCATGAGCAAAAATTTCCTGACATTTCTCTGCTGGCTGTGGGAGTGAAATGTGTTGAGTGAATTATTTTGATGCAATACCAGCAGGAAGTACACCAGAAAAGAGAATTAGAAGGAAGGATAACTTGTTTTTGAAGGTGAATGCGCTAAGTGAATTGCTTTTGGGATACCAGAATAAAGTGTGCCAGAAATGAGAATTAGAAGGAAGTATAAGTTGTGTTGGAAGGTGTCACTGGGAGTTGATTTTTTTATGGCAAGATTAAACACACCACAAAAGAGAATAAGCAGGTGGGATACTCTTTGATGGAAGGTGTTATGCAAAGTGTTTTTTTTTATTATGATAGCAATACGAAATGCACCACAAGAGAGGATGAAAAGAAATGATACGCTGTGATCAAAAGTGCTCCATGATCTGTTTTTGTGTGATAGCAGTATGAAACCCCTGAAAAGAAAGAAGAGGAAGGATGCGTTGTCATTTGAAAAGGAATGAGAAATGTGTAAGGTGTATTATGAAGTATTTTTGTGATAATATGAAGCACACAGCAAAAGAGTATGAGAAGGAAGGATGCTCTTTGTCATTTGAGGAGGAATAGGAAAAGTGGAAGGCAGGACACAATGCTGGAAGAGGATTATTGGTAAACCTACAACTACAACTGCAGACAGTAATAATGATACACTTTCAAGTTTGTTAGGAAATTGTTATGCAGCATTGAGAAGGTTTGTGACAGGCTGGATTTTAAAAGTGCTGAGTGTGAGAGTAACTTTTTCACTGTTTCTGTATACCATAATGTAGTGAATGTATGAAAGTACAATATGTAATATATAAAGATACATCATTTACATCCACTATTGTACACTTGCTCAAGGAAGTATCATGCATAATGGGTCCAGTAATTGCCTACACCATTTAGTTCTTCATTGTGTTCAGGCCATCCCCCTCTTCTAGCTTTCTGTGAACCTCAGACCTTTTCTATAGCCTGGTTATTTCAGTTGGTCAGAATAGTTTCATGTGTTATATATCTAATGCTTTGATACAGTATTGAGTTCATATTTTGTCCAGGCCACAACACATTTCTCTCTGTCTGTCTGTCTGTCTGTCTGTCTGTCTCTCTCTCTCTCTCTCTCTCTCTCTCTCATATTTGGTCATGTAATTTCCAACATGATTGATTTTTTTTTTCTGTCAGTTGTTCTTAATTACCCCCTCCCCTCTCCATGTTTGCTTATTGTCTTTTTGCCATTTTTTTTTACTGTATTGTGTGTGTCAGCCTTGGTCACCTAATTGGGGCTCCTCGTGCAGCTCAATCTCTGGCAGCTTTGCAATGTGTGCTTTTAACAGTGCTGTATGGGCTTTGATAACTGGTGCCAGGAGTCGTTATTCATTTTCGTTTGATATAAAATAATTGATGTAAGTGTAATTGCATTCATCACAAGTTAATTCCAAGGCCAGATTGCTGTACAGTATGCCCTCGTTTATGTAGAAGTGGTGGGAGCATTGTGTGTGTGTGTGTGTGTGTGTGTGTGTGTGTGTGTGTGTGTGTGTGGATATTTTAAGTTAGTTCCATAGAGGTCTTTCTAGATTGTTCGGCTTAGTTAGGGAAGCATGTGGAGTATTATTTTTCCTGCTAGTTGTGTTTGGTTAAGAGGAAAGCATGTGGAGTTACGTAGAACATTGTGGTTATTTTTTATTTATTTTTCTAAGTTTGGTTATTATATGTCAGTTCTTTAAAGATCTGGTAGGCTATGATAAGCTTGAATATTTTAGGGTAATACCTTAAGTCTGCCAAGGTGAAGTTAGGTCCAATTGGGGGAACATGTGGAGTTACAAGGACATACAGACATAGACCAGTGAGGAAGTTGAGTGTTGTGTTGCTGCAAATGTGGAGTATGTAGACCAGTGAGGAAGTTGAGTGTTGTGTTGTGTTGCTGTGAATGTGGAGTATGTGGTGTTGCATGGAGAGAGACAGAGATGAAGTTAAGAGAGTGTTATGGTGTTGATGTGGATGTGCTGAAAGGTGTCTGAAGGAGTACTGTGAGATGGTTTGTCCATTTGGAGAGACTGGAGAATGAGAAATGAGATGGGAGTGGGTTGGAGGAGGAGAGGGCGACTGAGAATAACTGGGAGTGAGATGGAGGGGGAGAGGGAGACTGAGGATAACTGTGAGTGAGATGGAGGGGGAGAGGGAGACTGGGAATGAGGTGGAGCAATGGGGTGAAGTAATAAGAATAAGAATGTGAGACCAAGGATGAGGTGGAGGATAGGGTGGAGAGGTAGCTATGTGAATGAAAGTGTTGTGAGTTGGAAGGAGGACAGTGCAACATGGGGGCACTTTGCTTATGACCAGCCCTTCTGAGATCATGACATCTGGTTGTAGAATGATAACAAGAGATCCTGTTGTCGTGAAAGGTACTGTAACACATATAGCTAGAGAAGCTACAGTAAGAAAATGACACTTAGGGACAAATTACTCTGAACCTTGTAGAAGCATAGTAACAAGCCATATAGTCATCACTGTTAGGAAACTTTCAGTCAGGCGCATAGGAAGCCAAAATTCTTGCATTGTTACAGATATTATACATACCGTACCTGTAACAGATTTCTTTTCTTTTTTTTTCCATAAATTTCCATTAGCTGTTGTGGAGTTACTTGTTTTGGCTTTTATGACTCCTGGTTTAAAAAGAAGGGAAAAGAAAAGTTCTATCATAGCCAACTTCTGTTTATGGATTCCTTTAGAGGAAGCATGAACTTGATTTTATTTGATTTGTGAGGAGTACATTAAGAGTAGGTGAGTGATGAAGTGATGAAACTGCATATTATCAGTAGAGGCAAAGGGTGAGGACCAGTGGTGGTTGTTATTGTGGCCCCAAGCTTATCTGAACCTGAACTGAATGGACTGCAGGCTGAAGTATCCCTCTTCTGCAGTCCACCAGCCTCATTCTTGGGGAATGGAGGTAGTTCAGAGACATTTACCTACCTTGTCTGATTGTACTGGTGCAACCACACGAAGGCTTCCCTATCCAACACTGAGAAAGGTACTATACAGTACTGTGGAACTGTGTAGGTAGTGTAGACACATTACTATACTCTGTTCACTTTAACTAGGTGTAAAATTGCCATCTCTACAACTTGAATGCCAAAATACGAGGCTTATGATTGAATATGGCACTAGTCATGAAGAAATGCTGTGGAAAGTTTGCAGGACCAATGTATTGTTGTATTCTGCCATTGAGATGCAGCAAGTGGGATGCAAAGTGGCGAATATCCCCGCTAAGTTAAAGTGAACAAACTATAGAGGCACTTAGACTGTAGACACTGCACTTAAAGGCACAGCACTGCACATTAGAGTATTATCCATGCATGTAACTTTGGTATAGAGCATTGACTTCCCCATAGTGAACTTTACAGTATATTACATCAGTTATTTCCTTGTTCTCACCCTTTGCCAGGCTGTCACATTTACAACATATGTTTAAAGTTGAGAACACTTGCTTCCTCCTATTGGATGGTGCCATGATGTACAGTTGTATCATTGTTGTAGTTGATATTATTTGGCCATGTGGAGCAGATGGAGGGTGAGAGACTGATGAGGAGAGTGTATGTGAGTGAGATGGAGGGGGGGGGTGGAGAGGGAGGGGGAGGCCAAGGATTAGATGAAGGGATGTAGTGGAGAGGTATGAGAGAGAGGGGGATGTGAGCTGGGAACAGGGCAATGAAATGGCGGGGGATAAGGCGACATGGGAGGCGTTTTGTTTGTGGCCACCCCTTACAGGATTAAGGCGTGTGGCAACAGATAGATAGATGATATTGCAACTCCAGGGTTTCTAGATGTTCACCTGATGGACTGCTGCCAAGGGGATTTAGAGACCTCTTGCTGTTGTGACCCTAGGCTTATCTGAAATTGCCCATCTACAATCTACCTTTTTCTGATGGGATAGGGAGAGAAATCAGGGACGGTTGCATAGGTAGCTTTTCTATCAGTGGTACTACTTGAAGGCATCCCTCTCCCACCACCACCACCACACTTTGCTTAGGGATATAGGTGGAAGGAAGTGTGGATGTGTATGCCTGTGGGGTGGAGTTAGGATGCCAGGGGCTAGAATGGTGTGTGGAATGAATGTTTGAGCCATTTATTTGGGCACACTTTTTGGTTTATGTCTGCATCTATATGTTTTCTTGCTCTCTGGACCTTCTATCTTTTGGTGAGAAAAAGAGAACTGGGTAACAGTGATGAAACAGTGCTGGTTGGTTGAAGGACTGAGGATGGAGAATAAGAGACCTAAGTAGGAGGGTGAGGGTGAAATGGAGGGGGGAGGGGAGGAGGAAGCAGAGGGGTGGGGTGAAGAGGTATGTTAAAGATGGTGGTGTGAGTTGGAGAGAAGGCTGCCTGATGACATAGGACAGGGTGACATGGAGGCAGTTTGTTCATGGCTGCCCACTCAGGGGTTAAGGGCATGTGCCTACAGGTAGAGGTTGGTAGACAGAAACAGACAGACAGGTAGATTGATGCTGGTGTAGTGAGAGTTTCATACACTCAGCATTTAAACAGTTGAGTATGCTGTATATAGGTAGACAGATGGCTTGGTAGGTAGGTAGACAGGCAACCAGATAGATAGATTGATACTGGGATTAACGAGAATTTTGGACACTGGTAGCAGCCAATTGAGAGTATACTGTATAGGGATAGACAGACAGGCATACCAAAGTAATTTCAGACACATGTATCACAGTTCAATGAGAGTAATACTGTACTGTATATGTGTTGGTTTGGTTACAGATATGTTCATAGTGCCAGTCAGTGTGAAATATAATACAGTACTATTCTTCGTCTCCACTCTGTCTGTATATCTAATTATCTATCTGGCTGTCCCCTCCACTCTTCCTAGTGTTTCTATCCTTTTTTTCGTCTTATTTGTATTGGTCAGGACAATATGATGAATAAGAAGAATATACAATACAGTGTTTACTTAGTGGTGGTTTATTTGTAAGGCTGTTTCTGGGGGATAGGGAAATAGGTGAGGGGTGTTTGTATAACCAGGCAGTGGAGCCACCCTGTCGTATTAGAGTGCCATCACAAGAAGGCATCCCTCCACCACCAATGTATATTATTTACAGACTTTTAATATCAACATAATTTTCTTCAGTAACATAGGAGAGAAAGTGCAAGAGGCAGAATAAGTTGCCAAGGAAGAGGTGCCAAGAAGCCTCCCTTATAAAGCAAAGAAAATCAGTGAAGTGTTGGAAAGTATGAGACTCTTAGCTTATTTTGATTGTCTTGCCCATATTTGATTTATTTGTTTATTATTATTTTTTGGTGGTAGGTGGTGGCAACCATCATCCACTGACATGATGTACTGTAGTGCTGCCTTATTCTTCCTTCACCTTTATCATTCCTCTTGTGTCAGCCCTTTCCTGTTTCTTCCATCGTTTATGTCACTTTTATTACTCTTCTTTCCACTTCAAGTGGCTGTGCATTAAGTGATAAGCCTAATGGTCTCTTGTGACCCAGGAAACCATTTGCAGTGGTGGGTGGTGACCATATAACCAAATAACAGGGTGAATGGGAGACTGTTATGGTGCCCCTGTTGACTGGATTGAGAGAGACAAATGTGGCTTCCATTCAGGAACCATCCATCATCCAGTCCTGTTTCCCCCCATGAGGAGCATAGGATCCCGGGGCTAGGCAAGTTGGCCCTGACATTTAAGATGAGAGTGACCAGCCTCACTCATCTCTGAGTGGCATTACGTGAGCAATAAACTCCAACCATCCCTTGGATATAAACCTACACAGGCTCAATCCAAGTGGGGCACATTAATTACCCACTAAACCACCAGGTGCCATAATTTGGTTATATGGTTACCACCCAGCATAGTAAATGATTTCCTGGTGTACAGGAAACCATTTGGCATGTCAGTGTAGAGTCACCCATAGGCAGAAGGAAGAGGAAAGAATGAAGAAAGACAGAAGAGGGAGTGTAAAGTCACCCATAGGCAGAAGAAAGAGGAAAGAATGAAGGAAAGAAAAACAGAACAGTAAGAAAAAGAGAGGAAAGGACAGACACCCAAAGCAGCACTACATCAAGTGAGGGGATGATGAGCACCTACATCTACCACTAGGCACCGGTCCTCCATATTCCTCTCTGTGTTGCTGTAAGGGAATATTGGTTCACTGCACAGGATGGCCCTGCAAGGGCAGTTGCTTGTGTGTGGTTGATGGGTCTGCTTGGCTTTACAAAGCAGAGTTACTTACCAGCAAATTTGATTTTTCCATCATCATTTCTGTATCCTCTTCTGCTGTTTCTGATTCCATGTCTGTAATGTCTCTCTCTCTCTCTCTCTCTCTTTTTTTTTTTTTTTTTCCCCCCAATGCATCCTTCTGAATTCTGGTGTTTGTTACCAGACACAGTCCATTATCCATTTCAGTTCAGCGTCCCTGAATCACACGACATTATGCACTGATACTTTCTTACAGAGTGATTGTACGTAGATGATTAATGCTGATAGGTTAAGTCATGATGATAAATATTCTTTGTGCTAACTCTTGATGTTCTTGTAGTTTGTAAGAAAGAGAAAAAACTCCAATTTTTACTTAGGAAACTCTCGCAGTACTTCTGGTAAATTGATTGTGCATCAAAGATCACATAACTTGATTTCAGAAGTCATTGTTCACGGATTTAATATTTTCATGTCTTGTATCAATATTTATGTCTGCAGGTGTATAATATATAGTGGAATTAAGATGTTGGGTGATGTTGAAAATGATGATGGTGATGATGATGATGACTTGTATTAAGGTGTTTGGTTGTAAGATGTTTAGTGTTGTAGAATTATGCTGTTAGGTGGTGGTGATTGTGATGACGATGGTGGTAATAATGATGATGATGACAGTGTTTATATGTGTTGAGTCATACAGTATAGAGTTATGCTGTTAGGTGGTGGGGATTGTGGTGATGATGATGATGATGATATTGATGACGATGGTGATGGTGGTAATAATGATGATGATGACTGTTTATATGTGTTGAGTCATACAGTATTGAGTTATGCTGTTAGGTGGTGGGGATTGTGGTGATGATGATGATGATGATATTGATGACGATGGTGATGGTGGTAATAATGATGATGATGACAGTGTTTATGTGTTGAGTCATACAGTATTGAGTTATGCTGATAAGTGGTGGTGATTGTGATGATGATGATGATGACGATGGTGATGGTGGTAATAATGATGACGATGACAATGTTTATATGTGTTGAGTTATAGAGTATAGAGTTATGCTGTTAGGTGGTGGGGATTGTGGTGATGATGATGATGATGGTGATGACGATGGTGATGGTGGTAATAATGATGATGATGATGACAATGTTTGTATGTGTTGAGTCATACAGTATAGAGTTATGGTGTTAGGTGGTGATGATTGTGATGATGATGATGTATATTTATAATGTGTTCAGCGTTATAATTTATAAAACCGGTATTATGGTGGTGTTAGGTTGTGTGTCGTTTAGGCTGTACAGGGTGAGTCAAAAGTCTGGACACACAGGAGTAAATGTAATGGGTTCCTCTCAATGCAGGTGTAGTGTGACATATGGTAATGTTTTTATAGGAATAGTGCAACAGTTGTGGTAAGTGGGGGCGCCCATCATCCACTCACTTGATGTAGTGATTCTCTCTCTCTCTCTCTCTCAACAGATTACACTGTGACATGCCAAATGGTTTCGTGTGTGGCAGGAAACCATTTTGTACACTGGGTGGTAACCATATAACCAACTGGTG
Source organism: Coenobita brevimanus (assembly GCF_032717465.1). Lineage (NCBI taxonomy): Eukaryota > Metazoa > Arthropoda > Malacostraca > Decapoda > Coenobitidae > Coenobita > Coenobita brevimanus. The sequence goes on from NC_136959.1 coordinate 819,117, forward strand.
CCTGGTGGTGTAGTGGGGTAGGGCACACCAACTGGATAGATCCTGTAAGGGTTTGTATCTGAGGGATGGCTGGGTTTGTTGCTTATATTATGTCAGTTAGGGGAGTGAGACTGGCTACCATTGCCTTATAGGTCAAGACAGCCTAGCCCAGGGACCCTACACTCTTGTTTGTATGGGGCAGGTTGGATTGTGTGATGATGATGATGATGATGATGAGGAGGAGGAGATGGAGGACTGGCGATGATGATGATGAGGAGGAGATGGAGGACTGGCGATGATGATGATGAGGAGGAGATGGAGGACTGGCGATGATGATGATGAGGAGGAGATGGAGGACTGGCGATGATGATGATGATGAGGAGATGGAGGACTGGTGATGATGATGATGAGGAGGAGATGGAGGACTGGCGATGATGATGAGGAGGAGGAGGACTGGTGATGATGATGATGATGAGGAGGAGGACTGGTGATGATGATGATGAGGAGGAGGAGGACTGGTGATGATGATGAGGAGGAGGAGGAGGACTGGTGATGATGATGATGATGATGATGAGGAGGAGGACTGGTGATGATGATGAGGAGGAGGACTGGTGATGATGATGAGGAGGAGGAGGACTGATAAACAGGGTAAAATAAAAAAACAATCAACAGCATGTTAACTGAAATCACCCCCCCCCCCCACCACCACCACCACACACACATATTGTAACCATCTGTTATCTCCTCTATGAGAGACTGCTGCTATAAAAATCCATTTCTTATTCTTGCAAAGGCATCATCATTAAAATCTCAGTTTCCACCGGAAGATGGGATGAGGTAGGATTCGGAAACAAGGTAAGGGAAAATATAATGCGAGACTAATCAACAGTGTGTTCAGTGAAATGGACCACACACCATTCAGGCCTTCAGGAGATCCAGGTCTAGTGAGAGAGAGCATCAGAGTAGGTGAACAATCGGTATAAAGCTTCACTGAAATGGCCTACACAACCAAAAAACATGGGGTTAAATACAGTGAGCCATAGTTATGAAGTAGATATGTTTTCTTGGTTACTAGTCATGTCTGGCTATACTTTGGCATCAACTAAGCTGCAAGGGGTTAGGTGTGTGTGAGGTTATAGCAGCTGCTGTGTAGGCAGTTTTAATAGGTCAAGGAATACTCCCCTGCTGTCAGATTTTTCATCTGAGGGAGCTGGGTCTTACCCATAGCTTGAATTAGTACCTTGAAATGTCATAGCCATGAGGTAGGAATGTCTTCTTGGTTACCAATCATAAGCCTCCATTCTGACTACACCTGGCATCAGCTACATGAGATGGGGCAGGAATCAGGTTGGACTAGATGATGTAGGCAGTTTTGTTCACGTTAGGAGTCCTCTTTAACTAGTTTATCGATTGACATCTTGGTTACTAGTCTTATCAGCTGACCCTGGGGAGCAGGGTGTCTTAGTGGTAGAGTCTAGGTGGAGAGTTTGCGCCCTGCTTGGGTAGCTGCCTTGCTGAGAGAGGTAGTGCTCTCCCGTCACCCTATCCGGGTTGTATGATCTAACTAGGTCTAGCTGTCCGGTCTGATTACACATGCCATTTAATAAGCTGAAATGGGTTAGGAATCTGTGTTCGGTTAGAATTGATGATCTGTGGGCAGTTTTGTTCACCTTGGGAGTCTCCATTAGCCTATTGTGCAATGTTGGTTACTAGTCTTATCAACTACACTTGCCGTCAGCTAAGTTGAAGTTGGTTTGGAATGTTTGTTAGAATAGATGATCTGTAGTCTGTACTGGTCTGCTATGGAGCCCTCTAGAGTCAGTTTGTTCATCTGACATCTCCTTGGTTACTAGTTTTATCAGCCGTCCAGTCTGACTACACTTACCATCGATCTATCAGGACACGCTGTGCAGGCGATTTTAATCACATCAGGAAAAGCATCAAGTAATAAAGGAGTTCAGGGTTTAATCCCCATGTTTGGGGAGCGCGGTAGCACAGTGGTAGCGCGCTGGACTCGTAATCGGGGGATTGCGAGTTCGAGCCTCGCCCGGGCTGCCGTGCTGGGAGTGGTAGCTCGCTCCTGTAACCCTAGTGGGGCTATATAGTCCAATACAGGGCTTAGCTTGGGGAACTCCATTTCTCCCCATGTTCTCTCCTAAATTGAGGGGGCACGGTGGCTTTGTGGTAGAGCATCAAGCTCGTAATTGGGGAATTGCGAGTTCGAGCCTCGCCCAGGACTGCTGTGCCAGGAGTGGTAGCACGCTCCTGTAAGCTAGTGGGGCCATATGACCCAATACAGGGTATGGCTCGGGGGAATGCCATTTCTCCCCTTTTCTTCTAAATTGAATAGAAATTGCATGGGAAGACTTCACACTGGGAAAGTTACATACGGCCTTCATTAACTTGTTCAGTAGGATGGATCATTTTATAAGTTTAATAAAATTGTCAGGAGGCAGCAGGAATATACTGTATAAAGTCATTGTACTGAATGGGTTAAAAAAGTTCATCATCGTATAGTATAGTCTATGATTTTGACAAAATTGCCATCACCATCTTGAATGTTGAGCAGTAGCAAAAGAACATTATGATGATAGTCATGAAGAGGTGCTTTAGAAAGGATATACAGCTGTAGCTCAATGTTGGTACCACTGAGATACGTGAGACAAACTACAAAAGAACAAATCTGGGCAAAGTTAAGGTGAAAGAACAATAGTATCCATGTATTTCATCACTTTAGTTCATCCCACCACATCTTGGCAGATTAGTCATTTTGCAGCTTATTTCCCATATCACTGGCAAAATAGAATTATGCGGTGGCGTTACATTTTTCCGATAGAACTTCTTTGTTACTAGCACCATATTCTGTTGCAAGTATATATTAAACATTCAAGATAGATTCCACTTATAAGCCAAGGTAATGTGGACTGATGCCAAGGTGTTTTGAAAATATTTAATTTTATGTATGTTATTTTTTCCATGTGTAAATCACAACACATGCTGTTTCTTTACTCTGAAAGTTGTTAGGGTTCAGTATAACCATTCATTAGTCTTCCTGTACATTGCTTGCATTGAAATGTGTCTTCTTTAGAAAAGCACCATTAAAGAAGTCGCATGTATGTTTGGTGTCTGTGTCACTGTATACTGACAATGTGATTGTGTGTGCCATTGTGTATGTAAACGATGTGATAGGTTAAGCCCTGCATTTTGAGAAAGTTGTAGTCATGTTTTAAGTGGCCAAAATCGTGTTTTGTGCTTATCATTAAATTAGACGTGTCATCTTGTCGTACGAGGCTTCCTTGCTGTGCTGCTATATGGTTTCTTCATCTTTATATTCAAGTCTTATCTTCTGTTTCATGCAGTGTATTACTGTCTTTGTACGTGTGTCTGCCACAGAGTATTCTCTTCTGTCATTACTTAAATTTACTGCTTCAGTCTTCTTCATTTAGCTCTTCTGTCTTCTGCTTTATTTACGTCTTCTCTTGGTCATTGATGTCGTCCCACCTTCATTGACATCATCATCATTTTCTTCACTGACATCATCATCTTCACTGACGTCATCTCTCCTTCATTGACGTCATCTTTCCTTTATTGACATCATCTCTTCTTCATTGACGTCATCTCTCCTTTATTGACATCATCTCTTCTTCATTGACGTCATCTATCCCTCTTCATTGATGTTTTCTCCTTTATTGACATCATCTCTTCTTCATTGACGTCATCTATCCCTCTTCATTGATGTTTTCTCATGTCTGTTCATATTTCTCCACTCTTATGTCTTCTACCTTACTTACCTCTTTTATCACAGCACTAAGAAGTTTGGAAGCAAAAGTCCTAAGTAAAATTGCATAATTTTATCGAGTCACAAAACATTTTATGTACATGTTTGTAATATGTGCTCATGTCTATTTTGGTGGCATACAAGTGTAATAAATATAAATAAAATATTACCGGTCTTGTGGTCCTTTGAGTGTAGAATCTGTAATAAAAGATAAAAACCTGTAATAAAAACATATTAGTAAACCTGTAAGAGAGAAAATGTATTAATTATCAAAAGGAAGAAGAGACTCATTCACACTGATGTGTAGGGGTAATGTAGCCTGACCAGCTCCAGGAACACCTCCACCAGGGTGTCTGACCCGGTCATTCACCCCAGGCATCATGGTGGACCCCAGTGAGTGAGGTGGTGGCTGGCAGTAGCAGCCACCACACCCTCACTCTCTGGAGTCCACCAGAACACTGATGGTGGTGGCGGTGGTATGGGTGCAGTGTGTGTGTGGGGTAAGACAACAGATGTCTCCACACACACTGCACCCACACCACCAGCCACAGTACTGATGGTGGTGGTGGCGGGAGTGGGAGTGTGTTGTGTATGTGTGAATGTATGTATGTGGAAGGACCTAAGTCTCCACACACACATTCAGAACGCTCACACTCCCACCACCACCATCTTGGCTGAGGTGAGTGACTTGAGTCAGATCACTCCTCATGGAGGTTTTGGGTGGGGAGGGTAAACCCACTGGAGCTGGCCAGGTGGGGGAAGGGAAAGACGGTAAGCTGGAAGGAGGAGAAAGAAATGATTAGTTGGGGCTGAGATGGGGAAACAGATTGCCCCTCCGGCAAGCCAACCCCGTATAATCCCGACCGGGGATTGGAAATCTGGCCCTATCTAAACCCCTGCCCACCCCTCCCCTCCCCCTCTCCCAGCCCTTTCCCTTCCCCCATCACCCCTGCACATCATGACTCATATTCTTATTGGTAAGGACACTCCCTACCACCTCAGCTGTGCCAGATCACTTAAACATATTAGCACCTAAGTATCTTATAGGTGTAATATGCTAAATAAATCATTAGGAAAGAGGCGATAGTGAGCCGCTAAACCAATAAGAACACAGGCCACACAGACGCGCACACAGAGACAGACAGAAGGAAAGAGAGAGGATTGAGGGAAGGTTGGTGACGACTCCTGGATCCACATCTGGAGAGAGGGAGGAGAGGTGGAAGGTGGGATGAAGGGAGGTAAGGAGATAGGATGAAGAAGGTGGGAAGGACTGAAGGGGAGGATGAAATCTGCAGCCATCTGAAAAGAAGAGAGAAACTGTCAGTACAAATGCTGAAAAAATGGAAGTGTTCCTGAGACTAGCAAAAACAAAGTCCTGACTAGTTACCCCTGCAGCCTGAGTATGTCATTTCTTTATATATTTTTGCTATACAGTGATTTAATTAAGTTTTAGGGATACTTCTCAAACTGCAAGAATTAGATACAGCATTTATGAGCTTTATCGGATTCCTTGCTGAAAACAATCTAGTGGTACCCTGAATAAACCTAAGTTATTGGGATGGAGGAGATAATAGCTAAAGATCATCAATAAATAGACTTAATTCTTACAATACTCCTAACCCACAATCACATCTACCAGGGGTGGAATGTTATGAAAAAGTACTTGGTGGCACAGAAGGCCTTACAACACATCTACATTGGCAATTCATCATATCTTATAAACCTTTGCATCCACTTATATGCTCTTTACATCACCTTAATATCAACATACTCTGCATCAATAACATACAAGAGGATACTAAGGTGTATAAGGCTTAATAAACTGCTAAGGAAGAAGTGTTACAGACTGACAACGCCACTCAATACATGCCCTACAGTCCTATGATTTGACTAGTGACAAGACTCATAGCAAACCTGAAAATGAGAGAGAGAGATGATGGAGGAGTGAGTATCTGAGAGTGAGGCTGTTGGGAGAATGACAAGTGGAAGATGCCTGGTGGATTACTACAGCTCTAGGATCGGAATGAAGTCTGGTTTGCATGCTATGGTTCAAATCCTTCAGGTGAAATGGGGATTTTTCTATCATATAAAACTGCTATCAGGGGGGTATATCAGTCTCCTGCCCTATTACATTCTGGACTACAGTAGCCTTAATCCCTTACACTATGAAAAGGGCAACTTGGGAATAGCAGTTGTTTATACCTGTGACTTACACCTTGCTAACCTAGCTGCCTAAAACGCCCATCTCTACAGCATACATGTACTGTACTTCTGGCATGGCCGGCCCACCTCCAGCCACTAACACAGTCCACCCCACTCACTCATCCAGTTTCTGATCTAATGGGGTGAATATCATTACATCTACCAACCAATCTATAACAACCACATTCATAGGGAATTCTGACTCCATCATGGCCTGCTACACTCATTTTACTCTAACTTGACCTAAAACTGCCATCACTCCATCTTGAATGCTGAGCTGTAACAATAGATTAGCACTAGAATATGGTATGAATCACCCAGAATGTGTCATGGAAAGCACACAGAGCCATAGCATTATCTGAGTCTACCTTTGAGTATGTATTAAAAAAAAAAAAAAAAAAAAGGCAAGTAAAGGTGAGAGAACTATAACTCTGATAACCCATCCTACCCACTCTTCACTGCCCACCCCGTGCATTTTTATTCCTTCCTCACCCCTGAACCTGCACCTTACTGGCCTACCTAAAACACTCATCTCCACAGCATGTACGTTCCCTGGTACAGCCTACTTCCTACAGCCTAGCATTGGGACCCTATACAGATGATGGATGGTGGGTTGAAAGAATGAGATGAAACACACATCCTCACAGCATATCCTATCCTCGGACCCCTATTCAGGTGGGGTAATAAAGGGATAGATGATGGATGGACAGACTAGCCCTGGGTTCCTACACACCTGATGGGACAGTATGGGATTGGATGATGGACAGATGACAGCAAGAATAATACAAGACTGATGTCCTTATTGAACAGCCAAGCCTCAGCCTCCTACACTCGTGATGGGACAGATGATGGAAGGTGGAAACTTGAGCTACAAATGACATCTTCGGGCCAGGGGTAAATGGCTATCCTTTTCAATCTACTTTCTATCTATCTATCTCTTTCTGATTGTGAGAAATAAATGATAAATAAGTAAAGGTATTATACTGACCAGAAATAAGAAGCAAAGATACCTAACAATCCTACTAAAACACAGGCCATCAACCTCTCTGGCCAAACAATCCAGCTATACATGTAAACAGACTTGGCTGACTGCATTCTCCTTTCATCAGCTTTATGTATACTGAAAATCATGTATACAGAACTGCTTCTATCACCCCTACACACGAGTACTGTATATATACCTCCGCTTTGGTGCCGTCTCTCGATGGCACTGATTAAGACCAGGCAGTTCTGATGCCTGATTATACAGATGTCCCTTAACTCCCTCCCTATTCCCAAGGAATGGTGGACTGCAGGAAAAGGAAAATTTCAGCCTGTAGTCCACTGGGTTACTGTTTAAATGAGCTTGGGGTCATAACAGCATTAATATTACTATAAATTTAAGTGCTGGTGTCTCAAAACAAATAAATAATAAAGAATTTTCGATGAAGTCCTTGACATATTCCGCCAATGGGTCTACTGTGACTGGCTGCGCACCTGTGTTGTAGGTAAACCTATTCCACATAAAACAAGTAATCCTTTTCTGCATAAAACAAGTATTCCTATTCCGCATAAAACACTTCCTATTTTCTAGTAATCATGATTCTACTGTACTTTAATCTGCAATGCAAGAAACACTACAGATCTTTAAGCTGCTTCCACAGTGTTGTTAAGATGGAAACCAAGAAACGCTGACTGCTGTGTCTATACATCATCTTTGGTGGTGATGTTGGTGATGCACAAACCATGGACATAAACATCATTGCAACAGTTAACAGGAATTAGCAGAAGAGGATGGAGAATGAGAGACTAACAAGCAGAATGTATGTGAGTGAGGTGGAGGGATGGGGAGGCCATGGATGAGATGGAGGGATGGAGTGGAGAGGTATATGAGAGAGAGGGGATGTGAGCTGGGAGCAGGGCAGTGAAATGGCGGGGGACAGGGCGACATGGAGGCAATTTGTTTGTGGTCACCCCTTTTGGGATTAAGGCATCTGGCAATAGATACATAGACAGCAGTGACATCCATACCTATCCAATGAGGGTTAGTGAACTGAACATAAACATTATCAGCTGTAAGGTCCATACCATTCAATGAAGCATAGCATTTTGATGACCATAAGAACTATTGGCATGAGAATTACTGAAAAGGTTACCATGGCATCCTCCGTGAGCTCCACATCTCTCAAATAAATCTTAGTACACCAGTGAGAACACACACCATTACAATTAAAATGATCTATCTAGCTATCTATTGTCAAACGCCTTAATCCCATACAGAGTGGCCACCAGCAAATAGCCTCCACGTCACCCTGTCCCCCGGCATTTCATTGCCCTGCTCCCAGCTCACACACCCCCTCTCTCATATACCTCTCCACATCATCCCTCCATCTCATCCTTGGCCTCCCTCTCCCTCTCTCCCCTTCCACCTCACTCACATACACTCTCCTCGTCAGTCTCTCACTCTCCATCCTCTCGACATGGCCAAATGATAAGATTGGCTACCATGAAATCCTAAGTGAATTTTTTAGGTCACCAATGGGGTTTACCATTTTGAGGATTTTTGCTTATCATTTTTGGGAGATTTTTGCTTATCATTTTGGGGGTATTTTTGCTTACCATTGAGGGGAACTGTTTCTTCACTGGGATACAAACCAACAGACAATGGAAGCAACCCTTAACCCTTTGAGTCTGGATAGCGTCTTTCGTCACACATTCCTGCCATTACGAGATGATTTTATTCACATCGGGAAAGGCCTCTGAGAGTTAAAAGGTCTATCAAGGCTCTATCTAAGGCCTGTAGGGGTCTATCAAGGCTCTATCTAACGCCTGTGGTACTGAAGGGGTTTATCAAGGCTCTATCTAAGGCCTGTAGGGGTCTAACAAGGCTCTATCTAAGGCCTGTGGTACTGAAGGGGTCTATCAAGGCTCTATTTATCTTGCATATAACTGGTTTTCATCTGACAGAACTGGGTCGCTCTCATAACTTGAATTTTATGATGTTGTTGTTGCATGAAATCCGAGCCTGTGGTGGCAATGAGTCTCCTTGGTTGCTAGCCAAATTTACCCTCCAATCTGACTCCACCTTGCCGACCAAGTTTACCCTCCAATCTAACTGCACCTGGCCATCACTGAGCTAAAAAAGGGGCCCTGGATCCTTGTCAGGTAAACACAAACGCACTATAGGACAAACACACACACACACACACACACACACTTCTAATGTGAATAAAATCAATGTAGAGATGGCAGGAGTAAAATGGCAGAGACGTAAGCAGACTCCCTGGGCTATAACTTAATGGCTAAACATAAAGGTACAAAAGAAGGCTTACCTGTATGCCACCTCAACAGCAGCCAACACAAGAACTGAGAGTGAGCACATATTACACCATTTAACCCCTTAACAATGCACCCACACCGGCGCTGTCACATATGAATAAATGCTATGGGATTTGATAAGAGAAAATGCTATTAGATTTAACCAGAAAAAGTGCTATGATGTTTAATAAGAGAAAGTGCTATGGGATTTACTGTAACCAAAGAGAATGCTACTGGATTTAACCATAGAAAATGTTACTGGATTTAACCATAGAAAATGCTATTGGATTTAACCACAGATCAATGAAGGCAGCTGTTAAGGGGTTAAAAAAAATATACTACAGATATAAGAGTTACATTTCTCAAACACTCTGTCCTCATTATAAGCTATGTTAAAAAATACAATACTTTTTTTTCATAAGACTGGTACTGTGAATCAGGAGAAACTGGTGATTTTAATGCAACCTTTTACACACAACTGGTCCTGTTAATAATATAGGTCACACCCAACGACCTGGAACGAGGCCATAGAGTGATTTCAGGGGGATTGAATAAAGAGGCTGCCTGAGATTGGGCAGTGTGGAGAGCTGTCATTAAGCGGACTGAACAGAGAGGCGGCTAGAGATCAAGCAGCGTGAAGGGCCGTCATTAGGTGACTGTGGTCGACACATGCAAGGACATTGGAGCCTTCAGGAACAAACGAAAGTGTTTCAAAATATAGTGCCTTTTCCACATGTGACGGTAAATTGGTGGGAAACTATCAAATCAGGCTCACAGGTACCAATGTAACTTGAAAAGCCAAAATTTCTACAAGTTAATGTGGACTTAGTGGCATAAAAAAAAAGCATATTAAAAAATCAGGGATGATCCAAAATATAAAATAAACTTAATCCACTCCCACTGTATGGTATATTTAGGGGAAATCTAAGCCTTAAATGTACCAATGTATTTAAAAAGCCAATATTTCTATAAATTCATGTGGAGTTAATGGCAAAAGGATATATATAAAAAGTGGACACAGATGCATTTCAAGATTTTACAACTTTCTGGTTAACTGGTCAAACAGGTTTATAGGTACCAATGTGATTTTTTTTTTTACGGCAATTTTTCTAGTTTCTGTGACCTTAATAGCAGAAATAAATTATAAAATGTGAATTACAATGAGGACAACAGAGTGCTGCAGTGTAAGTCAAATGAATTATCTGTCATGGAAAATCTTGCAGGATGTATGGAATCTTCAGCTGTCCACAGAGAGCAGATGTGTTGAGACGCTGCCTTGATGCTGGAGTGAAGAAGCGCAGATGAAGTTGCAGCGCTGATCTTGACACTCCCTGAACTGCCTATCCACCCGCAAAACCAAAGATGCACTGTTAGACATAAATAAGATGCTAGAAAACACAATAACCCATAAGCTTTTACATATGCTGGAGTCAGAGGCTGAATAGTAATGTACAGAGTTAAAGCCTTGCTATCTGTTACTATTAGGGCTGGCAAGGTACAGAGTTATGGCCTTGTTATCTGTCATCTTTATGTGTCGTTTTTGGTGCTGGTGATGGAGGCCTTCATGTGGTGGCAAGAATTAACAGGGCAACGGTTATATAAATGTCCCTCAACCTCCTCCCTATATTTTTTTTTTTTTTTTTTTTTTTTTTTTTTTTTTTTTTTTAAGTGAGGAAAAAGGAACCAAAGGCTGAGACCACATGAATGTTCCTTCCAAGAAAGAAACAAAAACAATACAAAAGAGAGCCAAATTCAAGATCCATTCATTTCGAGATGCCTGGACACACTGCGTTTGAAAGACTGGAGATCACAGCTAGCAGGAAATACAGACAGAGGGAGACAGTTCCAGAGTTGACCTGTTGCATAAATGAAGGACTGAGAGTAACGGTTAACTCTTGCATTAGAGAGCTGGACAGCAAAAGGATGAGAGTTTGTTGCTAGACAGGTGCTACGCGCCCATCGTAGAAGTGGAGTGATGCAAGCGGACAGCTCAGAGAAGCAGTGACCATTGAAGTAGTGATAGAAAAGAGATAAAGATGCAACAGTTCAGCAAAGAGACAAAGGTTGAAGGGAGCCAGTAAGAGGAGGAGAGTTGATGAGATGAATAGCCTTTGACTTCACCCTATTGAGAAGAGCTGTATGTGGGGAGCCTCCCCACACATGAGAGTTGTACTCTAAACAGGAGCGAATAAAACCCGTGTATAAAGTCAACAACTATGCAGGAGTAAAGAAGGCACGGAGTCGGCTTAGCAAACCCAATCTCTTGGAAGCAGATTTTACAAGAGATGCAATATGATCTTTCCAAGATAAGTCCTGTGTGAATGAAACCCCAACCATGTTCAAGGATGATGCAGGATTGAACTGGATATTATTAAACATTTGAGGGTACTCCTGTGGAAGATTTTGACGGGTTGATAGGTGTAAAAGCTGAGTTTTTGATGCATTAAACACAACAAGATTATTTTTACCCCAGTCAGATATACAAGCCAAGTCAGACATTAGGTGTGCCATAACCTCATCCCTTGTTTGTCGAAATAACTGCTAAGATGGACGTTGCGGGAACCAAATGGAAAGGTGAAGGGTGGAATCATCAGGTTACGAGTGGATAGGGTTTGATGTACAGCTTAGACGATCACTGATGAATAAAAGGAAGAGTGGGTGATAGGACAGACCCCTGTGGAACACCACTGTTATTAAATCTAGGAGAAGAACGATGGCCGTCTAAAACAGCAGCTACAGAACGACCAGAAAGGAAGCTATAGATGAGGGCACAGATAGAAGGATAGAAACTGTAAGAGGGCAGTTTGGAAATTAAAGATTTATGCCAGACTCGACTGAAAGCTTTTGAGATGTCAAGTGCAATGGCAAAGCTTTCGCCAAAGTCCCGAAAGGAAGACGATCAGGAATCTGAAAGGTAGGTGAGAAGATCGCCAGTGGAGCGTCCCTGACAGAACCCATACTGACGATCAGAAAGAAGGTTGTAATAGGAAAGATGCTTTAAAATTTTTTGTTAAGAATGGACTCGAAAACTTTTGAGACACAGGATGTTAAAGCAATTGGACAATGGTTAGAGGGTTGGGAACGGTCACCCTTCTTTGGGACCGGCTGAATGAGAGCAAACTTCCAGCAAGAAGGAAAGGTACAAGTAGAAAGTCAAAGGCAAAAGAGTTCACCTAGGCTGGGTGTAAGCACAGAAGCACAGTTTTTGAGGACAACAGGAGGGACTCCATCAGGCCCATATGCCTTGTTAGTATTGAGGCCAGTGATGGCAGAAAATACATCAGCTGAAGAAATATTAATGTCAGCCATGAGGAAGTCAGAGGGGGAAAGTGAGGGAGGAACAGCACCGGAATCGTCTAAGGCGGAATTGGAGGAGAAAGTCTGGGCAAATAGATCTGCTTCATCAGTAGAAGAAATAGCCACAGAGCCATCAGAGTAGAAAAGAGGAGAGATGGATGATGAGGTAAAGTTGTTAGAATGGTTTTTGGCAAGGTGCCAGAAGGAGCGGGAAGAAATCGAGTTGGAGAGTTGAGAATATTTAGTACAGATGATATTATTTTTTGTAGAGTGAAAAACAGACTTAGTATGATTCTGCACAGAAACATAAAAAAGATGTGATTCAGGGATGGGTTGGCTCTGGTACCTTTTATAGCCCCTCTCCTTGTTGCAGACAACATTAGAACAAGTGTGATTAAACCAAGGCTTTCTTGCATTAGTCAGAGGATATGAGAATGGAATGTATGTTTCCAAGCCCGAGAGAGTAACCTCCATAATGCGCAAGGCACACTCAGATGGCTCCCGGCCATGGAAGCAATAATCATTCCAGGGAAAATCAAAGAAGTACTGCTTGAGGGCCTCCTAATCCGCAGCTCCAAAATGCCACAGATGACATTTCTTTGGATGGTCCACAGGCCGTGCCAGAGCAATAGGACAGGTTAAAGTAACAAGGTTATGATCGGAGGAGCCCAACGGAGAGAGAAAATTAACAGTGTAAGCAGGAGGATTAGTTGTAGGGAAGAGGTCAAGTATGCTGGAGCTCTCTCTACGGAAGTCAGGGATATGGGCTGGGTGCTGTACAAGCTGCTCTAGGTCATTAATTCCTACATGCTGGGGGTTTTCCGATGTTGCACGCTCCTCCCTACAGGGGATATCCGTGATGGAAAACAATACCTTAACTTCAAACCCTAATATCTGCCAAACTATAACAGTTAGAGAAAAAATTAAAGATACATAAGAATCACCAACTCTTCCTCTTTCAAATGAAAGTATCCCCACATCTCCAAGTGGTCCCGTTGATCAGTAAGGGTAAGTTAAAGTTCAAATGGTGGCGGGAAGATGCTTGTGGCTATACACGTCAACCGGCGTTGCTCCACGCCTAAAATCATGACTGCTATACACGTCAGCCGGCGGTTACGGATTAAGGATAGAAAAGATGAAGGCTTGTTCACCAGGTGGATCAGTGAAAGGAGAGGAGAGCCAAAGGTGGTGGTGAACATTGAAATCTCCTAGAATGGAGATTTCAGAGAAAGGAGAAATGGATAGAATGTGTTCTATCATAAAAGTAAGATAGTCGAAGAATTTTTTATAGTCAGCAGAATTAGGAGATACGTAAACAGCGCAGATATATTTAGTCAGAGAATGACAGGACAGCCGAAGCGAGACAGTAGAGAATTCTGAAGAATCAAGTTCAGGAACACGAGAGCAGGATAGGTCGTTGCATACATATACACAACATCTGCCTGTGGCTTTGAAATGAGTATAAAGTAGGAGGATACAGAGAAGGGTTTGCTGTCAGCTGCCTCAGACAGCTGAGGGTCAGTAAGGAAAAGAAGGTGAGGTTTAGCCTAGAGGAGGAGATGTGGTGTTCAACAGACAGAAAGTTAAAGGAAAGACCGCGAATGTTGCAGAAATAGAGAAGTGAGTCAGACAGTGGATCCAGGCAGCTCAAAGAGTCGTCACCGGGAGAGGGTCGGATGGAGGGGGCATTTATGCTCCCCCCTCCCCCTGGAACTCCGAGGCATTGTTAAAGTGCGCCATTTTTCTTTTATTTAATTTTGAAGGAAGTGTAGTGTGTACTGTGCATGTAGTTTGGTGCTGATAGTTAGAGAAACTTGTATTGGAGAACATGCTGGCCTACTGTCTGTGTTACTGAAACACTGAAAAAGTTCAGCAAAGGGGGATGGTCAGGAACTAGTCCCAAGAGCTGATGAAACAGGAGCTCCGGCTCTCCCTGTCATCAGCTTTCCATCCACCTTGGGAGTACTATCCTGGTCGAATGGTGCTACAGTCTACTCCTCATATGGTGGACTGCATAGGGTAACTTAAGTCCACAAAGGTCACCTTCACATACACCAGGAACCACCAACACCACCACAACAACATTATTTAAAATCCACAGTAAACTTCAGAGAAAAGTGCATTGAACATTACAACATATACTCTATTTTATCCTTGCTCCTCTACTCTTTTTACTCTAACTTGACTTAAAACTATCATCCCTCCTTCTTGAATTCTGAGTTGTAACATTAGATTAACACTGGAGTATGATGCTAGTCACAAAGCAGTGCCATGGCAAGGATGTGGAGCCATAACACTGTCTTTTCCTGCCAGTGATCTATGTGAAATAAGGAACAAAACAACAAAATTCCAGGCCAAGTTAAGATAAAGGAAACAGTACAGTAGTTAATATGATTCTTATGTTTAAATTGTGCGTGTCAGGTGGAGGTAAACTTGTACGGACTGTGGCTGGTATTTGTTGTCATTCTTGCCTATACGCGCTGATCCACTATTGTTGCAGTTGGTATTTTTATCTTGTTAGTATCATACGACCCCACACTCTCCTGGAAAGCAAAAAGAAACATTTAATAATTTGCTCTGAAATGCCAGCCATCATCATCATCATCTTCACCATTATCATCATCGTCATTACCATCATTATCATCATCATCACCTAGATCACTTTTCCCTCCTAAGGATGGGGTGAGGTAGGGTCCAGAGGGGGGGAAAAAAAAAAATCCTCCCAAATGAATGGGCCACACTCTCACCCACTCACCAATCGAGCCCCTGGAATCCTGCCTCCACCTCACAGTCATTAATATCCACACTGCTCTTTCTTCTATAAACATTTTCATAACTCTGTTTCCCTTACAATATTTGTGTCACTTTCATCTGACACAGCTAGGTCACTCTCACTGCTTGAATACACAGAGGGTGACATTTTTTCCTTTAGTAACTAGGCACGTTGGGTTAGCACTCATGATCACTAAGGCATTAAAAAATAAGTAAATAATAATAATAACAAAATAATAATAATAATAACAATCTCTCTATCTATCTATAGTCCGACACCCTAATCCCACAAAAGGGTGGCTGCAGACGAAACGCCTCTAACTCCCTCTGTCTCCCACCATTTGACTGCCCTCCCCCCAACTCACTCCCCCCTCCCTCATATACCTCAGTGTATTTCTCCTAATTTTCTCTATCACATCCACCCCACAACGTTCTTTCTTCATTCGTCAACCTGTCCCTCCATGTCACTCCACATGCTCCTCGCAGATAACTAATTTCCACTGCTCTCACTCTTGACTTGTTCCCCTCTAGCAAGGTCCACACCTGGCTTCCATACGTTAGGGTAGGGATCACAATACTATCATGCAGTGACTTCTTAACTTCCATACTCACCTCCCTATTTCTCATCACCGCTTTCAGTGAACCAACAACCTTCCTTCCCTGCTGTACCCTTTCATGTACTTCATCCCCAAAACTTCCATCCTTACTCATCACACTACCCAAGTACTTCAATGCTTTCACATTCTCCATATCCCCACCATCCAACCTCACTGTGCATTCTGTGACTTCATTCCTCTCAAACACCATAACTTAGCTCTTGTTTACATTAACTTTCAGATTCCCCTTCTTACACACTGTCCCATATTCATTCACCAAACCTTGCAACTCCCATTCATCTTCACTCAACAATACTGTACCAGTATCATCAGCAAACAGCAACACCGGAATCTTTCACACCTCACCCTCATTCATTAGAGCCACCCCCACATCCACTGCCCTATCTTGCACCTCCTTTACAACCTTATCCATATATCAAACAGCCATGGAAACATCACACATCCCTGTGTCAGTCCCACATTGAGATCAAAGAACTCACTCAGCTCACCATCTACTCGCACTGTAGCCCTAGCTCCCTCGTACATACTCTTCACAGCACTCAACGATTTCCCATCCACTCCATGTATTCTTAATACCTTCCACATACCTTGCCTACCTACTGTGTCATATACTTTCTCCAAGTCCATGAAGGCAGCATACACTTTCTTTCTCTTCTCTAGATACTTGTCCACTGAATATCTAAGAACAAATATCTGATCTACACACCACTGTCCCTTCTAAAATCCCCTTTGTTCTTCTCCAACTAGCCCCTCTGTTATATGCCTACCCTATCAATAAGTACTCTATCACATACAATAAAAGCTCGATTAACCGGAATGCATGGGGAGTCTTCCATTCCGGATATGGAATTTTCCAGATAACTGAATGTTACTCTTAGAAATTTTCTGGGAGGTCAAACAAATGAAAAAGGACCAAACTTGGGACTTTATTTCATAAACTACATTATTCAGTATTATATACAATACAGGTAAGATACAGTACAAGTACACTACAATACATAAAAAAGACACCAAGAGAAATTGTACAGGACTGAACACAAACCAGCAACCATTACCAAAAATTATTTAAAGAAAAATTTACAGTAGCATATGTTACAGGCCAAAATAATTTCGAAAACTTAGCTGCATACACTACTTTATCCTGTACTGTACAGAACTAATCACGAATTACAGTGGGATCATCAGGATCATGAGATGAGGATTCAGACAGTGGAGAAGGAGAAGTGCAAGGAACAAGGTCAGGAGCTGAAGTGGAAGGAACTGGGTCAGGAGCTGAAGAAGTGGAAGGAACTGGATCAGGACCTGAAGAAGTGTAAGGAACAGGATCAGGATGGCAGAGCGTGGGCGATTTGAATCAGCAACGAACAGTATCCAGAATATATTCAACCCCATGCCAGATCATATTTGCATTCCAGTTATATGGATGTGCCGATGCATCGGATGCCAGTTAATCAAGCTTTTACTGCAGTTTCCCAACACAATAAGAAGGCAAATACCCCTATGGTTACCACATATTTCTCTCTCCCCTTTTCCTTTGTATGAAGGAACAATTATACCTGATTTCCAGTCCTCTGGAACCCCCCTCTTCCCAAGCCAATCTACACAACTTTCACATCCACTCCACGACAATCTCACCCCAATACTTCAGCATTTCACCACACACTCCATCAATTCCTAGGGCCTTTCCCATCTTGATCTTCTTCATTGCTTTAACTACTTCTGCCCTACTGATCTCTTCCTCCCTCTTCTCATCTCTTCTTCTCCCGGCTATTCCCCAGCCACTTATACTGGCATTGCTCTCACTCTTCACATTCAACAAATCCTCAAATAATACTAATACTAATAATGGGGTGCTTTGTGGGGTGAAGACAATTGACAATCGTCATGGTCGAGCCTGCCACAGACGTCGTAGGACACGCATGCTCATGAATCATATTCTGCATTTGTTTGTGTGCACTTGTGATAGGATTAATGTCATTCCTACTTACAAAACCACTTACACTCTCCAATGAATACACACAACAAGAGCTCATTCATTTGTATGAGTCATACAAAAAGGTAAAAATATTCTAATCTGGCAAGTCTAGCAACTAGTCAGCTCATTCATCCCTTATAATTTAATGTTTTCTATGTTAATTCTTTAGAAATGAGTAGATTTGTATCTCTTAATATATGGTTTCAATGAGGAAAGTCATATTTTCCTCCTCTGAGACGATTTACTAACTTAAATTTATTAATGCCTAAATTCGCCTTCAGTCAACGATTTCGACAAACCGTCCCAAATCCAGGAACGGTCAACAGTCATTTTTTGCCTGCTCGTGAGAGAGGTCGGAAGGCTGGACTGAAGTCGAGAGGACGCACGCTGAGAATCAGAATCGTACTGTTCTGTTCCCCTGTGCATTAATAGGGGTGGCCATCAATTTCCTCAGATTATGAATGATTTTTTTTTTTTTTTTTTTATGCGAGGAAGAAGGAACCAAAGGCCATGAGCCCGCAGTAACAGTTCCCTCCAAGAGAAAAACAAAATACAATGGAGAGCCAAATTCAAGATCCGATCATTTTGAGATGCCTGGACACACTACGTTTGAAAGACTGGAGATCATAGGCAGCAGGAAATACAGACAGAGGGAGACAGTTCCAGAGCTGACCTGTTGCATAAATGAAAGACTGGGAGTAACGGTTAACCCTTGCATTAGAGAGTTGGACAGAAAAGGGATGAGAGTTTGCTGCCAGACGGGTGCTACGCGCCCGTCGTAGAGGTGGAGGAATGCAAGCAGACAGTTCAGAGGAGCAGTGACCATTAAAGTGGCGATAGAAAAGAGATAAAGATGCAACAGTGCGGCGAAGAGACAGAGGTTGAAGGGAGTCAGTAAGAGGAGGAGAGTTAATGAGACGAAAAGCCTTTGACTCCACCCTATTGAGAAGAGCTGTATGTGGGGAGCCTCCCCACACATGAGAGTTGTACTCCACACAGGGGCGGATAAAACCCCTGTATAGAGTCAACAATTGTGCAGGAATAAAGAAAGAGCGGAGTCGGCTTAGCACACCCAATCTCTTGGAAGCAGATTTTACAAGAGATGTAATATGATCTTTCCAAGATAAGTCCTGAGTAAATGAAACCCCAAGCATGTTCAAGGATGATGCAGGATTAAGCTGAATATTATTAAACATTAGTGGGTATACCTGTGGAAGATTTTGTCGGGTTGATAGGTGTAAGAACTGAGTCTTAGATGCATTAAAGACAACCATATTATTTTTACCCCAGTCAGAGATATGAGCCAAGTCAGACATTAGGTGTGCCATAGCCTCATCCCTTGTTTCTTGAAGTAACTGTTGAGATGGGCGTTGCGGGAACCGAATGGAAAGGTGAAGGGTGGAGTCATCAGCGTATGAGTGGATAGGGTTAGATGTACAGCTTAGAAGATCATTGATGAATAAAAGGAAGAGAGTTGGTGATACGACAGAGCCCTGAGGAACACCACTGTTGATAGATCTAGGAGAAGAACGATGGCCGTGTACAACAGCGACTATAGAACGACCAGAAAGGAAGCTAGCGATGAAGGCACAGAGAGAAGGATAGAAACCGTAGGAGGGCAGCTTGGAAATTAAAGATTTATGCCAGGCTCGATCGAAAGCCTTTGAGATGTCAAGTGCAATGGCAAAGCTTTTGCCAAAGTCCCGAAAGGAGGATGACCAGGAGTCTGAAAGGTAGGTGAGAAGATCGCCAGTGGAGCGTCCCTGACGGAACCCATACTGACGATCGGAAAGAAGGTTGTGATAGGAAAGATGCCTTAAAATTTTTCTATTAAGAATTGACTCGAAAACTCTTGAAATACAGGACGTTAAAGCAATTGGACGATAGTTGGAGGGTTGGGAGTGGTCACCCTTCTTTGGGACTGGCTGAATGAGAGCAAACTTCCAGCAAGAAGGAAAGGTACAAGTTGACAGACAAAGACGAAATAGTTTGCCTAGGCAGGGTGTAAGCACAGAAGCACAGTTCTTGAGAACAACAGGAGGGACCCCATCAGGCCCATATGCCTTGTTAGTACTGAGGCCAGTGATGGCAGAAAATACATCAACTGAAGATATTTTAATGTCAGCCATGAGGAAGTCAGAGGGGGGAAGTGATGGAGGAACAGCACCGGAATCGTTTAAGGTGGAATTGGAGGAGAAAGTCTGTACGAAGAGATCTGCTTTATCAGTAGAAAAAATAGCTACAGAACCATCAGAGTAGAAATGAGGAGGGAAGGATGATGAGGTAAAGTTGTTAGAAAGATTTTTGGCAAGGTGCCAGAAGGAGCGGGAAGAATTCGAGTTGGAGAGTTGAGAGCATTTAGTATGGATGAAATTATTTTTAGTAGAGCGAAGAACAGACTTAGCACGATTCCGGGCAGAAACGTAAAGATGATGTGATTCAGGGGTGGGTTGGCTCCAGTACCTTTTGTAGGCCTTCTCCTTGTTGCGGACAGCATTAGAACAAGCGTGATTAAACCAAGGCTTTCTTGCGTTAGTCAAAGGATATGAGAAAGGAATGTATGCTTCCATGCCCGAGAGAATAACCTCCGTAATGCGCAAGGCACACTCAGATGGCTCACGGCCATGGAAGCAATAATCATTCCAGGGAAAATCAAAGAAGTACTGCCTGAGGGCCTCCCAGTCCGTGGCTCCAAAATGCCACAGACGACGTTTCCCTGGAGGGTCCACAGGCCGTACCGGAGTGATAGGACAGGTTAAGGTAATAAGGTTGTGATCAGAGGTGCCCAACGGAGAGAAAAGATTAACAGAGTAAGCAGAAGGATTAGTTGTGAGGAAGAGGTTGAGTATGTTGGAGCTCTCTCCAAGGCGGTCAGGGATACGGGTAGGGTGCTGTACAGGCTGCTCTAGGTCATTAAGGATAGAAAAGATGTAGGCTTGTTCACCAGGTGGATCCGTGAAAGGAGAGGAGAGCCAAAGGTGGTGGTGAACATTGAAATCCCCAAGAATGGAGATTTCAGAGAAAGGAGAAATGGACAGAATGTGTTCCATCATAGAAGTAAGATAGTCGAAGAATTTTTGATAGTCAGTAGAATTAGGGGATAAGTAAACAGCACAGATATATTTAGTCAGAGAATGACAGGAAAGCTGAAGCCAGAGTGTGGAGAATTCAGAAGAATCAAGTTCAGGAACACGAGAGCAAGATAAGTAGTTGCGTATGTATACACAACAGCCACCTTTGGCTTTGAAATGAGTATAGAGAAAGTAGGAGGATACAGAAAAGGGTTTGCTGTCAGTTGCCTCAGACAGCTGAGTCTCCATTAGAAAAAGAAGGTGAGGTTTAGAGGAGGAGAGGTGGTGCTCAACAGAGCGAAAGTTAGATGAAAGGCCGCGAATGTTGCAGAAATGAAGAAGAAGAGAGTCAGACAGTGGTTCCAGGCACCTCGAGTCGTCACTGGGAGAGGGGCAGATGGCGGGGGCATTTATGGTCCCCCCCCCCTGGGGACTCCGAGGCTGGGTGAATTGACGCCATTTTTGGTGAATTTTGAATAGGAAGTGTAGTGTGTACTGTGCATGTAGTTTGGTGAAGATAGTTAGAGAAATTTGTACTGGAGAGCATGCTGGCCTACTCTCTGTGTAACTGAGACACTGAAAAAGTTCAGCAAAGGGGGATGGTCAGGAACTAGTCCTGAGGGCTGATGAAACGGGAGCTCCAGCACTCCCTGTCATCAGCTTTCCATCCACCTCGGGAGTACTGCCCTGCTCGACTGGTGCTACAGTCTACTCCTCGGAAATTACAAAATAAACAATTTGGATAATATAGTGTCATACAGTATGTATATATTTCTCAAAGTGGCTAATCAATCCAGAATAGAATATATTCTCTATAATAAGTATATATAGAAAACTATATATATATATATATATATATATATATATATATATACCTGTATGTGCTTTTCACTTTCACTCACAAAATACACACTGCTTCCTTTTTTTTTTTTTTTTTTTTTTTTTTTTTTTTTTTATGTGTCCGACTCTGGGCATAGGCTTCACAGCCTGCTATCAAGGCCCAGCAGTCCTCCTACATACCATACACCTCTACATGTCACCACTTCGGCGCTAACACCCTCCGTCCATATTGAATACATGCTAGGGCTGTCTCATATAGGACTGGTGTATTGGTATTAGCGGGGGTATTTTTACGACATGTCGGCGGGTCTTCTGGTAGATCAGTAAAGCCTGATTTAATT
The DNA here is from genome assembly GCF_032717465.1 of Coenobita brevimanus. Lineage (NCBI taxonomy): Eukaryota > Metazoa > Arthropoda > Malacostraca > Decapoda > Coenobitidae > Coenobita > Coenobita brevimanus. The sequence continues at coordinate 841,286 of NC_136959.1, forward strand.
AAATTCAAATCCTTAAACTGTTCCCTGCCCCAGCGGGGATTTGAACCTGGGTCCCTTGGGACTGCAAGCCACCTCTCTACCGACTGAGCCACCGCCTCCACCCAGATGACTTAACACTCCCACACACACTTCATGACTGGTGTACTACAAAAAGACTCAGAATGGCCTCTTTTATGGTAGAACACAGTCATAACTCACACCTCACTATCAACAACATCCCTCTTGTCCCACATGTACACAAAATCTTTGGTGAAATGAAAGCACAGTAACAAGAATTTGGTAATATCTTGCAGCATAGAGCAGTTAGTTAGAAGCTGATCTGTAAAAATATTTATCTAAGATAGCCTTTCTGAAATTATCTTGATGTCCTCAAATGTGAATATTACAAAATCTTGGGTGCCGCAATATTAGTAAACAAAAGCAGAGTCTATCTTGTCCCTGGGACTGTACCTTCAATGCGCATACGCCACTTGGATATTTGGGATGTTACGAGCGTCGTACCGATTTTTTACTTATATTGGCTAGTAATCGACTTGAAGAGGGCAATTACAAAGTATTTCGTTCCAGCCAATAGTGAGTAATGTAACCCCACCTCTTTCAGTACAATAAAAGACTACTAATGCAAAATAAATGAGGATCTTGGAGTTCATTTGATGCTAATCTAGCTGGATAAATATTTTTTACGCATTACTATGAAAATAATAAGTAGTTTCCCTTCATTTCTTCTCAATTATTTGAGAAAAAAATAATTCCTCTACACATTACAAACATTAATTTGAATCATAAGTCCACACAAAGATATATTATTAATGATTCATGAGAGTGCGACTGTTCACTGTCAGTGGCAGGCTCGACCACTTCAATGGCGGCCCCAAAGCACCCCATTGATTCATTGACTCATCATCCAATCCTACGTTGCCCCATTAGGAGCGTAGGAGCCCAAGGCTAGGCAAGTTGGTCCTGACATTTAAGATGAGAGTGACCAGCCTCACTCGTCCCTGAGTGACATTACATGAGCAATAAACCCCAACCACCCTTTGGATATAAACCTTCACCGGCTCAATCCGATTTGAGCTCCGTAATTACCCACTAAACCACCAGGCGCCAAAATTTAGTTATATGGTTACCACCCAGCATAGTAAATGGTTTCCTGGTGTACAGGAAACCATTTGGCTTGTCACTCAATGTAGAATCACCCACAGGCAGAAGGAAGAGGAAAGAATAAGGAAAGAATGAAGGAAAGACAGAAGAGGATGGAAGGAAAGAAGGATGGAGGAGAGGAAAGGGCAGACACCCGAGAGCAGCACTACATCGAGTGAGTGGATGGTGAGCACCCCCACCTACCATCCATCCATCCATCATCCAATCCTACGTTGCCCCATGAGGAGCATGGAAGCCTGGGGCTAGGTAGTTGGTCCTGACATTTAAGATGAGAGTGACCAGCCTCACTCATCCCTGAGTGGCATTACATGAGCAATAAACTCCAACCACCCCTTGGATATAAACCTTCACTGGTTCAATCCGACTGGAGTGCAATAATTACCTGCTAAACCACCAGGCATCAAAATTTGGTTATATGGTTACCACCCAGCATAGTAAATGGTTTCCTGTACACGCTTGTCACTCAGTGTAGAGTCACCCACAGGCAGATAGATGGAAGAGGAAAGAATGAAGGAATGAAAGACAGATGAGGGAGTGTAAAGTCACCCGTTGGCAGAAGGACAAGGAAAGACTGAAGGAAAGAAAGACAGAAGAGGATGGAAGGAAAGAAGGATGGAGGAGAGGAAAGGGCAGACACCCAAGAGCAGCACTACCTCAAGTAAGTGGATGGTGAGTGTCCCCACCTACCACAACCCCCACCTACCACAAATATTAATAATAATAATAATAATAAAGAACATGTAATTGGTGTCCATACTGAAAGTGTGGAACATGCTTGAGCGAGCGAGCGAGCAAGGCTGGCAGTGCTGAATCAGAAATTCAAAGTTTCTTTCATCGATCAAAGTACCGTATTATTCTGACTCGGATTCTGTCAAAAATTTCCCCAAAAAAGCCAAACAGAAGGTATTATATATTTGTTTTGAAAAGGCAAAACCTGGTTGCTCTCAGCAATCGTCGGAAAATACTGCTGCGCTACTCACACAACCTTAGACCGTTACTTTGCGTAGCTGGCTGTTACGCTAATCTGCCTTACAAAAAAATCGTTTCCTCAATTTACGGAAAAACTATTGGGAATTACGTGTTGCCTATGATATGAAAATAACTGAGGATTTTTATGCAATTTCCATATTGGTGTCTACCTTTCTTGTAACTTCAAACCTGACTGAGATATCCAAAAAAGTTTGCTACTGTACCGCAGAGTTTTCCTTGCGAACCTTGCCCCCATTTCTTTCTGATGCAATAAATCTTTTGCAAAGGTACGTATGTCAGGGGTCCAAATTGTGACTAAATTTGATGTTTGAGCAAGTGAGCAAAGCGAGTGAGAACAATAATAATAAACAAGTAATCATAAGTACTATGCATGATTCTGGTAATAACTCAAACCCAACTGATTGATTACATTCACCTGCCCTGTCCTGACCGATTTTCCACCACTGACTCCCCCCAATCCCGACCAATTTGGATTTTTTTTTTTTTTGGCTCAAACCTCCGCTTCTGGTGAGAAACATCAAAAATTCATAGAGAAATCGCTCATCTGAGGTTTAAAATACTCGATACAGGTAGCAGTACTCCTTACCTTACTGGGTTTTCTATCAGGCTAGTTCCAAAGAAAACGAGTTCTATGGGAGGGTAACTATTCCACACCACTCATAAACGGTATTTATTTATTTGGTACAAATTTATATGTAGTACAAGAGTATATTGGTTTTCACACAGCAGTATAGGCAATATAAGCATTGTTTCACTCACTAACACATTAACATACCTGACCTTTTTTGACGACATTACCTGAGCATCATTTCTGACTGTTTCTTCCTCTAATGCTACGTAAACTTTGTCCTCCACATTGTCATCGATTGGGGAATCACTCTGGCCCTGAATGTCTTTATTGGCCAGGTCACTGATAACAGGTGAATTGCCGAGACAATGGCGTGCAGGGGGGGGGGGTCATGCGGGGTGAGGCATTGTCCCTGCCTGGCATCTTGTAAAGGAAGGTGTCCCGTGTATACGTACCAAAAATCACACGCGAAAATTGAAAACTGTGCAAATTATGAACCTTGCAATTGCGTGACGTACTGGTATGTCGATGGGTCTAGCTGTGACAAAACGTTGCGACGTACTCATACGTCGATGGGACGCTTCAGGTTAAAAGATCACATGAAATAAAAGCAGAACATGGATAAAATGTAAACCAGTACATATACACTAAGAACCCACTATGACAGACTAATTGGGGCCCAAGCCATTCCGAAAAGAGCGAAATTACAATAAAGGCAACATCCGGACTTCCCCTTGCTAACCCGGACTTTTTTTGATATATCAGACATTAGTCCAGATCGCACCAACGGTTTTTAAACTGTTTTCACTACCACTGCAGTATTGTACTGTATTATACATTCACTACAATAATCAAATGGTATAATATAGTGCATATAATAATACTATACTGTACACTGACAAACTATCTATCTATCCATTGCCAGACGCCTAAATCCCGTGAGTGGTCTTTTATTTACCTTCTTATGGTGGACATAGCTGAAGTGGTCAGGCAGTCCAAACTGCTTCTGGCTTTGTTGGACTTTTTCCGATTCATAAGAATTTAGTCCAATAGTTTCTGGATTCTGATAAAAGCAAATTCTGGTCTACTGAAGTCCATTATACCTAGGTTTTACTGTATAAACATAATGGTTATGAAAAAAATACTCATCACTAAAATCCACACAAAACATCAAGAACACACAAAAAAAGGGGATAATATTTACAGAACCATAACACCAGATTCCTAAGAAGTAACAATAGGAATAAATTTGTTGCATTGTTCTAAGTCAGCTTTCTTCTGTGTTGTTTCTTTCACAAATTAAATTTAAGTGAGATATTGTGGGGTTTTTAATAGGTGCAAACACTTGCAGTTGGCTTATGTTTGGTCTGTTAAAGGTGATGCATTTTTGTTTCTCACTGGTGCACTTTGCTCAAAGACAGAGTGCTTTTGTTTTTGTTGGTGGATTATGGTCCTGAATTTCCGAATTATGAGAGAGGGAGGTGTGAGCTGGGGAGTAGGGCAGCGATATGGCAGGAGACAGGGCAACATGGAGGCAACTTGTTTGTGACCACCCCTTACGGGATTAAGGCATCTGGCGGTAGACTGACACAGATAAACCTGTGAATTAGAGGGCCAAGTTGGTGGATCTCATGTTTTCAAATTTTAAATCAGATACAAGATGGATTCCACTGACAAGTATAAAGACAGGAATTTGCTCTTGGTTAGGTTGAAATGACTTGGATCTAGATTATGTCAAGTGATATTTGGGTGGGTTAATGATAAAATGGCTTTAAATTCATTCATATCTGTTTATTTCCATTATTAAGAAAAAAAAAAGTTGGGTTATGGAAAATGTTTATAAAGCCATATCACCACATTACGGACTACACATTCTCTCTCTCTTTTTTAAACACCACAAAAGAGTTGCCTCTGTACTGCGCAGTGTATTAATTCCTGTTATTTTGACCCAATCCGGTGTTATGGTTTTGTACACATTTACTCCCAAAAGATTACAAGTACTGTCTATCTATCTATCTATCTACTGCCAAACGTCATAATCCCATAAGGGGTGGCCACAAACAAATTGTGGTAAATTTTTACAAGTTGCCAATACACCCCCCAGGTTGTGCTGTATATTTTTCTGGTAGTTTCTGATGAGATTTGAGTGATTTTGACCTTCATTTTTGTCAAAAATGCTTAATTTTGCCTCTTCCAATCATGAACTTTGACTGGATGATGAAGTGAAATGAAGCGTTTTCATCAGAAAACAATGGCAAAAATCACTCAAATCGCATCAAAAACCACCAGAAAAGTATACTGCACAACCGGTTAACCTAACCAAAAAGACCTAACCTAACCAACAGAAAATAAAGGCAAATATCACTCAAATTGTATAAAAAACCACAAGAAAAATATGCTACATAACCAGTTATTCTAACCAAACAGACCTAACCTAACCTAGCCTAACCTGCTGCAACAGAATGCTTATGGGTACCTTAGAGATACAGTGGTCCAGGATGAGGGTCGTCTGGGTAGTCGCTGTCTTCCTGGGGGTCTAAAAAAGTTCCTTTACAGTCTGGAACACTAAAACCACACTGGATCCATTTCTTGTTTTTTGCTTATTTCTTGTACTGACCACAGTACCACTGGTGTTTGTCTTTTCTAAATCTGCAAGGTTCCTGACACTCAGGGCAAGTAACTTGAAAAGGTAATACACTGTCTCAACATCTCAACGGCTTCCTCCGGTTCCAAGTGGAAACACTTAATAATGCGTAAATAATCAATATCACACCCAGTGCACAGATCACGTCCTACTTCATTAGAAGCCATAGTAAGAAGGATTTGAATTTTCTACCCAGAAGGAATCAAAGAGTGAGCTTCAAACTGATTGGCAGAATACCATCACGCGACCAAAAGTATGTCTATGAGTAGCTGAAACGGACCTAGAAGACGCATGCGCAGTAGACGGAAGGAGACACATGTACAAACGCATGCGTTTTTTACACGGACTGGCAGAGTCAAGATCCAAGGTATGGTATTTGGGGAAATTTTTATTACATTCAATACCTTGGTAAATATCGATTTGTGAATGGTGTTACGGGGTTCATTAGCATTCTCAGGTATTGTACTATGCATTTATGATGGTAATATCCCTGAACTGCATATTGGCAACTTGTAAAATAATACCCAAATTGCCTCCATGTCACCCTGTCCCCTGCCGTTTCACTGCCCTTCCCCCCAGCACACATCCCCCTCTCTCATATAGCTCTCCACTCCACCCCATCCTCGACCTCCCCCTCCCTCTCCCTCCCTCCACCTCACTCACATACACTATTAATAGTTGTAGGAATCTGGTATTTATGGTTTTGTACACTTTTACCCCCGAAGTTTACAAGATTTGCAAACTTCTTTTTATACTCATGTTGTGTGGCTGCTGCATCCATATACATCTCTCCAGTGAACCCTGGTTATATGTTTGGTATTTAATACACTGGGATCGGATTGGTTTACAACAATACATTCCTATTATAAATCATACATGCTTGTGGATAAATACATAAACATCTATCTATCTATCTATCTATTGCCAGACACCATAATCCCTTAAGGGGTGGCCATTTGACTTTGAGTTATTTGTTTTAAGGGGAGGGGCACTAACCCTCCACCAACCCACTTGTTCACACGTAGGGAGCACGTATGGTTTGGTTATATGGTTACCACCCAGCGTTGTAAATGGTTTCTTGGCTTACAGGAAACCATTTGGCTTGTCACTCAATGTAAAGCCACCTGTAAAGGAAAGAAAAGCAATAAGAAGTGAAAGGAAAGATGCGAGAAATAGGAAGAGAGGAGGGGAGGCACAGAAAAAGAATGATAAAGGCTAAGAAAGAAGTAGGCAGCACTACATCAAGTGAGTGGATGATGGTCGCCACCACCTACCACCATACATAAACATACAGTAGTAAATTATAAACACATCAGCTCTCCTTGATATTCACTCATAGCACATTCTTGTACGTTTTTATCATCTTACACAAAAAGCACCATGTGGAATGGATGGAGAACGAGAGACTGACTAGAAGAGAGTAGGCCTGTGTGTGTGATATGGTGGAAGAGGAAGGGTAGACCAAGGATCAGGGGGTAAGGATATGAAAGACATGTAAATAACCTGGCAGCTGCACCAGCAGGTCACATGGGTGCCACCACGTGAAGGTGTCCCTCACCAGCACCACAGCTTTCATATAAAACAATTTTTGATTCCCTTGTGCAGCCTCCCTATACACCATCAGTCATTACACCACTCATCACATATTTCTACATATTCTTACTACTTCTACTTATTCTTACAAACATATTAATAAAACATCAATACTCACTCAAGTTTTAAGCCGCCAGTGTCCAGAAAATATAAAATCAATTCAGCATAACATTTGTTGCTATGACGCCCAAGTTGCTTAGCGTTTGTATTTACTCAAAATTATTTCCTACCGGGTTTTAGGAAAGCATGATATACTGAAATTTATTATTTCTAATTATTATAACAAATGTTAAAGTTCAGTTTTACTTCTATAGATTATCATAGATTATTTTATTCTACTTTCGTAAAACGGAGTTAAGCAGATTTCATTGCTAGACAGGCCGTAAAAATAAAGAAATTTTCAGTGTAATTTCGTATATAGAATTCATTTCAATACCCTTATGGCTTTAGAGAATTCAAATTATTTTTTGTATTACTTTTATACTGACTGGGTTAACAATAAAACTGAAAGATAATCTCCTTTCCTCTCTCCCTTTTCCTTTTCTTTCTTTCCCTTCCTCCTGAGTACTTTTTGCCCAGTCCTATTTCTTTCCTTGCTCCGTGCCCTTTTTCCTTCTTTTCCCTTTTTTCTCTCCTCTCTTCCTTCCGCCCTGCCATCTCATTTTATCTTCTTTCTTTTTCCTTCAAACTTCTTTCCTCTTCCTTGTTTATTTTCTCCTTCCCTCCCTTCCTTCATGTTTCTTTCTCTATTCTCATTCCCTCCTTTCTTCACGTTCCTTCCTCTGCTTCCCTCCCTTCCCTCTCTCTCCTTGCTTCCTTCTTGTTTTTCACCTCTTCACCCTTCCTTCTCTTCTTTTTCTCCTCACACTCCTCCCTTATTTTCTTCCTTCCTACTTCCATTTCCATACTCCTTCATTTATTCTTCCTCCTTCCTTGACGCTCTTTTCCTTGTTTCTTTACTTTCCTTCCTTCCTTCACTCCCCTCCTTCCTTCTTTCATTCCCTTCTTCCTTCCTTCACTCCTTCCTGTTTTTACCCACTTTCCTTCCTTCATTCCCCCCCTTCTTCCTTCATCCTTTATCTATTCTTTCTCTCCTTCCTATTTTCTTTCACTCCTTCCTTACTGCTCTTCCTCTGAACTTTTCCCTTATTTCTTTCTTCTTTCCTTCCATTTCTCCTTAATTTCTTTATTTTTCCTTCTCTTTCTTTTCACATCCCTCCTTCCTCCTCCTCTTCTTCACATCCCTCCCTTATGTCCTCCTTCATTTCTTTACTTCCCCTCCCTTCCTTCACATCCTTCCTTCACTCTCCACATCCTTCCTTTCTTCCTTCGCTTTTTCCTTCCACTTCTTCACACCCTTCCTTCCTATCCCTTCACCCTTTCAACTTCTATAATCAGGTTGCTTTCACTTTGCAAAGAATACTAACTAGTTTTGGTTCAGTTGATGGCCAGTTTGACCAGTAACCAAGGAGACTCATTCTCACCTCATAATGAAGAATTTCACATATTAAAACTGTGATTGGGCCAGTTCCATCAGGTGATATTAAAGAGACACTATCTGGCCAGTAACCAAGGAGACTCAGAATTTCACGTATTAAAATTGTAAGTAGACCAGTTCAGTCAAATGAAAACAGACACTACCTGGCCAGCTTAACTAGTAATCATGGAGACTAAGAATTTCACGTATTAGAGCTTCAAGTAAGTCAGTTCCTTCAGGTGTAAATAAAGACTAACTGGCCAGCTTGACTAGTAACCAAGGAGACTCATTGGCCAGTTTGACTAGTAACGAAGGAGACTCATTCTACACTACCTGGCTGTCATTGGGCATAAGTGGTGGAGAGGGATGCCCTCATGTGGTGGCAGTGACATCACTGCCTGGTTATACAAGTCCCTTAACTTCCTCCCTATCCCCTGAAAGGACGATGGTGAAAGAGGGCAAATTTAGCCTTCAGTCCATTGGGTTTAAAGCCAGTCCCACTCTACCCCCTGGCAGGTGTAGGGTGCCGAGGTTATGGTAGAGTAGACTAGCAGATTTAAGGAGAGATGATCAGCCTACTTCCCTTCGTGGCTTTATAGGGCTGAAAAGTATCCAGTCATTTCTTGAGGATCAAACCCGTGCACGGCCATCCCTCTGACCGGTGCACCCTAACCATTGTGCCACCACGTGCTCCTTTATTCTCTCTCTCTCTCAACTTGGCCCAAGCTTTCGTCTTTTTGCAGCTTATTTCACGAGTTCAGTGGCGGAATAAGAACAGTACTACTGCTCTACATCATTTCCATAACACTCCTTCGTGACTGGCTGCTTATTCTGGTGCTGGTGTCGTGTTACAGCTCAGCATTCAAGATGGAGATGGAAGTTTTTGGCCTTGTTAGAGTGAATAAAGTAACCAGGGGACTCATTAACTGCTCTACATACTTTCCCCAACACTTCTTCATGACTAGCATCATATTCTTGTGCTGATCTCAAGCCACAGCTCAGCATTCAAGATAGAGAGATGGCAATTTTAGGCCAAGTTAGAATGAAAAGGGTATTTGATAATATGTGTGTTCCTGTACGTCACACACACATTATAAACTCTCTTCACTGTGGTTGGTCTGTTTTCATGTGACAGAAATGGGTCACTCATGGCTGGAATACTAGATTGTGGTTGCATGAACTTCAATGAGCCATAGTTATGACGTAAGAATGAGTCTTCTTGGTTACTAGTCTAATCTACCCTCCAGTCTGGCTACACTTGTTCATCAACTGAGCTGAAAGGAATTAGGAATCTATGTCTTGTGGCTGTGGTAATGGTGTGGTGTGGTGTGGTGAGCTGTGATATGGTGATGGTGATGGTGTTGTGTTCGTGTTGGTGACGGTGGTGGGTGGAGACACACACTGCCTCCACACTCCCATCTTCACCACTCCAATCAGCTACAGATTCACAGGCAACATAAGTCCTTTAATAACTCTGATCTTCTTTTGCTGGAGTACAAGATGGCAAGGGCACTGATGAGGAGCAATCATGTGTTGATGCAGCAAGCACTGATGAGGAGCAATCATGTGTTGATGCAGCAAGCACTGATGAGGAGCAATCATGTGTTGATGCAGCAAGCACTGATGAGGAGCAATCATGTGTTGATGCAGCAAGCACTGATGAGGAGCAATCATGTGTTGATGCAGCGAGCACTGATGAGGAGCAATCATGTGTTGATGCAGCGAGCACTGATGAGGAGCATTCATGTGTTGATGCAGCGGGCACTGATGAGGAACATTCACGAGTAGATGCAGCGGGCATTGATGAGGAGCATTCGTGTGTTGATGCAGCGAGCATTGTTGAGGCGCATACACATGTTGATGCAGCGGGCATCGACAAGGAGCATACTTGTGTTGATGCAGAGGGCACTGATGAGGAGCATACATGTGCTAATGCAGCGTACCCTGGGTAGAGAGAAGCACCTGCAGCATCCACTCTGGAGACAAACCTCCTCATATTTCCCTGCACCTTACCATGGCAAGGACCCTGGTCCAACCCAAGTGAGGCCCTGTACACCACAAGGCGGCACCGGATCCCTATGCAGTGTGTGTATTGTACTGTACCTGTAGGATGGCCCCACAGCAGTTGCTTACCTGTAATCTCTACTGTAGGTATGCCTGGCCAGCAGACCGGGGTTAAGCAACAATACGAAGATGGCACGACTTACACCTGCCATCCTTGTACTTACAGCTAAACATATCAGTGTTAAAACATTAAAGGACTGACCTTAAATTGTAAAGTGGAATGCAAAGCCCTAATTCTTGATGGCCAAGCGTGGAATGCCTGTGGTTATTACGTACTTTCAGCCTGCATCCTATACTACAAAATGCTGTCAGCAACCATATAGAGGGCCAAACACGTTCCATCTTTGTCATGTACTTTAGAAAAAAAAAAAAAAAAAAGGGAGTGTGCACTTCACTTTGAGATCTAGAGTCTAAGCATACAGCCCTTGATTTTAAATATTTTTGTGATTCACCACTTGTGGTAGTGGTATGGTCCTTTACCTTAACTTGGCACAGACTTTTGATCTCTTGCAGCTTAATTCACATTGCTCATTGGCAGAATAAAACATTATTTTTTCTCTGCATTCTCTCTCAAGCACTTCTTCATGACTGGCATCATATTCTACTGTTAATCTCTTGCTACAACTCAGCACTGAATATGGAAACACTGCAGTTTTGGCCCAAGTTAGAGTAATAGGGTAATGTGCGTGTGTGGCAGTTACAGACGTATCATAACGATCCTTGAACCCTCTGCCCCCTCCATCATACCGCCATTACCACAAGTGTTAATGCAGTGGTCAGGAATCTATCACTTGTTGTTGCAACTCAACCCATCTGGTCCGTCCAATCAAAAAGACCCATCGACTGCAGGTAAGCAACTGCCCCTGCAGGGTTGTCCCACAGGTTCTCTACAATGTTTACGAGTATGTTGTATCTGCGTCTTAGTGTGGTATGTGTTGTGTCGTGCTCCATTAAGTACGTTATGTTGTGTGGGCCTATTCCCCACGCTGGGCATGAGTCCCCTGTATTTCCACCAAACCCAGATCTTAGTTGGTGGCTAAGAAAGGCTGGGTGATGTCTTGATGTAAGCCTAGCTGGATGAACTTGATCATTTCTATTTAAGGACACCTCCAATGGGTGGATGTCAGGAAGGAGAATTTGTAAAACAGTGTGAGTTGGGAGCAGGGTAGTGAAATGGCGGGGGACAGGGCGACTTGGAGGCGATTTGTTTGTGGCCACCCCAAACGGGATTGAGGCGTCTGGCGATAGATAGATAGATAGTGTTCAGACTGAAGTGCTGTACTGCCCTGTGTGTGAAGTGAGTATGTAGGAGTTTCTTCATTGAAGGTGTTGGATGTCTGAAGGTGGGATATTGTTGTATAGGGTTTGATAATATTCATATGGTGACTGTTTTATGTGCAAATATGAGTTGAATGTCTCTGTCATATAATGACTGAAGTGTAATGTACTGGCACAGGCTGCTATATAGAATTATGTGCCTCTCACATCAAGATAGACTCTGACAGGGAGGACTTTAGTTTCAGAGTGTAAGTGAGCTGTGGGAGTGGTTTTGGTGCAGCCAGTGGTGATGCATAGGGCATTGTTATTATGGTTTGCAAGATGTTGTAGTGAGTATTAGAAAGGAAAGGAATCCATGCCAGGGAGGCAGAGGACATCAGTGATCTAATGTACTGCTTGCTGAGTAAAGAGTGTGTTTCTTTTTGTTCCCTAAAGTCTGTTCCCTGTAGTTTTCCTGAGTCTGGGGATGCCCTGCCTCTTGATGTTAAATATAGTTGGCATCAACGGCCTTGTTGCTCTTCCTGCTTTTCTCTCACAGGACTCTGAAGATCAGTTTGGTGAATCAGCAGATGACTATACTGGGCAATACATCAGTGTCACCAGTGTCGGATGTTGAAATTTCACTCATACTGACTTTCAAGGTAAATGGAGGGAAAAGCAGGAGAGGCAACAGGAGTTCTGATGCCGACTGAACATGGTCCTTGAAGGTGAGTCCGGAGTCATGTGTCACTTCAAGCATCTTGGTGAAGGGTGTGTGTGGAATACATACACTGTTAACTGCAATGTGAGGGAAATACCTGTGTTCATGTTTACTGATGGTGACGAGCAGGATGGTGGATTTAGCTGTGGTGACTGTCAGGCTGCTGTCCTCGACCAAAGTCTGCAATGTGTTGAGGGAGTCCTGTTGCAGTGTGCAAGGTGTATCTGCAATGTGGTGTATGGTTGTTATGGTGATGTGTGGGAATATAATGCATGTATAGGTTTAAGAGTGTGGGTGATGGTATAGGGTGGTGGTGGGTGAGTATGCTGGCTTTACAGATATATCATAACCATCAAACTACACCCCACCCCCTCCACTACAGCATCACGACCATAAGTGTTGTGGTGGTGGCTGGACCACCAACACTACACATAACAAACACCAGAACCACAAAGAATAGAAAACAATCGCCACACAAACACTGCAAGACCAACTTCAGCAACATTCCACCTCCATACATTCCAAGACCAGGAATAATAAAACACATATATACTCAATTCACGCAGAGAGCAACACAACACTTCAATCAGAACACTTTACTACATGTCCTTCTTCCAATATCTACTAATCAGAGGTATTCTTAACCCCTTAACCGCGGGGCGTCACTTTCGTGTCGCTTGGGAGCAAGAGATCATACCGCGGGGCGTCGCTTTTGTGATTCTGTGTTATTTTGAATTCACCCGGGCTTCCAGGTGGGGGCTTGTATCATCTATCAGTACTGCCAATGTCCAACACTAGTCAGCACTCTTAATCTCATCTGTACTCCCATCCATTGTTGACAATTTAGCCATTTCTCCACGTTCTTGACTCCCCTCCCTACCCCCCCTCCATTACCCTATCCTCTCGCCTGCCCGGCCGTGCTACACTGAGTAAATCTTCCCTGGAATTTTTCACTGATTTCATCCATTGAAATAAGCCCTATGTCCTATTCTTATACCAAATAATATATACAAGAAAGAAATAAGGTGAGTGAGAGTGCCATACACCTGGAATTGGCTAATTATCACCTGACAACACCTCACGTGCACTCGTTCGCTAATTTTCACTGTTTATTTCCCCTTGAAATATGCCGTATAATCTATTTTCGTAATAAATATACATATAAGGAGGGAAGGGAGAAGCCTAAGTGATATTTACATTCACCCGGAACTACCTAATTTATAACGTATTGTCTAGATTTCCTGCCAATCATTTCACTGCTATATATAGCTGTGTCAAGAGGCTAAGTTGGTAGTAATGAATTTCCCTAGGTAGGCCACCACCCCGGCCCACCCTTATCAGTTCACTCTCATCTTCCAACGTGGAGGTACGTCAGTTCGCTCTTGCTAGCCTCAGGGACTTTTCACCCCCATGCAAAGGGCTCTGTGACCTTTACCCCCTACTAAACCTCGTGTGGAAAGAGGTAAAGGGCTGACAATTGATAAAAGAGTGACTACGATCTTTCTATTGAGTAAAACAGTGCAAGTGGAATTGTAAATAATGTGTAAACAGCAACTGAAAGTAATGAATGTAAATATACGTGAACAGTGGAAAATAGTTTTATAAGTTACTTCAAGTGACAGTGCATAACACAGTGTAGTAAAACAGAAATGGAAATAACGTAAATAAAATAGAGAACGTAAACAGAAATGTAAATGAGTAGTATTATAAGAATACGAGTATATACCCTAGGAGCAATGAAAGTGAAAGTTTCACTCTAGCATGTCTGAATACTATGAGTTATGAGAGTGAAGGTGAAAGTGACATTCACTCTCAATGCTTGTATACAGGACGAGAAAGTGAATGCTACGTATTTTACTGAAAGAAATTGAATCCCTACAGTGACAATAAACTAATACTACTGAAGGAAACTTATGGATAAAGACTGTAGATATATATAAGTGTTATATAGTAATAGAAACATAAACTGTGAGGGGTTTTATGAATAATAAATGACAGAGTACCAAGAGCGAACTAGCGCAAGTGCGACGGTCAGACACGCTCGTAATTTTCATTGCTTTCACAGTGGGTTTTTTTTGGAGTATGGATCCCAAACAACTTGAAAATCATAGAGTAGTGTTTATAGTGTTAATATCTGGCTGTGGTAATCATATTACGGGTTGTCGGGAAGTGTAAAGTGGAGACTTCGTTACCCAACTTCAGAGGTCTCCACAAGTCCTACGGTAACTGACGAAGGCTCAACAAACATTCCAAGAGAAAGCTGAAGGTATGTGCCATAAGCATATGTAATTTTAATATTCTAGGACTAATAACTGATTTTTGGCAAATATTTTTTGAGAGTCTGTCGGAGCCCGAATAACCCCGCGGCACACGCAAAACATTGGTAAACATGCCCGCGGTGTACGGGTTAAAGAGAGCTGATCAAGTTCATTAAGTTAGGCTTAGATCAGGACATCACCCAGCCCTCCTCAGTTACCAGCTTAGATTTGGGTCTGGTGGATCACAAATGACACACGCCCCACTTGTAGAATCAACCCACAAAATAGCCCACATTACGGAGCATTGCACAATACATGCCGGAGTAAGATGCAGACATAACATCAGTGGTACAGGGTACCTATGGGACGGCCCCATAGGGGCAGTAACTTAGTGGCAGTTGATGGGTCTGCTGGGGTAGGCATGACGGGGGGTGGGTAAGAACAGTATTCTGGAAGCAGTATTACATATTATGAACAGTGACTGGAAATGGTATGAAGGCACTGGTCATATCAAATAATACAAAAAAAGAGTTACAAGGCTATTTTTATTTTTGGAAAAAGCAGTACAGTAATCCATGGAAAATAATAATTCTTATATTACCACAATTTATAAATATTTTCCTAAAATACTATGCTGATAAACGACATCTAGATATTACTATTATCAACAACACTTATCTGACCTTTAAAAATTATACAATAACAAACAATGAAAAGTGGGAGGGGGGGGGGGGGCAGGCTGCTGGACAGGCTGGGTGAGCAAAAGAGGAACACAGGAGGCTGGCTTCTACATGGTGACAAAAAGGAGGCAGACAGAAACTGTTAACAGCATCATGCTATATGGTAGCTACTGACTAAGCATAAGAGGTATAAGTTAACTCACACTTCTTGCACACTGTAGGAGGCATAATAGTATCATTGAACCACAAGCAGTGTCCAAGGCCTTTCAAATTATAAGAAAACATGTGAATTACGGAATGTGATCCAGGAATGCTGATGTTGTGAACCTGGGATGTAAAGGCTACTATCCCCATACCTCCTTAGTCCTCTGCTATTATTGCTGTTCTTATGAATGATGTGATGACACAACTGTGTCAGTATGATATTTCTACCAGGAGAGAAAAGAGTCAACCTGAATAGCAAGAAACGTTTTTACAAAGTTGGGTTAATGCTGCCAGTAAACTAGGGTTAATGTTAGTCTATGGTTTTCAGCAAATGTTAAAACACATAGGATATTTTTTCTTTAGTGAAATGAACTGTTAGCCACTAACTAGCATCTAATTTGCGACACACTGTATTTGGTAACAAAACCAAATTTCAATTTGCTTGAGCTGCCATATAAAATTTCACCCACTTGTGAACATAGAAGCCCAAAGTGAGGCTGCCTCCTAGTAGCACCTTAAGAAAAAAGAAAAAAAGAAAAAAAGGGGGGAAGGGGGGAGGGGTCTCAAACTGCTGCATGTACCCTGCCATGGTTCACAAACCTACTGCTCTACCAATCACACCACCAGAAAAGCTTGAACTGTGCATTGTTGTGGGTTTTAAGTGACGAGGCCAAGGTTGAACTGTAAGTTACTAAGAAAATTATGAACTTTGGATGTGCCTGCAACTAGCATGCACCTTACTGATGTAAATTACAATCTATTCATCTTGTGGTTTTTCCCAAGTATTGGTAAAAAATAAGTAAAAAACCTACCACTAAAATTTTATAAAATTGAAAGCTAAAAATTTCAAATTATTTCCTAACTGTCAATGGCTAGAATGAGCTACTTTATTTAGCTGTACACCAGGAAACCATTTACTACACTGTGTGGTAACCATATAACCAAATTATGGCACCTGGTAGTTTAGTGGGTAATTACAGCACTCCAGTTGAATTGAGCCGGTGAAGGTTTATATCCAAGGGGTGGTTGGGGTGTATTGCTCACGTAATGCCACTCAGGGATGAGTGAGGCTGGTCACTCTCATCTTAAATGTCAGGACCAACTTGCCTAGCCCCGGGCTCCTACACTCCTCATGGGGCAACGTGGGATTGGATGATGGATGGATGGATGGACTCCTAGGGGTTGACTGATTAAAATATATATATATATATATATGAAAAGCTATGGTACAAAACACGCACATATTTACTCATATGTCACCTAAGTTTTTTTTTCCTTCTTTTTCCAATGTGTCCGACTCAGGGCAAAGGCTTCAGCACCTATCCCCAAGGCCCAGTAGTCCTCATACATCTCCATCAACACACGTCACCACTTCAGCGCTAACACCCACCGTCCATATTTAATACATGCTAAAGCAGTCTCATACAGGACCGGTGTATTGGTATTAGCAGGGGAGGGGGTTATGACATGTCGGCAGGTCTTCTGGTAGATCAGTAAAGTCTGCGTTTCATGGAATTCAAATCCATAAACTGTTCCCTGCCCCTGAGGAGATCTGAACCAGGGTCCATCAAGACCACAGGCCACCTCTCTACTGACTGAGCGACCGCCTCCCCTTACTGTACAAGGTACAGTATCCCAACTTCACCACAATTTTTGCTCAAGTCCAGAATTTGGTATAAATTTACTGTTTATATATCGTCTGTACACTGTTAAATTTAACCAAACCATGGGGTAACCACACTACAGCTATTAGCTTAACCCCTCCATTGCCGCCGGCGTCAAACAACATTTGACTGTAGCGTGGCCACCAACATCGAAGCAGTGCAACTTGTAGAAAACCGTGAAAATTTTTGGGAGTGAACGAACATCCCTGTCTTGAGACTGACCTACACTACACTTCCACACATCCCATCTGTCAGTTCAGCACCTGCAGCTGCGATGAGTGGACGTCCGATTTTCACTTGTGGCCATGCCTAAACACACACAGCTACACCCATTATCTTGACCCAGATGGAAAATATCATCTTCTCCCTTGTGACACACACACAACCACCCTGTTTACGATTATAAATAAATACAGGCATACACAAAATTACATGAAAATAACAAAAATAATTTTTTTTTGGTATTTTTACCTATTTGTACCGGTCTGTTGTACTCGTCTGGATCGTTTTACACATTTTTTGCCTTGCACTAGCATTACTGCAATGTTTGCCGTGTTCACGTGATGTTATGGTGGGTGGAAAGGCCTCCCTTCATTTCCTGCTAATCATCTCATGTGAGGTGTGGATCGCAGGTCATCTCCCATTTCAACCCTCACTGTTCAGCCTGTACACTTAAGGGATGACCTTTATCTCATTTAGGTCTAAAAATAAAATTTCTCATCTCCCTTTTCCCACAAACTCCACTGCCTAGACTACAAAAATAGGTTGACACTACCATAAACACAATAAACACTGAAAAATGCCAAATAATTTTTTTTTTTTTAATACCAAACCTCACATACTGGTATCATGTACTGATAAACTTCGAAATATACGTACTGTATCTAGTCATTTCAAACCATTTCATCACCAGTGACAGTTTTTGTTGGGGAAAAAAAAAAAAAAAAAAAAAAAAGGTGGTTTTGTCGCAGCAGTATCTAGGTATGACCAATATCATTTGGGTAAATTTGTGCACTGTCCATGCTTCACTGCACAGCACAGGACTGGTCTAGGAAGCTCAAAACTACATTGCCACGTGCATCTGATGTTTCTCTCCAATTTTGAGGGGGGGAAAAAAAAAAAAAAAGGATTTTCGAAACTTGAAAAATCACCCCGTACTCGGCCTGTAGGTCCCAACAGATTCCCCACAGTTGGCCATGAAAGGGTTAAGGTTTGTCCCAAGTCCACAAAAAAGCGTAAAAATTTATGGTTTATTTAACACCAGCACACCATTACCTTACTGCTTGCCCCAAGTCCTCAAATACAGTACTCTGGTATAAATTCATCCCCCCTTATGGCCCTACGGCATCTGGCTATAGATAGATAAGACAGACAGACCTATGTAACATCCACAGACTGTTAAATCTAACCAAAGTATTGACTAACAACCAACTAACTGTTAAGTTTAGGTTTTCTATGTGAGAAGGTAAGAAGCTTTATGGGGGTTGGGAAGGACTGCATTTTCTCAACAGATAAACCTTGGTTTTAGCTGCATGGATAACTACATTACATTTTGCATGCCAATTCATGTGAAGTGAGGTGAGAAAGGAGGCCACATTAAAAGAAGAGCATGTTGTTTCTTCACACACACACACACACACACACACACACACACACACACATAATCCCTACTGATAACTTCCCAGCATGAGGTAGAGTTAGTTACTTCTGGCTATCACTCTCCTCTGAGAAGGTCTGGATCTTCACTGGACTTAAAATTGCTGACTGATACAGATTTGTACAGTGGCAGTTTTCATCAAGGTAAAGGAATACCCCAACTTTTAACAATGAATATATGCATTTGCATCCCTGAAGGTGTTAATACTGCCCTTCCAAGAACACACATTTGTAAGCAATTAAAGTTCTTTAAGCTATTTACATGGAGAAGGCTCTTGGAAGCATTATTAAGTAGTCTGGAACCAGCCCTTAGACTGAAGGAAGTAATTTACTTGTTTCTAACTGTAATGCAGTTGGCAAATTTATGTCCTTGGTTAATTCCAACACTCAACAATTAGAGGGACACCTGACTTGAGAAAATTCCAACTGTCATAATTGTATGGTGGTCACTGCTGAAAGCAGCATTGGGAGGATACATCCCCATGACAGTTAAAACAATAATACTCCTTAACTTCTTAGTTCATGGAAACATGCCTGGTTAAGTTCTAGTATTGTAAATCGGAAAGCAAAAGCCGATTAATGGTGGTATCCGTATCAAAAGGGAAAAAAAATATCTGATAATGGGAACTGTATCAAAATAGGCTGAATAACAGTGAATAACAAATAACTGTTTGTTACAACCAGTTACCCCAGACTCTTATAAGTCACCTAAAACTTATTTCTACACCATTTTAGGTATGAACTAAAGCTGTAATCATGACAGAATCTAAAAAATATAGCTGTATATCACATCCTGTTCACTGTCTTGAATGGTAAGTTGCTTGAACTAAACCATTCAGAACACTGATACCAAACTATTTTATCAATGTGGTAATAATGAAACTTGACACAAAAAGAATACCTAGACAGCAACCCTCTCTCAAGAAGCTGTGACAGACAGGTAAAAGCTGCGATTAAGGAGGTAAACTGATCAAGTGCACACACACACACACACACACACACACACACACAGCATAAAGTGGCAAAGTTCCATCAATGGTATGACTTAGTCTTTATGTTTACTTTTGAAGGTAAAAGAGCTGTGAGCAAAAAATCAATTTATTTCATTTCTAGTAATCTTCAGTAATATGTATATATTAGAAAAATAAATGCAATTTAATTATTGCTGCTCTTCTCGGACATTTAGGTGCTGAACTTGGTCGTTACTTGCAAATCTAATTTTGTTCAGCTGACAAGAAAGATGCTGGTATTTAATAAATTAATTACTGTATATCCATCCATCCATCATCCAATCCTACATTGCCCCATGAGAAGCATAGGAGCCTGAGGCTAGGCAGTTGGTCTCGAAGATGAGAGTGACCAGCCTCACTCATCCCTGAGTGGCATTACATGAGCAATTAACCCCAACCACCCCTTGGATATAAACCTTCACCGGCTCAATTCGACTGGAGTGCAATAATTACCCACTAAACCACCAGGTGCCAAAATTTGGCTATATGGTTACCACCCAGCATAGTAAATGGTTTCCTGGTGTACAGGAAACCATTTGGCTTGTCACTCAGTGTAGAGTCACCCACAGGCAGAAGGAAAAGGAAAGAATGAAGGAAAGAAAGACAGAAGAGGGAGTGTAAAGTCCCCCGTAGGCAGAGGGACAAGGAAAGAAAGAAGGAAAGAAAGACAGAAGAGGATGGAAGGAAAGAAGGATGGAAGAGAGGATAGGGAACCAACCGAGAGCAGCACTACATCGAGTGAGTAGATGGTGAGCGTATATTAATATATAAAGCATCAAAATATCACAATTCCTCTAGCTTTTTTCTCTGCATTTTAATTTTAAAGAAGCTAAAAGGGACAAATGTACTATACCTTTATATCTTAAAATGTTATGCCACACAAACACCTAAAAGTATGTGACTTCTTTGCCACTGGCCAAATAACAGGAAACAACATGAAGGACATAGAGTTTTGTGCTTCCTTAAGAGTATGCAACAATCAGTCCTTACATAAATAGCAACACAACACTGTAACTTCTAAATCTAAACCAAATACTGGTAATTAATAATATATGGAACCCATATTGTATGCAAGCTTCTTGTCATTACCCAAATAATAAAACACAGCACTTATAACTGAATGTACTCTTCGTAAAATCTAAGCCGGCCAGCCATTAGCCATAAAATGAAATATCTATACAAGTAACTCGCACGGAACATGTGGGTTTCGTTCCTACCGTGCCGTGTTAGGTGCGAAATCGCGTATATTTAAACTACTCCATATTTTGCTCCCTAGACCCCCCAAATGTGTTGTTTTGCTGTTATCTGTCACTGGTAATCACTAGAAAGCACTTTAAGTGGTTAGAAGGTTTATTTAATGTTATAACTCACAAATACAGTACTCCACAGCAAAACTTCAACACACAAATACTGTATGTAAACACAAGGAAACATTCCGACGTCGATCATAGGTAATCATATAAATCAGGTTAACTGGTACCAGTGCTTTAACTTACAAGTACATACCAGAACAGTACATATTTAACTTAGAAATGCAGTGCTGTGATATCGAATGATTTCAGTACATAATCTGTTAGGAATGGCTGGAAAAAAAAAATGTTATGAATACATTTTCACCTTTTTGATATATGTTTATGGTAGTTTCGAGTTATTTTTTACGTTATCGTTGTGCCCATGCTTGGAAAAGGGAGCGAAAGAGTTGAATTTTCAGTCCTAAATGAGAAAACTGCACGTCCTCCAAGGCTAGACTCTGCCACGGGAGAATAAAGTGGAGGGTCAGTCCGATTAGCAATAAGGAAGTTGTGTCACAACTTCCAGCTCCCACACCACGAGTATGGCTTAAAATAGAATCGTAATGCAGTTTCAGAACTAACAATAAGTCTAATTATTACGAATACAGATACAAAGCAGAAATAAATACGTTTACAGACGGGGAAAACGTACTTCTTCCGTCATAAGATGTTCATCTTTCTCTATCATTTTACGTTCATCTTTATCATTTTACCTTGTTATTTTCGCAATATATATTGCTGTCTCGTAAACAGGGTGGTTGTTTGTGTTTTGCAAGGGAGGAAAAAGATTGTATTTTCTGTCTGGGTCGAGATAATGGGTGTAACTATGTGTGGTTAGGCATGGCCACAAGCGAAAAAATCGTACATCCAGTCATCACGATAGCAGGTGGTGAACTGACAGATGACACACGAGAGGGTGAAGTCAAGGTCAGTCTCATGTCCCAGATTTTCGTTCACTTCCCGAAAGTTTTCACAGTTTTCTAAAATTTGCATTGCATCAAATGATCCAAACCATTATAGCAAACCTGAGCAAATAGGTAAAGATACCAAGACAAAAATGTATTTTTCTCTTATTATAAGTCTTTAACGAACAAACTAAAAAGGCAATATTCCGACGCCGATCATGGGTAATCATATAAATCAGGTTAACTGGTTACAAAGCTTTATTCAATGCTTTAATTGCTTAAAAGTACATACCAAAACAGTAAATATTTAACTTACAAATACAGTACTGTAAAAAAGCAGTACAGTAAGAGTTTAACGAACAAACAAAAAAGGCAATATTCCGACGCCGATCATGGGTAATCATATAATTCGGGTTAACTGGTTACAAGGCTTTATTTAATTATTTAACTTTATTTAAGTGCTTACAAGTACAGTACATACGAGAACAGTAAATATTTAACTTACAAATACTGTACAGTACTGTGGAAAAAACGAACAAATAAAAAAGGCAATATTCTGACGCCTATCAGGTAAACTGGTTATAAGACTTTATTTCTTGCTTTAACGTTATTTAATAGTACTTTAAGTTGCACATAAACTTACCAGAACAGTAAAGTACTCTAAATATTTAACTTACAAATACTGTGCTACTGTACTCGGGAATGTCTCACTCACTGAATAATTTCCTGCCTAGATCGTCACATAATCAAAACAAACCGTGCGCTGCGGTGACGTTCGAGGATTTGAACTTTCAAAGGCCTCTCCTGCGTTAATTTGTAGTTTTCATGATGGTTTTTTAATCTTACGTTGTCTTATATGTATCCCAGCCCTTACCGTGTATAATTGCGAGCGGTGACGTTCGAGGATTTGATCTTTCAAAGGCCTCTCCTGCGTTAATTTGTAGTTTTCATGATGGTTTTTTAATCTTACGTTGTCTTACATGTATCCCAGCCCTTACCGTGTATAATTGCGAGCGCGTTCCGTGAGATCGTGTTCCGTGCGAGTTACCTGTACTTAAAAGTACAGAACATATTGTAATCATTAGCCAACTACAGACAAAACCTGCCTGAAGAATTAATGCACAGTAGTAAAAATACACCTGCTATAATCCCTGAAACTGGATTTAAGTTGCTAGTAGTCAAGGGCTCTCTTTACATATCCAGGTACGGTATCATGAACAAAACCATTTTCAACAAAATAAAGCATGAGTGATTAGGTACAATGTATGCCAATAACACACATAGGTGGTAAACCTCTCCCCCACTATTCAGCAGGGTTGTGTTCCATTAAAAGTGGTTGAAAAAAGAACTGTTCGAATAACGACCAAATTTTCCCATACGATTATTAAAAAATAGGGGGATTAGGTTCCTGACCACTTTCGTCACTCAAAAAAATATATATATATTCAGTAAAGACGGAAAAAATACCAGTAAATATGAATGAAAGTGACACAGGGATTTGAGCTGTTTTCTTACAGACCTACGCTCTCAAGGAACATTATTTTAGTACTATTGTACATACATCTCAGATGACTGACATTTGATTTTTGATTAAAAAAAAAAACATCAGAGTACAAACAAAATATGCCTACTTAGTGACATTACAGAAAGCCGCCTGAACACCTCTGACAGCGTGTTTATTGCCAATCCTGCTGATTGGACATGATGTCACCACACCTAGCAAACTCAAATGTATTGAATGTATGGTGTACTGTAGTGGCTCACATTACACAAACTGAAAATATTATGCTTTTCTAGATTTTAAGACAGTCTTCAGGCAAGAATATATTATTTACTTTGAAATACTTAGCACTGAAGGTTCTTTGGATGAAGTGTGCAATGCTTAATGGTCACAGTATCTTCTGCCATGCTAAATACTTATTCTAAAATCACACCTGAATCTGGGCATCATTTACACACAGTCACTAGTAGCTTACACACAAATGCCCATACATACACATATTATCAGAAGACATTCACACCGTTTCCCGTCCGATCAGCGAAGTTAAGCAACGTTGGGTCTGGTTAGTACTTGGATGGGTGACCGCCTGGGAACACCAGATGCTGTTGGCATCCCTACGTGTCAAGTGGGGTTGGTGGAGGATTAGTGCCCCTCCCTGTAAAACAATTAACTCTAAGCCCTTGACCACCCCATTTGGGATACATGGCGTCTGGCAATGAATGAATGAAACATTCACACCCTTCATTGATGAGTCTCACTTTTCCTGCCAGTTTCCTTTGGTAGGCAAGGGAATGCCTTCTTTGCTATCTTAGTCTTATTTTGATAGTTTAGTTATACTCTTGCAGGAGCTGCCTAGCATGCATCAACAGGCCTACTGCAGTTAGCCTCTCTTATGTTAGCTCAACCAGACAAACCAAGGTTGATCAATGACCTCAATCAAACTTTCATGTGTGTGTGTGTGTGTGTGTGTGTGTGCCAAATTGCAATCCTTGTATAGTGTAGTAATAAAGAGGCATATGCGAGCCCTACTCGTGACGTTTTTCTGTCAATTAAAGGACAGCTTAACTGTAGAAACTGTGTTTAAACAAAGTTGCCAAATGTCATTCATCCCCTCATCTCAAGAATTACTGTCCTTTATTGCCCCCACCTACAGTCTTCTTTCTTATTATGTGCAGTATATCACTTCTTTGTTTAGAGTACAGTGAGAAGATTGAGTGTAAATATTATGACTACATGAGGTATGTAAGAAGAAATATTCGTGGGCAGTCTGCCCATGTGTGTACACTATTTACGAGTATTTACATAAACCCACACGACAGCACATACACCACTTATAAACAGGCTGTCCTCGTTATAATGATGGGATGTGCCTGAGAAAACCCAACGCTGAGCCAGGTATTGTTAATCAGGGACGTTATAACATAGAAAGTATTAGAATGCATTGGCGAGCCTTGGGATCCTCCCCAGTCAAGTCCAAAACCCACCCATATGAGTCCAAAAACGTATTTCTAGTTCACCTAAACCCCCAACAGCTTTAAAACAAGGCAAACTAAGCCTAAAGGCAGTTCATAATGCACCTAAACTCAAAAAATAATAAATGAAAATCGTCAATAATGTCTAGAAAAAAAATAAAACAGTAAACTGTACCCAAAAATGACACTGTGCACCACATCTACGAATAAAACACATTGCTCTAAGTCTTAAAACAGTTTATAAATTGACCTAAACACAAAATTTGTCTATTAAAAAAAAAAAAAAAATCATCGAATAACCAGGGACTGGCCATCAATTGGCAGGGAAAGGCGTTAATTTTTTTACATTGCTATGGCGGGGTATTGTATAGCAGTTGATCGTATAACGGGGTAAATCAGTACACAAACCCACATAGCCGCAACACTTACTGCTAATATAGAGTATGACTCACTCTCAACTACTGGGTAAGTGATTTTTTTTTTCTCCCACTCACCCTTTTATCAGTCTGAACCTTTAGTGGTTCTCTGTATGACTTTTCTTTATTAACCCCTAAAGACTGCTAATCAGGGGCGGATTAAGAGTGCATGGGGCCCCTGGCTAAACTTCAGGTGGGGGCCCTTTTATCAAACAGTTGGTGAGCGAAGCGAATCTCGATTATTTTATTCAGATCGAAAAAACTTACAAAGAATAAACCAAAAAAGAAATAAAACATGACAAATTTGACCACACATCCGAAAGGCCTTGCTTAATACTACAAAATGGCGTTGGTCCCACGTCTCTATCATTATTGGAAATTACTGCCAAAAAAATGTGTTTTGACCTTTTTTCTATGACCTTGACCTTTGACCTGCGATTCACCAAAGTAAAATCACCTCCTCCTTGGATAATATCAAAACCCACAAAATTTCATTCAATTCCATCAAGTACTTTTTGAGTCATGTTGGTAACAATCTTACAAAGAAAAAAACAAAGAAATAAAACATTTGACAAATATGACAGCACACATCCGAAAGGCCTTGCTTAATACTACAAAATTTCGTTGGTCCCACGTCTGTATCATTATTAGAAAGGAAATTATTGTCAAAATTGTGTTTTGACCTTTTCGTTTGTGACCTTGACCTTTGACCCAATCTTTACAAAAATCAAATCATTTCTTCCTTGGACAATATCAAAGCCTACCGCAAAATTTCATTGAAATCCGTTAAGTATTTTTGAGTACGAAATTGTGGGGTATGACCTTTTCGTGTCCACGACCTTGACCTTTAACCCGATCTTCATCAAAATCTAATGATTTGTTCAGTAGGCCATGTCCAGTCTATATGCAGAATTTCGTAAGACTCGGCCCACAAGTTTTTGAGTAATTTTGTTCACAGACAGACAAACATACAAACAAACCAACACGGGTGAAAACATAACCCCTCCAACTTCGTTGGCGTAGGTAATTAGGTTTACTTAGCCTATTAAAATGAACCTAACAATACCAAACAAGGTAATACCGGTATATGCTTTTACAATTATCTTTCCGTGTTTCATAGCTCGAAGAACACGATAAAAATTGATGGGAAAAATCGTCAGGCATTAGGCCTACTTGATAATTATCTTTAATAAAAATAAACTAGGTAAACAGAACACAAAACCTAAACCGGAACTTCCTATCGATAGCACCATAATGAGGAATAGTGATAGAGTAATTTTCTCTTTTTCTCTGTACAGTAACATGCTGCACAGCTGCTAAGTGGCAGGTCGGCATGCAGAAGCATTGCACCTTTGTTCTGTCTTTCCGATGTGCGTTTAGTAGAGTTCACAATAATGCTTGAGGTACTCCATTTTATAAAAGAAGTAATGAAAATATCAAAGAGAAACTTACGTCTAAATGTTGCTCTTTTGGCCGCCTAGGACGGTCTTGGATTCCCTCTACTTCTCACGAGTACCGGCGTGTCATGTCAACAAAGACTTCAGCATTTGAGTAGGAATAAAATTATACTTTATAAATAATAATATTCTGATTCTCTCTTCTAGGTCTCACAGATACTATAGTACCGGTAATTATTATATACTAAACATAATATAACTCAATAAAAAAGGAGAAATTATCCTGAATATCTGTACAATATCTGCATAAAATAACGAAGTCATGAAAGAAAACCACAGGCCAAACGTAATTGAACCGGTAACTACTTTATTTTTATGCATCGGTCCAATTAAGTTGTATGTAGGCCTATTGTTATTTTTATTACTTTATATAATGAAAACCTAAATATATTGTTAATGTAGCCGTGGGGGAATACCTGAGGGAATGTTTGTTATGGGGGATTGGGAAGGGGCCCCCCTGGAGGGCCCTCAATCATGCATTCCCCTTAGGTGACCTTTTGTATCAGATTTTGTTGACAAACTGTAGGAATTGGGGGCCCCCCAAATACTGGGGGCCCCTGGCTGTAGCCCAGTCAGCCCCCCCCTTAATCCGCCAATGCTGCTAATCATCAATCCTGCCTACCCCCGGAAGCATGTAAGAAGTCTGATTTTTCAAGTCACCAAGGTAAATTCTGGACTTATAGATTTCAAGAGCTTGAATTTACACACCTGAAAATGTATATGTCACTTTCATATCAACCTATGTCTAATAATTATCGCACTATCAACGTCAAAGACAAAAAAAAAAAAAGTCACCCCTCGTGGTAAGAACAAAAATAGGAAAATTTTGGAACATACATTATTTTCACCACATAACCACTAAAATCAATATGAATTATGAGCCTAGGCATGAAACAAGTTGAAGGAATAAGCATGAAAGTAAAAAGGAAAAAAACAAAACCATAATGTTTTTGCTTTTTCAGCCTGCTACAATCGCCAGTATTAGGACTCAGTTGTTACATCTATCAACCTGACACAATCTTCCACAGGAGTACCTGCTAATGTTTAACAATATCCACCTCAATCCTTCGTCATCTTTACACATACTTGGAGTTTCATTCTCTCAGGATATATCTTGGCGAGATCATATGACATCTCTTGTAAAATCTGCTTCCAAGGCATTAGGTGTGCTAAGCTGACTCCATACCTTCTTTATCCCTGCACAGATGTTGACTTTATACACAGGTTTTATTTGCCTCTGTGTAAAATACAACTCTCATGTAAGGTGGCTCCCCACATACAGCTCTTTGCAACAATGGGGAGTCAAAGGCTTTTCGTCTCATTAAGCCTCCGTTTCTTATTGGCTCTCTTCAACCTCTGTCTCTTCACCACACTGTTGCATCTTTATCTCTTTTCTATCACTACTTTAACGGTCACTGTTCCTCCTAACTGTCTGCTTGCATCTCTCCACCACTACAACGTGTGCATAGCACCCGTCTAGCAACAGATCCTCATTCCTTTGCTGTCCAGCTCTCTATTGCAAGAGTTAACTGTTACTCCCAGCCCTTCATGTATGCAACAGGTCAACTCTGGAACTGTCTCCCTCTGTCTGTATTTCCTACTTCCTAAGATCTCCAGGCTTTCAAACGCAGTGTCCAAGCATCCCGAAATGAATGGATCTTGAATATGGTTCTCTGTTGTACTGATTTTGTTTTTTCTTGGAGGGAATGGTTTATGGGCTCCTGGCCTTTGGTTCCTTCTTCCTTGCAAAAAAAAAAAAAAAAAAAATTCCAATGGACAAATGGGGGACAGGGAGGTGGAGGCAGGGTCTCAGGCAGGAGAGAGTGGCTGATACACACACCCCCAATATGGTCTAGAGGTGGTATGGAGGGTAGTCTGGGTGGGAGGGGACACAGAAGGCAGGATCCAATGGGGCAGAGGTAGGTGGAGAGATGGTGTGGTGGGGAGGGATTCTCCCCACACCTGGAGAGGGGACCGGATCATTCTTCCCACCATCTGATCTCATATTTTCCATTGGTGAGGTACCATTTACATCATAAAACAGGTGGGGTTACAGCTCTTAAATCTTTTGTATCCTTTTTACGATTATGGTACGTGGGACTTCACACATACCAAGTTCGGAAAACCACGATCGTGGTACATAGGACAACAGGGGTTAAGCTGCAACACAGTGTCAAGGTAACAACATTCTTTCACAGAGAATCACGAAAAGCAATGAACAAGATCTTCAATAAAAGGAATTTTAATGTTTCTTCTGTCTGAACCTAATACAGTATCCTGATATCGACAGTAAAATTCAGTATTGGTTCAGTATCTGAAAAATATATGAATTCGGTGAATCATATTGGTAACAGCAATAGTAAATCCTGGTTTGTTCTATACAGCTTACCTTATTTATCACACCTGTCTTCTTTACCCTTGCATGAACATCTAAAGTGCCGAATGAAGTAAGATTTCCCACTGAGCCATTTCCCACATTCACTGCACTTACATTTCTCCATGCCTGAATGAATATCAAAGTGCAGAGTGAGATCAGATTTCCTGCTAAATGGCTCATCACATTCACCACACTTAAATATTTTTCACTCCTGAGTGGACTAGCATGTGCCTGTTGAAACGACTTTTAACACCAAACATTTTACCACAATCATCACACTTGTATTTCTTCACTCCTGAATGGATATCAATGTGCCGGAGAAGCTCAGATTTCTTTCTAAACAGCTTACCACATTCATCACACTTAAAATTCTTCAATCCAGAATGAATTAATAAGTGTTCAGTGAGATGACACTTCAGACTGAATGTTTTATCACATTCATCACACTGGAATTTTTTCACACCTGAATGAAGCATTAAGTGTCTGGTGAAATTACTTTTATCAGCAAAAAGTTTACCACATTCATCACACTTGAATTTCATCACTCCTGCATGAATATTCAAGTGTCGGATGAGATTAGATTTCTTTGTAAACAGTTTGCCACATTCATCACACTTGAACTTCTGTGATCCCCAGTGAATTACTAGGTGCTCATTGAGATGACCTTTGTCACTAAACATTTTACCACATTCATCACACTTAAATTTTTTCACACCTGAATGAACTACTAAGTGTTTGGTGAGGCTACCTTTATCAACAAAAAGTTTACCACATTCATCACACATGAATTTCTTCACTCCTGCGTGAAAATCCAAGTGCCGGTTGAGGTTAGATTTCCGTGAAAACATTTTACCACATTCATCACACTTAAATTTTTTCACTCCCAAATGGATTAGTATGTGTTGGTTGAAATGGCTTTTATCACCAAACATTTTACCACATCCATCACACATGTATTTTTTTACTCTAGAATGGGTATCCAAGTGCCGAATGAGATCAGATTTCCTTCTAAACATGTTACCACATTGATCGCACTTAAAATTCTTCAATTCTGAATGAAATACTACGTGATTGGCAAGATTACTTTTACCAACAAAAAGTTTACCACATTCATCACACTTGTATTTCTTGATTCCTGTATGAACATTCAAATGCTGAATTAGATTAGATTTCTTTGTAAACAGTTTACCACATTCATCACACTTCAATTCTTTCGCTTTTGTATGAACCACCGAGTGTCGAGCTAGAGAGCTCTTAGAAGTAAAAAGCTTATCGCACTCTAAACATCTGAACTTATCAGCATCAGCTGAAAGGGTGACTGGGTCTTGGGCAACCCGATTCTCACTGAATAACACTTCATCCACTTCACACTTAAACTTCACATCTGGTTCTTCAATTATTTCCTCACTCACTTCACACTCTACCTTAACATTTGGGTTCTCCTTGATTATCTCCATTATTACTTCACTTGCCTCACTCTCTGACTTCATATTTAGTTCTTTCCTTACAGTCTACATTATTTCATCAATTCACTTCAAACATCAGCTCCCCTGCATGTTTTTCTTATCCACATCTTGGATGAACAATGGATAAATGTGATAACAGGCAATTATCATAATATTTATCTAAGTGCATTTGTGGTCAATAAAAATTATCGTTTTATCTATCTATCCATCTTAATATACAGAACCATCCACTCTGTTCCCCTTACTACTAAACATTACATCTACCACCAGTAATCAATGACTAACATCACTGCCAATGTTAAAGATATTCCTGTATATATTATTCACTAATAATAGATAAGTATCACTGAATAACAACTGTCAGCAGATCATTACAAATCAAACATGATTGTCACAACAAAGGCCTTTACAAAGAGGTATACCATAAATGTCAACACTTTTTCTCTAGTTCTAAGCACAACTATTCAAAAACAACCATAACCTACATACTGCACAACAGTTAACTTTTTCATTTTCCTTTACCATTCATGAATTAGTCAGGACTTATTACTCATAATATTATACATACTTCTTAACATGAAGAACAGTATTATCTTTCAAAATGATGTGCTCAGACAATGAACTGAAACATTTATTTGGGCAAAAACATAACGTGCGACCTTACTTCTGTCTACATTCTGAATTTACAACTCGGGAAGCTCCCTCACAACCATACTACTGATACGTCTGCTTTGCTGACCAGCCTTCATATGTGGACCTGAAACAAGATCTACCATTAGATCTGTATCTCTGTGAACCTGATAACACTGTGTATCAGTTTATGCACACTGAGCCAGGAGGAATGGCAGAAACATTTGAGTCATAACACAATCAATACCTTACAAGTGGGGTCAGATGAGTCTACATCAGCTCCTCTAGTGCACTGACTGCTGGCTACCTCATGCAACTGGTATTCACTATCCAGCTGCTGTCACCATCCACCTGAAACAATTTATTATATCTTGGCATAATGGACAAATATATTAATGTAGAGGCACTGCACTACCTTGGAAATCAACAAGTTCCTCATCTTTTCATACTGAACAATCTAGACCAACATACCCATATCCCACACCAAGCCCTCTTCCTCCCATCATCTCCAGACATCACCTTCTGCTCCCCAAACCTCGCCCCCACTACATCATGGAGAGTAGTCAAAACCCTAGGTTCTGATCACCTCCCAATCATCATCAGTACCAAAACCAGAATCACCCCAGCTGGCCACAAACACACATACACTAATTATATGAGAGCCAACTGGGAGGCCTTTATAAATGAAACAGAACAACATTTCGAAACACTAAACAGTACACCCATCACAAACATGAACACCGCTGTGCACACTTTCAATACAATTATACAAAACGCAGACAAAAGACACATCCCTAGAGGCAACAGAAAGAGGCACAACCCCAACTTCACACCAGAAATTCAAGGCCTCATCAGACAACGGGACACACTGCGACACTCCCCAATACCCCACACACGAGACACCGTACAACAAACACAAGAACTCAACACTCAAATAAACAATAAAATATCAGAACAGCAAACTCTAAACCGGAAAAATTACCTCCAAACACATGACCACAAAACAAACATCAGCAAACTCTACAAAACACTAAACAACATCACACTTTCCAACAGCAACACCACACAATCACATGCTGCCATCACAAAAACAGACACCATACCATCAAACAAACAACAAGCAAACACTCTCATCAATCACTTTTCACAAGTCAGCCATCTAAACCCCCATCCCGAAGACCGACGTATCATCCGACATAAGAGACAGTTCCCCACAGACCCAGACTACGCACCTTTCACTTACAACCAGACGAAGCAAATCATTAACAACCTCAAGCACTCATCTGCATGTGGACCAGACAACATAAGCAACAATCACCTTAAACACCTTGGACAACAAGGCATACAAGCACTCACCAACATATCAAACTACAGCTACTCACACAACATAATACCCAACATCTGGAAGCATGCCATTATCATCACTATCCCTAAACCCAACAAAGACCCCACGTTACCCTCCTCACACCGCCCCATCACACTCCTCTGCACCCCCTCTAAAGTCACTGAATGACTAGTACTACAACTAGTCACACCTCACATTCCCCTAGCCCAGTCACAACATGGCTTTAGGCCACTACACTCCACAAACACCCTTCTTACAGACCTTACACAGAGAGTTTTCAATGGCATGAATGCAGCTAGGCCACCACACAGAACACTCCTAATCACACCAGACATCAGCAAAGCCTTTGATGCCATCCCCTGCCACAACCTCACAAACAAAATACTCAACACAAACATGCACAATAACACAAAAAGATGGCTGGCAAACTACTTAGCAGGCAGATGTGCACATGTAACATTTGCCGGTCAGTCTTCTAACATCAGAAACTTCATAAACAGCGTCCCCCAAGGATCTGTTTTGTCCCCTACACTCTTTAACCTATACATGCACGACATACCCACACCCCACAGATACACATAGCTTGCTATGCAGATGACATAACACTTACATGTATGCACCAAAATGCAAACACAGCTGCACACATCATTCAACCTTACCTCAACACACTACACGAATGGTTCACCACAAACAGGCTCAAAATAGCTCCAGCCAAATCTACAGTGATCCTTCTCACAAACTGGACAGCAGAACACAGTCACATCCCACACCTCACCATAAACAACTCTCCCCTACCACACACACACACACACACATACCCAAAATCCTTGGTGTAACATACATCAATGTCATTTAAACAACACATCACAAACAATAAAAAAAAAATAACACCAAGACTCAATGCTTTGAGGTCACTTGCCCATACAACATTTGGACACAACAAAGAAACCATCACCACAGTATACAAACAATTCATACGTTCAGTGATGAATTATGCAAGCCCTGCCTGGGCTTCTAACCTCACCAAAATACACTACAACACTCTACAGACCATACAGAACAAGGCCCTAAAAATAATCACAAGCTGCACAGCTACTACACCCACAGACCACCTACATCAAGAAACCAGAGTCCTCAAAGTCAAGGATCACCTAGACATGAGAGGCACCCAGTTTCTTGCTGCAGCCTCCACAAACCCACAACATCCACTATAATACATGGCAGCACATCCACCCACACCAAGGAACATCAAAACAACACCCAGCACATGGTACCATACACAAATACTGTCATCTCTCCCCCCTCGCCCATCTCAGACCAGCTTCCAGAAGCATATCCACACTCAGATCATTCGCCACTCCATTCAGTCACTTAAAGACAACACACAGCTGCATGCACAGCTTCCTGACATCCACCCTTCTGAATCCTATCTCCCTCGTAAGGACAGGGTCCACCTGGCCAGGCTGAGATGTGGGCACCATCCAGCCCTCTTAAGCTACCAGAAGAGGCTGGATGACTCTGTCGCTGATGTCTGTCCAGGATGCAACACAGCACCCCATACTATTAAGCACATTATGGAAGACTGCATTGCACACAATCACCTATGCCAACAACACAACATACACTCTTTGAGAGCTCTGTGGGAAAGCCCGGTCTCGGCCATGGCCTTCCTAAGGGACTCGGGGCTGTTCGGTCAGACTGCCTAGGGAACAACTACTACTACTACTACTACAAATTCCTCAAGAAATTAACACACATGAGTAAAATTTCTAAGTAACATGCAGTGCTCATTATGAAAAAAAAAAGAAAAAAAGTTTACAGTAAAAGTCCTCTTATTCGGCATCTGGTCTTATGGTATTTCCGTACTTTCGGCGGTTTTGATAAATAGTCCCATTACGAAAGTTCTCTGCTCTTTTGGCACATATGCTGAGCTGATCAGCACCCGTGACGGGGTCGCTGGCTCACCACTGGTACTGCCCGTAGTTGCCAATCTGGCACTGTTGGCGCTAGATCTAGTGCTTTTCATAATAATTTAGCACTTTTCCTAATAATTTTGCACCAATAAATATTAGATTTTCTTCTATATCTAATGCGTTTTTAAGTCCAATTTAGCGTGAAAATTTGAACAGTTCATCTATAGCTTAGTGTGTCTGAGTGTTGAGCTTAGCGCTTTTGAAGATTTCTGCTTGCCAACAGTGCATGCACCATCGGCCATTATGACTCGTGGGTGTCTGGCTTTGTGAAGGAGACCTTTCAAAAATTTGGAAACTTTGTCATGCTATTAAAGGGTGTGCATATGTAAATACACTTACGTTAAGGTTAATTCATGTGTATTGTATCATTAAAGACATTAAATATAATTTGCATATTACATATTTAGTGATTAGGGTTGACCAAAAATACTTGCTAGACACTGTGATTGAACTGGGGTGACTAACCATGACTGCTAAAAACTTTTTGGCAAGTTTTTCTGGTCACTCGGCAGTTTCTGCTCTTTTGGCAACTGCTTGGTCCCGAAGATGCCAAATGAGAGGACTTTTACTGTACCATTAACCCTTTTGGCAGTGGCATGCTCGTCCAACGAATTCCTTAACTAGTTAGGGTTCAATGTTCTCAAAATGAAAAGGAACTGAGCATTTTCAAATGATAACCAAGGAACAACATTAAAGTTTGAAATTACAGTACATGTTTTAAAACTTTAAGCCACTAGGCACCAGGTGGTGCTTAGAGTACAGTGATCTTTTGGTTATTGCGCAATTAGTTATAGAAGTCTTTGTTATCTCTGCTACTTGAAAATCTGCAATCCTGCTGTTACCATGCATTTTGGGGGTAAAAAACCTTGTTATCGCCCACCTTAGCCTGTCTCTGCTGACAATGATGGTGCAACATTTGTACCATAGTTTTTGATGGCCTTCAGGGATCCAAAGTTGAGGCCCTACTTGAGGAGTTAATCCCAGGTGATGGATGCCATTATCACTCCACCCCTCAGACTCAGAACCCCGTGCATGATGCCCATCTCAGGTCTGTTATGAAGCATGTTTCTTCCATGCTGTGCCCTTTTCATTACTTTCTATTAACTTACCCCATGCCTGTGTCTTTCCGATACTTATCATAACAATATACATAGCGTATGTATTTAGTGGGTCTAAATTGTTGTAAACTGGAAAATTTGAGTTTATACATGGGGTGCCCAGTACCAGTTACGATAAATCCCATAGGTTCTGTGCTTTGGTTATCACACACTAGACTGGTACCAATTCTGCATATTAACCATGGGATTACTACCATGTGATCCCTTGTTTACTGCACACTTGGTCACAGTGGCTTTCCTTATCACTGCAAGGTGATAATCTGACATTTTCATGTATTTTTATACTAAAAAAAACAATTACTGCACACCTGAACTGGTTTCTGCCGACAATGATGATGCAGTGTCCATGGTTTCTGATGGCTTTGAGGGATTCAAAGATGAGACCCTACTTGAGGAGTTAATCCCTGGTGGTGGAGACCATTAACTCTCCATCCCTATGATTCAGAGCCCCTTTACAAGAAGCCCATCTCAGGTCTGAATATGTAAGCCACCATCAGACAGATGCTTTTGTGTGCTCATTCACTGAACATATGCTCTACTTTAAGCAGTACAAGCAACTTACCAAATCAGTTATTCTTCTTGATGATCTGTTATATTTTCTGATTATTGCTGGGGTGGTACATAACAGTTTCTTGCTAAATATGTCTCCCCATTCTTTTCAGTTGTTCCACCGTGATACCTCATTTGATTCATTAGCGTAATGGCGGAAGGGATTGTCCTAACTTATATGTTTAGCTAAATTTAACCTAACCTACCTTAACTGCAGCTACCTAATAATTTAACCTAACCGAAGTTGAGAAATTGGGAAATGAAATCCACCTTTGAGTACACTGAGTAAGTTTCTTCTATTGCGTCAGAAATAATCGTAGGTACGACTTAAGGAATGCGATGTTAATAACAAGGGAAATTTTTCAGCATGGTACTTGAGGCCCTTTCACGTGACTTCAGAAATGGATTCCTGTGGGAGATGTTGTATGCTGATGATTTGGTGTTGGTTGCAGTGAATGAGTGGGAGGCTGAGGAAAGATTTAGGAAGTGAGAAGATGGTATGGGGCACAAGGGTTTAAGAGTAAATGCAGATAAAACAAAAGTGATGGTATCTAGAGCTGGGGGTGGTAGCTACTGTCAAAGAAGAGGGAGAGTGACCATGTGTGATTTGTCACAAGGGCATGGGAAGCAATTCCATCTTGTGCAGTGTTTGTGATAAGTGGGTGCATAAGAGATGTAGTGGTATTAGGGGTAGACTGTGAGATAATGCTGATTTCTTGTGTGTGGTGTGTCGGGGAGGACATGTGGATATTACCAGAAGTGATAGGATTGAACTTGCAAGTCTCTAGTGTGTGGAAGAATTTTGCTATTTGCGAGAAATGTTATGAGCTGGAGGTGGGGCAGGAGTTAGCTCTGTGGCTTGAATGAGGAGTGGTTGGAAGAAGTTCAGGGAGCGGTTGCCTCCCCTGACACTGAGAGGGCTCTCCCTCCATGCTAAGGGATCTTTGTATGCTGCATGCACTAGGAGTGTAATGCTGTATGGTAGTGAGACCTGGGCAGTCAAGAAGATGTTTTCAGGCTCAAATGTACAGAAATGGCAATGATTAGGGGGATGTGCAGTGCATTCTTGAGTGTGAAGCCTGGGGGGACTAGGTTTACGATGGAAGAGTTGAGAGGTAGGATGGGACTGGAGTGTATTGGTGTTGTGATGACGAGAGGTAGATTGCGATGGTCTGGGCATGTGGCGAGGATGGGGGATGATAATTGGGTGCAGAAAGTGAGAAGCGTTAATGTTGAGGGTAGGGTAGTGAGAGGCAGGCCAAAAAAAACCTGGGATGAGGTCATTGAGTGTGACCTCAGGGTTAAGGGACTAAATAGGGAAGATGCCAGAGATCGAGCACCATGGAAAGCTGCCATTAGATGACTAAGGTCAACACATGCAAGCATGTTGGAGTCTTCAAAAATGAAAACGAAAATGAAAAGGTAATTTACCATCCTGAAAATAGTAAGAAAAATACAGAAAACAAACTGGAGGAAAATGAATTGAATTGATATGGTCTTTCTGCTGCTTAAAGTCAAGCATACATTTAATGCTCTTCTTTTGTTCATTCTTGTGTGTATGTGTGAAAGATAGTGTACTGATGCAAACAATAATATTTTCCATTAACCCCTTAATAGCACCAGCATTGAACAATGCTTTACTGTACAAGTGTCAGTGACATCAAGATAGTGCATGCTATAAAAAACTGTGAACAATTATGGGAAGAGAATGAAGGTCACTGGTGAGTTTACCCAACCCTCGCTACAATCCCGAGCAGCCAGGCGGTCACTTCACCTCAGATGTTTTCACCCATATGGAACATGCGTCGTAAGTTTATGAATTTTTCTGCGAATCATAGCGAATCACAGGATAGGTTTAGGACTTTAAGAAGCTAAAAAAAAAAAAAAAATTGCCAGGTGTGCCAGATGATTCTCTTCACATTTATAAGAAAAAGAAAGTTTTTACTACGAAAAAATGGTCCCGGGGCCAGCCAGGGGAGCATGCAAATTTCTGACACCACGGCCACTGAGGGGTTAATAAATCAAATCTAACAGTACTTGTGTTTTGGTTCAGCCAGATTAATAATAATTTCTGACTATTCAGACACCCTTTCACATCATATAGCCCAGATAACTGGGCTACCACTATAGTATATTGTTATATAATTTTCTTACCATTCACTAATATATATTATCGAGATGTTTTACCACTCGTATTTAAGCAGTGTTCTGTTAAACTTTGTATCAGTAAAAATGTCAGGAGACATCTTATTTACCTGGGAGAGGAGAGAATTGTAAGTAAGCAGATGTTTGTTAATTACACATCATGAGTTGGACAAAGCTGGTCTTCATGAGTCGGTAGAGGCCAGCTGACTTCTCGCTAATTCTGCTGCAGCAACAGATCGGTCAATGTTTGGTAGCTCACATCACTCAATTTCAAAACAAAAAATATTGTTTCTGGTCAATTTTAGTATGATTTTAATGAATTTGAGCTTCATTTTTGTTGGAAATCACTCGTTTTGGAGATAGGCCTACCCAAGGCTATCTCCAAAACAAGTGAATTCCAACAAAACATGAAGGAAAAGAACACTCAACTCACACTAAAGCAGCCAGAAAATCGCATTTCTAACCTAACCGAACCGAACCTAACCTTACCTTACTTTAAATGTCATTGTCAGAGTCCTTAAACCAGGACCCTCACAACAATAGGAAGTGGCCATTGGAGAAACTGAATCCTCTGACGACAACATTTAAGGTAAGGTAGGGTTACGTTGGGTTAGGCTGGGATGGATTAGGTTAGAAATGAGATTTTCTGGTTGTTTTAGTATGATTTGAGTTTTTTTTCTGTTTCCCTTCATTTTAAGTTGGAATTCAGCTGTTTTGGAGACAGCATTGGGTAGCCCTATCTCCAACATGGTGATTTCCAACAAAAATGAAACTCAAATTCATTCAAATCACACTAAAATCGACAAGAAAATAAATATTTTTTGTTTCAAAATCGAGTGACGTGAACTACCAAAATGTTATTCCTACAAAAATGAGCAATGGCCTCATATTCCATCACAGTACACCCACTGCAAGAGGACACTATCATGCAAATGACTGAAGTATGGGAAATTTGAAATCTGAAGATGTGCAAACAATGTCAGCTATTTGTTTGGCTTGCATTTTGGCCAATTTCAATCTCACTGGTGATGAGGTCCGAGTATGCACAGTAGTCACATGACGTCATGCCTCAGAGCAGCCCGTGGCAGGGGGAAAGAGCTCCACATATGGTAAGTTAGAAACTGAGAGGAGTTCCAAGGTAATTAAATGTAAGAGTTTCATGTTAAATATATATGTTTCTTAAAACAAGTTTATAATGCAACAGATTCAAATTACATGATATACAACACGGTTGTGCCAGATTTCCTGGCTTGAGTGATGTGAACTACCGAAAATTGAACGACAAATCTATGTGTAAACAGTGTAGTCATGACATTGGGCAACACACACAAAGGAAACTCTCTACCTGTGCCCTGTATGAAAGTATGAGAGTTAGAGAACAACTACACTCTGTGGGTGTAACATCAAAGATCCAATACAACATCCAGTAGTAATATGGAGATTTTAAGATCAATCTGAGACCCTGATGGTAAATCTACGGGCTCACATCTGGATTCTGCGGCAATACGGTATCATTTATGTTACTAAAGATTGTATAATTCTCTCATGAAATCAAAATTCTGCTTAAATAATACTATTGGTACTCATGAGAACAAAGTTAAGTTTATTGACGTCAGTGGTTGTGTCTGACAGATGGCAATGGTTCGATTTGGACCCAAAAAATCATCCCTAAATCATTTAGGTTTGAGTTATCGTAGGTTAGTAAGGACGAACGATTTGTGATGGGCTGACTTTAGAGCATAATCTACCAAAAAGTCCGATATGGTAGGTGACCACTTGCCAAAGTTTGCATGCAAAACTGGTGGTTTTATAGTTGATACCTTCAAAATCATGAAGTTCCACAACTTTTTAATGCTATCACATGATAATTATGTTACATTTATTGAAAGGATAAAAAAAGGTACTGTAGTACATTTTATGCATGGGAGCTCTCCTGCACTTTCAGCCAAAAATCAACAAATTTAGTATGGAAATGTAGGAACGATGTTCTTTCTTGTAATTACCCTCTGATCTTCCTATGTCCTTCCCTGTTTTGTTACCCAAAAATCAGTTAATATTTAGCAGAAGCCAATATACAATTTCAGTATTGAAGGTATGCTTTTTTCTTTCTTTTTTTTTAATTTTATTTACTTGATTCTGGGAATCATTTCAATCAGAAATAATTAGTCTTCCCGCTACGATAGCCCCTATTCTAGGGGTGGTGGTGGTGGGATAGCAAGTGATTTGCAACATGAATCTACATGAAAATTGATTAAT
This sequence comes from Coenobita brevimanus, assembly GCF_032717465.1. Taxonomy (NCBI): domain Eukaryota; kingdom Metazoa; phylum Arthropoda; class Malacostraca; order Decapoda; family Coenobitidae; genus Coenobita; species Coenobita brevimanus. The sequence goes on from NC_136959.1 coordinate 882,135, forward strand.
CATAAAAATACTAGAAAAGTGCACTTTCACTGCTAAAAAAAATACATTTCCTGGCATTTACGGCAGGGTGCTTTAAGCATTAACTTGCCCCATATCACAAACTAGCCTAGACCCACCCATGCATTCAAATGTGAGACCTTAACTATGCATGCACGATGTGCCTCCCCCCCCATCCCCCCCTAACTTCATACCTGAAAAATTGTAACGTAGCCCCTAGGCCCACATAAAATTCCCTCATTGGTTGTTTTAAGAGTACAGGTATGGTACACACTACCGTACTTGAAGCAGTAGAAAGGCCTTATGTATTCAGTTCAAATTCCTCCAGTTTGTTTTCAGTATATTTCTGACAATTTTCGCAGTGGTAAAGTACCTTTTTGTGCAGAAAAATTTCCCAATGTTTTTATCATCCCGTTCCTTATGCTGTTACTACGGTAATTTGTTTACAGTATAATGAAAGAAATTTACTAAATGTACTGAATGGTGGATTTTGTTTCCCAAATTCCCAACTGGATGTTATGTTGGGTTTGGTTAGGTTAGGTTGGATTAAATTAAATACAGTCACACTAGATTAAGATTAATTAAACACTTAGGACTGCCCTGTCCACCATCACACTTGACAATTCAAACGAGTTGACAGCGGAACATAGCTAAACAACAAGGTAAATAAATTTCGCAAGAAACATTCATTTACCACCCCAGAAATATTTATCAGAAACATATTACATACTATCAGGAAGAACTGATTTCATGAGGTGCTTCAACTGCTTCAAGGAAAGCGTACCTGTTTTAAGGGTTCCAGGGCTGCGTTCACCCTACCTCTGCAGGCTAACATGTTCATGGGTGAATGTGAACGACCCATTGGCCATTCATGATCGGCTTTGCTCGCAGTCCACACGCCAGCAAACCTATTACGATGGAGATGTGGCTTGTGGCTGGCAAGGGAGACCTGCTGAGTCATCAAAACAATAAACAAACTCCTCGTGAATGGTTGTACTTCAATCGGTTCTGGGATAATTCGCCGTCAGGACGATTCGCCCTCACAAGTCACAACAAAAAGTGGGCCAAAGCTGACACACCATTTCGTTGATGCTAACCTTCCGCCATCTTACCACCCCATACCACTTAAACAAATATTTCCATCATACCCATTAATTGCTTCTAATAACTTTTAGTTGCAGGTGTCACGTTCACATTTTAAATACCTATTCGTAATAAATATTCAGAGCACCGGGACTCAGAGGTCACTATAACTGAAGCAGCAACATGGCGATTAGAATTCCTCCAATTCGATACACTATCTTATATACAAAGTATCTTCCCAAAGTTTGACGAATACTTTAGCGGTAAAATCGAACTAGCAGAGATAGGGTTTTCATTGTATTTCGCCAGTAATTTTCTTTAGTCGGAAATAGGAAAACTGTTGTGTCTTTGTACAGTTGCCTCAAGGAGTTTCTATACCCCCTATGTTACCTCCTGTCAAGATGTGGCGAGGTCGCAGTAGTATTTTTTTTTTTTAATGGGAGATAAGGGAGAATCGATTCGAAATAATAAAAAATTAAGGACTTCTGAAACTATCAATTATCTCTGTCTCCTCAAAAGACAATGTTTATAGATATCCTAACTTTTTACAGTCTCTCTCATCATACCTAACTCGTCCTTGAACCTCTGCTTCGGTTTTCCTTTCCTCATCGTATCACTCCCATCTTTTCCTTTGCTGAAAAGTCAGACAAGAACAACGATTGTTCCTCATCTAACATTATGTAAGTGGTTTTGTGGACACTGCAAACTGAGGTAAGATAAAGGGAATGACTTGTTCTCTCTACTTCATGTGCTGGTGGTGGCGAGGGGCTTTTCATTCCTTCCTGCCTCCTGAAATAAGAATGAAGGACTGCAGGAAGGGGGGGGGGGAGCAACTTCAGCATGCAGACTACTATACTCAGTTTTTTTTTTTTTTTATCGAGGCGAAGATGTACTTGACAGATTAGTGATTACTGGCTGAATGCAACATTACTTCATAATCTAGCATTATTAACTGACAACAATTATCTGAGAGGGAAATTTGAGTTAGTAAATATATGAGGGAGGGGGGGGTGAGTTGGGGGGAGGGGAGTCAAATGGTGGGTGACAGAGTGACTTGGAGGCGTTTTGTCTGCGGCCACCCTTTGCGGGATTAGGGCGTCGGGCTATAGATAGATAGATAGAAATATTTTTTGGACATGTTGCATTCAGCCAATCATCAACAACCTGTCGAGTGCATCTTCGCTTCAATTACAAAAAAAAAAAAAAAAAAAAAAAAAAAAAAAAAAAAAAAAACGGAGTATAGGTTCATATTCAGATGTATGTACCTAGAGTTATATATAACAAGTACTACTACTGTATAAACTTTCAGCTTCGCTTGTACTGTGCGAGTTGGTGTGATGAGTACTTGCACCGGAGACAACATCTTTGGAGCCAAGAATGCTTCACAGTCGCAAACAACCACAGCAATATTTATTGGAGCACTTTGAAAAAAGTTATTCATTTTGAGTGTGATAAATTTGGTGGTGTGAATGATAGAGTTATTCATACTTTTATTATTATGCCAGTATATCTACCTCAATATTTACAATATCAGAGTCTTCTCATGCAACGTGTTATCTATCTATCTATCTATTGCCAGACGCCATATCCCTTAAGGGGTGGCCATTTGACTTTGAGTTATTGGTTTTATGGGGAGGGGCACTAACACTCCACCAACCCACTTGTTGACACGTAGGGAGCACGTATGGGTTGGTTATATGGTTACCACCCAGCATTGTAAATGGTTTCTTGGCTTACAGGAAACCATTTGGCTTGTCACTCATTGTAAAGCCACCTGTAAAGGAAAGAAGAGCAATAAGAAGTGACAGGAAAGATGGGGGATATGGGAATAGAGGAGGGCAGGCACAGAAAAAGATTGATAAAGGATAAGGAAGAAGTAGGCAGCACCACATCAAGTGAGTGGATGATGGTCGCCACCACGATATATATCGTGGTCGCCACCACCTACCACCGATTTTCCTAAATCTCTTCTGATCATCAGTTTCAGGTACACATTTTAACTTGGATGATCACAATTTATTTTTAATTGATAACGGTCTAAAAATTCTTTAAGGATCAAGACAGACGACGATGACAATGACGCACCCTAGAAGAGTCGTCGAACACTGTGACACCTTAGAATGAAATACAACACTCTCGTCTGAAAGCTGGAACAAAAAGGAAAAATTATCCGTTATGCAGAGACAGGCCTACACTTGAAAATTTCAGTGATTGTAGAAAAAGGAAGGATTTGAATTTACAGTATTTCCAGAGTGACAGCCCAGGAGTTACTAACAATGCAAAGGAAGCAACAAAATGGCATTAAGGTATCTGAAAAGATAAATCCGGGCGGGCAAGCGGGCTCTGCTCTCACTGGATTTGCATCTCTGGCAAAGGACAAAATAGCTGCCAAGGATCTGTCTTTGCACCGACCAGCACACCAGAACAAACAGCAGCTCTGACAACACTAAGCCTTGGCCTCCTCACGTAACGCTCGTACTGATTGCAGCCGTGTGTGTGTGTGTGTGTGTGTGTGTGTGTGTGTGTGTGTAAATTTTAATTTGGCAATGTGGTAGGCGGGCATAACGTTAATGACCAGAGCTCTTTTGAATTATATAACACTTTATCTCATTTGGTGTTTCCTTGAGTTGAATGATGTGTCGGGGTGACCTTGTAGTGAGGCACAGCAGAGAATAAAATATTTATGTGTTTTCAGCTTTTCAGCGACTGCGTAAGGTGGTCGCCCTTTTATTTATCAGCACGGGACAGTTCTAATTTGTCGCAGTGTTGGATTCATCGTGTAAGCCAGGCTGGTGCAGTAATATTCAGTGTGGAGATTGGTAGCCCTTGATACCAGAATGTCTTTACTAAAGTTTGTGTAATCTGTTTAAAGGTTGTACTTTGCGTTTATATATTTTTCTCTTGTTTGATTCTACTCGCTTCTCTGAATTTTTGGAAACAGGCAGATGACTATAAGGATACTCATGAATTATATACTAATTACTGTTACAGAATATGCTCAGAGGAAATGCATTTTGTTACAGTTAATAAAGTGGCTGTGTGATAGGGTGGCCATAATCAAATAGCTGCCATAAGACGTACGATATGGGTTAATATGGTAGGGTATAAAATGGCGAATATACTTTGAAACCGATTGCGTTTTCATCACTGTAGAACAGGCCTAAGGATAATTTACAGAGTTGGCCATTTGTGTATACTCGTTTGTAATTAGATATTGTGTGGGTTAACTCGTACATGAAAACAAATAATTATATATACGGGATGAGAATGTATGGAGAGGCAAAAGCTGGACATACAGTGGACGAAGTTCTCAGAAACAGTTTATAATAGTTTGTTAGGAGAGACTGATGCATATGTTTGACAGACAAGCACAGATTGAAAGGGGTTTCTAAACGGAAGGCAGCTGATGCAAAGATAATCCATTGAATTTCCCCTGTTAAAGAAGAAAAAAAAACACTTTGCATAGGAGACTGACTAAGAGGGTGTATGTAGGTAAAGTCGAGGGAGGGAGAAGGAAGGGAAGACCGAGGATGAGGTGGAGGGATGGAGTTGAGATGTATATGAGGGAAGCGGGAGTGAGCTGGAGGGAGGTCAGTCAAATGGTGGGTGACAGCGACTTGGAGGCGTTTTGTCTGCGGCCACGTTTTGCGGGATTGGGGCGTTGGGCTATAAATAGACAGATGGATAGATAGCTTAGGAGGTACGTAGTGGGGGTTGCAAGAATAATGAACTGGGTGAATTAGGGAGAGATGGACCAAGAAAGGCCAACACACCACAGAAAAAATACAACAAGGCTATTGACAGAACTGCTACCAGATAAATGAGACCGGGAGGGGAGCGGCGTGTGTTGTTTTAAGTTACATGTGTTGGTTTTTGGGAAAGATAAATATTGGAAGGAAGGGGAGATGAATGGGAGGGGATTCTGGTTAAAGGAGAGAGAGGGAGAGGGAAAAAGAGGTTCAAACAGGGAGATTAGTAAGACCACTCACTCGTGGGGCGCATAGCTTCACTCACCCTCTGACTCCACCCATGAGATGCCTCCGTGCAAACCTTCAGGCAGCAACTCATCCACCACCCTCCCCTAAGTTTCGTCTGACAGGTGTGATCAGGTTTATCCAGCCATGAGTCTCCTTTTACCCCAGTTGATTCATTCAGATATCCTGTGAGAAAGATCAGCTTCAGGGAATCGCGCCATATGCCCTTATACGTAGAGCTGGTGTTTACGTGTTATGGGGGCGGCAGCAGCAGCAGTCTTAGTAGTTGTAACAAACAACAGCAACAACAATAATGTAAACGGATAGAAGTTAGAATCCTTACTTTTTCAAGGTCAAGTGGGAAGAGATTAGAGGTTTAAGGGAAAACTTACCTATGCTAAGTATAACGCTGGCTTATAAAGATTTCCATTTCTTTCTACACTTTTTTCAAACACCATAATATGTACTCTTGGCTAATTTTGTAGTTTGTACTTATTACTGTGAGCTTAGGAGTACATACAGTATTATTTTTATTTATTTATTTTTTAGCGTTAATCAAATAAATTCCAGAACACAGGTGCTGGGGAAAGAAAAGCCTGGGTAAAGAACTGCCATGACCTTGGTAGAGAGACGCTAGGAGATGTGAAGGTGGAGACGACCTGCCTTATAGTTACCTGCCCTAGTTACCTGCTTTATAGATATCTGATTTACAATTACCTGCCTTGTAGTTACCTGCCTTATAGCTACCTGCCTTATACTTACCTCGCCACACCTACCTCTGAACCCTCCCTCATACATCCCACTCACCCCCGTCTTGAGTATTCCTAGTATTTTTAAGTAGTGGTGGTCCTAAGTAGGCAGGAGAATGTGTGTACTTAGATTATAACCTAGACTTTAATACGATATACTTTGAGGTAATTAGCTGTTATATTATGCTTTTTCTTATACATGCAATGACGGGAGTTATGTGGACGGGTTGGGCTTTGACTAGGTATTCTGGTGGCAGTCGGTATGAAAGGGAAAACGACCGGTCCACACCACTCCTGTTACACCCCAACGGCTATGTCAAGTAATAACCGTAGCTGTGCACCACGTCACAGTTAGAGCACCAACAAAATTGTCTGTCATTTGGCTTAGGGAAAATCTAGAGTTAGTAACGCATATTGTATAATTTGGCAAGTTTCACCAGTCTCGGCACCACGCCATGAAATCAACAGTTGGTAATGTCCCGATGATCTGGGTATTATCTGTGAGTAATTCTGGTTCACTGTAGTTTATATCACGACTAAAGCTAAATCAGACACAGATAATAGTTCGCAAATGGGAAAAACGAAGTAGTGCAGGAAAATCATTAACGAAGGACAAAATACGATGCTCTTTCGTAAATATGAAGCCTCAATCTATCGGTCAAGAATAGCAGAAACCATTACAAACACAGTATTTATAAGGTGGAGTTTATACAGCACACTAGAACAGAAACACGCGAACGAAATGATGATGCCAACTCTTAGTACGATTCAGCACGCAAAAAAGGAAGGGGGGGAGGGGGGAGTTGATATGAGAAAGGGTGCTCGGTGTCGTTTGAGAAGGAATTCGGAACAGGGAAGGAAGGACGCAATATTGGCAGAGAATTGTGGGTAGATTTATAGTCATTTGTGTACGTCTTCCACGGAGGGTGATATCAAGCCCCATATGGTACTTTACCGCATCCCATCTCTCCCGCCCAAGGCTATCTTGTCCACCATTGGGAAAACAATTATCGAAATGCTTTAACGTATTGCAGACATTAAGTATTATTGAGGTGCGGAGAGAGAGAGAGAGAGAGAGAGAGAGAGAGAGAGAGAGGTACTTACATAACCCCGAGATACGCTCAAAAGGAAGAGGTTACGTAAAGCCTGACACGATCGGAAATGCACAGACAGACGAATACTGAAACGGACACACAGACAAGAGTAGTTTCAGCACAAGGACAAGCATTTCATCAGATAAACGAATAAATGCTGATGAGAAACAGGGATAAATAAGGTGAAATTAGTTCATGTCTTAATCCTACAAGCAACTCCTGTAGTCAAATTCACTCACAAACGCATCACCACTCCACCATACACTATATGCATAATTTATTCATATACTCGTCTTATCTCTCTACCTATTTTCTACACACAATCTACCTATCTACCTATCTAGTGCCTTTATCCCGTACAGGGTGGCCACAGACAAATCGCCTCCAAGTCGCCCTGTCCCCCGCCATTTCGCTGCCCTCCCCCCACTTCACAGCCCCCTCTCTCATACACCTCTCCACTCCATCCCTCCATCTCATATAATCGTAAGCTCACAAAAAATACAAATGCACATATTCAGTCTCTCTCTCTCTCTCTCTCTCTCTCTCATATCCTGGAACGAGGCAGTGGATTCTACAAATATTTATCTTTGACACAAAAATCGAGGGACCAGCGCACATGGCCGGGTTGCAGGATATGTAAACACTGAGTTTTTAGATCCGTTCATACGAAAATGTCGCTTTACGTCCTCGTTGGGCAGGCGGGGACCAGTGTGTGTGTGTTATATGTATCCAGTAAACATTTTCTTTCCTCTCACCCGCCGCCACGCTGCACATTCAGGCAAGATAAATATTTGTGCAGTCATATTTCCATAATTTTTCAGTGACGGAGACAAACAGTGAAAACTATATATATATTTTTTCTACGCGGAGTTAAGGCTTACATTTCCGAATCATTAATTTTACTATATAAAATTGATGTTGATAATCACTAAAAATTTCCAGGCCTAAAAATCTAAATAAAATTGCTTTAAAATATACTAAGCTCGACACTGTACACCTAAAACTTCTATATCTGTCCACCTATAGCCCGACGCCCTAATCCCGCAAAGGGTGGCCGCAGACAAAACGCCTCCAAGTCGCTCTGTCACCCACCATTTGACTGTCCTCCCCCCTGCTCACTCTCCCCTCCCTCATATACCTCTCAACTCCATCCCTCCACCTCATCCTCGGTCTCCCCCTCTCCCTCCCTCCACTTCACCTACATACACCCTCTTAGTCAGTCTTTCATTCTCCATTCTCTCCACATGCTTCCAGTACAGGGCTAAGGATTATTTTCAGTCGGGTCTGTCTAGAGTATAAAAAAAATGTTTCATAAATGAAAGTGAACGTTTACTGAACTAGAGACAAAATTACTATATTGGTATTTCTGGGGAGGTGGTACTCAATGATGATGATAATAATAATAATAATAATAATAATAATAATAATAATAATGATGATGATGGTAATAATAATAATAATAATAATAATAATAATAATAATAATAAATACAGTAATCAGGTTAACATAGTGTTTTAGGATATGATTTAATGTTTACGTTACAAACCAAGCAAAAATAACTAAGGAGAATACTTTTCGCCCAATAATCGCTTTACATAACTGAAACAGGCAAGAGAAGTTGAGAAGAGCTGAAGAAGCACCACGAGGAATTGATATATACCATGGAAATTTCACAGCAAAGACAGAAACACTCATATTAATTTGATGATATTTAGAAATTTTTGCGTGTCGTTGTTGCTGCTGTACGAGACTGGCTACAGAAACCTGACTACTTCAGCTTTGTATTCTCAGAGCCGTTTTGTTGAGTATGTGCTGAAGGTTGTTCGAAGGACTGAAAGTATGGTGCGTGAAAGGAGTGAAAGTCAAGATCCATTTATCTGAAGATGCATGAAAGTATTGCGCGAAAAAAGGTGGGAAATCATAGGGACAGAAAAACGTGAACTGAAGATAATGCAAACACCACAAAAAGTACAACTGAAAAGAAGTAGAAGAAAAGTCTGTCCGGGTCCGCCAGCCTTTCATCGGCAGTGACAAAGATTCCAAAGAGAAGGCGAGAGGAAAAAACCTTCGCTTCTAAAGTGTCTGGTTGTAAAAATGATCCACTTCCTCGCAATCTGTCCCTGCAGGCTGGATCAGGGCTCTAATGGGGTGTGTTTTCAACGTAAAATGCAGGATACTTAAGTCTTTTTCTGGGTGTAAGACGGAGCTCGCTCAGAATATCATATGCAGCCACTTAAATCTGCCTCACCCTCACCACAGCACACCACACCACACCACACTTCATACCTCACGACCCCTCACGTCACTACATCACACCCACATATCTCGCCTCACTACACTACACTGCACTATACCTCACTAACCATGCCTCATCACACCCCCACCTCACTATACCAAACCCAAATACCCTCACATCACACTGCACAACAACGCTACACTATACCTCATCCGCCTGAACCTCGCTACACTATAACTCACCACACCACACCACGCCTCTCACTTTATCACGTTCATTCATTATCTTTAGCTTTTTCTCTTCTTCGTCTTTCACGTCCACTTTCCTCTCATTATTTTTTGACCACTCTCTTTTCTCTCCTCTTCATAGTCTCTCCTTTAAGTGACCATTCGCTGTCCATAATTCTTTACAACCAACCCTCTCTTCAGTCATCCACCTCCTTCTTAGCGTTTTATCACTTCCAATTTTCTCATAATCCTCCTCTCATTAGCAAGTCCTTTTCACGAGCATAAAATTTCTTCCTCAGCTTCCCATCCTCTCAGTCTGTTTTTTCTCAGTCTGTACTCTCCCTCTCACAGTGGATTTTACTCATTAATTTCTCATCGTAATCAGTCTTCCCCATTCTGTCGCTTCTGCAAAATTGGCCTCATTCATCTCCATGTCTTCTTTCCTTCTCCAAAATCTTCGTTCTTTTCCTTCGGCCTTATATAATCCAAGATGTTGTTTTCGTCACACACACTCTCTCACCTGACGAGCTGTGAGAGAGAGAGAGAGAGAGAGAGAGAGAGAGAGAGAGAGAGAGAGAGAGAGAGAGAGAGAGAGAGAGAGAGAGAGAGAGAGAGAGAGAGTGAGTTCTATAGCATTGTTGTAATGCAGCGTTTTTTAACCTTTCCTTCTGTTTCAAGTAATAGCCTTCACACACACACACACACACACACACACACACACACACACACACATTTTCTTCATCACCTCATCATCACCTTTAACACCGTCACCTTTCACCGCCACATCTCACCTCCTGACATCATCCCCCAAATAAAGATACACGCAGATGGTATGAAGAATCCAGATACATAAGAATTATTCAGATAAATGTATACAAATAAATAATGCGTTCTGTCTCTCTCTTCATGTTAACCTCAAGTGAATTCGTTCTCAAGAGGCAAATTTTTTTCTTTCGTAAAGTTAAATAAGGGAATCTTAAGGTATGTAAGAACTTTGGTATAACACACACACACACACACACACACACACACACACACACTGTCGTAAACAGAAAAAAGGAAACAAACGTGATTTTTAAAGCTTAATAATAATCAAAGGTTTATGCCGTAAGAGACAGACTGACAAATGAGGATGTGAAGGAGCGTTGTGGTGTGGATGTGGATGTGATAGGAGGCGGTAGGAGAAACACACTGAGGTGGTTTGGCCATGTGGAGAGGATGGAGAGTGAGAGACTGACAAGGAGAGTGTATGTGAGTGAGGTGGAGTGGGGGAGAGAGGGAGGGGGAGGCTAAGGATGAGATGGAGGGATGGAGTGGAGAGGTATATGAGAGAGGGGGGTGTGAGCTGGGAGCGGGGCAGTGAAATGGCGGGGAACAGGGCGAGATGGAGGCGATTTGTTTGTGGCCACCCCGTATGGGATTAAGGCGTCTGGCAATAGATAGATAGACAGACAGAAGTGTTATACCCAAAGGTCTTATGTTCCTTCACTAGGCCCTTGTGTATTGGAAAAGGATATACGCAATACTTTTCAAGAGAGGTAACAGTTCTGATAAATTCTGTAATACTGTGGTAATGTAGTGCTATCAGTGTGGCATGGTGTGGTATAGCAGTGTGGTGAAGTGTGGCTAGATTGATGAATGTGGTATTACTGGTGTGGCATTGGAAGTGGTGTCGTGTAGTGTGGCAAAAGATGATGTGGTGTAATTGGTGTGGTGTGGAGAAATATGAGGTGGCTACGTTTGGTGTGGCGTAGTGTTGTGTGGCGTGGTATGGTATGGTGATGTGGTGTGGTGTGGTAAGATAAGGTATGGTGTAGTGTAGTGTGCTTTGGTGTGGTGAGGTGTGGTGCAGTGTGGTATGGTTACGTAGGGAATGGCTGTTTAGTGCTTAGAAACTTTAAGTCAGTTGATGTGGTGAAATACAGTGTAATATAGTGTGGTGAGTGCTGCAGTCTTGTGGTGGAGTAGTGTGGTATGCTGTAGTGTGGTGTGGTGGGGTGTGATAAAGCATGATGTAGTGAGGTGTTATGCAGTGTCGTGTGGTGAGGCGAGATATATGCGTATGGTGCAGTGAGTTGTAAGGATGTGAGGTGTGGTGAGGCATAGTGTGGTGTGGTGTGCTGTGGTGAGGCTGAGACGGTATGAAGTGTGGTGTGGCGTGCTGTGGTGAGGGTGAGACGGTATGAAGTGTGGTGTAGTATGCTGTGGTGAGGGTTGTGGTGTAGTATGCTGTGGTGAGGGTTGTGGTGTAGTATACTGTGGTGAGGGTGAGGCGGTATGAAGTGTGGTGTGGTGTGTTGTGGTGGAGGCGAGACGGTATGAAGTGTGGTGTGGTGTGTTGTGGTGAGAGTGAGACAGGCCTTCGACTCCTTAGTGATGTACTCGTAAAATGGCTTCAACTATTATTCTGAGACACTGCCGCCTCACACCCCAAAAAAGGCCTCAAATCTCCTGCATTTTACGTTGAAAACAAAACCCATTAGAGCCCTGATCCAGCCTGCAGGGACAGATGGCGAAGAAGTGGATCATTTTTACAGCCAAAGTCCTCAGAAGCGACGATTCTTTCTTCTCGCTCTCTTGTCGGAATCTCTGTCTATAACGACGAAAAGCTGATGGACTCGAGTTGACTTTCCTTCTATTTCTTATTCATTTGTGTTGTTTTTTTTATCTGGTGTGTGTGTGTGTGTGTGTGTGTGTGTGTGTGTGTGTGTGTGTGTGTGTGTGTGTGTGTGTGTTGGAAAAATGGAGGGGTGGGGGAGGCCAGAGCAGAGTATAGCACTTCAAACCACTGCCTTCAAAGGAATTCCCTCTCCCACAGATTTCCTTTATCCTCTCTCTTCTCCACTCCACCTCTCTCTTTCTCTCTGTCTCTCTCTGTCTGTCTGTCTGTCTGTATTCTCTCTCTCTCTCTCTCCTACTCTGGTCACATCTTTTTACCTTCTGGTTGTATTTCTGGTCCATCACAGCTGGCAAACGGGACCCACTTAGCTAGATTCCGCTCTCTTTCTGCCCTGGGTTAAAATTAGGGTTAACTAGTGCTTTCAGTCCAAAAGAATTATGCACAACTATTTAATTCTGAAACTGTCTATGCACAACTATTTAATTCTGAAACTGTCTATGCACAACTATTTAATTCTGGAACTGTCTTCGTCAATACATCATTCTCTGTGCCCATATTCTTCAGCCTTTTGGATCGAATATGTCCAGGCATCTTCAGGTGAACGGATTTTCTTCTGGCCTTCCTTTTGTTACATCTGCTGTGGAATAAAAACTCTGGCAGTCTCCCAATTCTGACTTTTTTTTTTTGTTTATTTGCTCATAGGTATTTTACATCACGCTTCTCACTTTCCTCTACATTCCTCTCACTTGTTATTCTGTCCCCTCTTTCCTTAATATCTCAACATGTACATCTCTGATTACTTTTAACTTAGCACTTTTTTTTTGTCATATCGTGCTGTTATTACACCGCATTTAGTATGTATGCCTGTATATGAAGCTTTATTTCTGACATTAAGTAATTCTCTTTTCTCAATCCATTTCGACAATTCTAATTTCATTTAGTTTGAATTTGTACCATCTGTCATTCCTTATAAATCTAACCTCCGCAAGTGCAAAATATCCGCTGCCTAATAATCTTCAATTTCGGAAACTCTTATTCATGTATAATAATATGAGTCATGCATAATATACGAAATCGGACGCACTGTTCATGGGTAGACTGCCAGGGTACGATAATGACACCTTCAGACTCGTGCGCCGCGACTATAGTGTTTATCTCTCTATATATCCATCTATTGCCAGACGCCTTAATCCCTTATACGGGGTAGCCACAAACAAATCGCCTCCACGTCACCCTGTCCCCGGCCATTTCACTGCCCTGCTCCCAATTCACATCCCCCTCTCTCATATACCTCTCCACTTCATCCCTCCATCTCATCCTTGGCCTTCCCCTCCCTGTCCCCCTCCACCTCACTCACATACACTCTCCTCGTCAGTCTCTCACTCTCCATCCTCTCCACATGGCCAAACCACCTCAGTGTGTTTCTCCTGACGCTTCCTATCACATCTACAACCACACCACAACGCTCCTTCACATCCTCATTTGTCAGTCTGTTTCTCCTTGTGACTCCACAGGCTCCTCTCAAATAACTCATTTCCACTGCTCTCTTGACTTGTGTCCCTCCAACAACGTCCAAGCTTCACTTCCAAGCGGGAGAGATGGCAATTTTAGACCAGGTTTGGGTAAAATGAGACTAATGACCTTATGAGTGAAAATATTCTTCATTATAATTAACCGATAAGGTCATCAGTACCAGTAAATCAGCAACGGATGAGAACTGGACCCATGTTTACTTTTTTCTTTTTAAAATCAAATATTAGTCTCAAGGCCCCACGAGAAGTTGGTGCGTCCAGTCTCGGGATGTAGATTTCTGCTCTGTTTACAGTTTTTGCGCACCGTGTTGCTTGTCTTCCCAACTTGATCATTCTTCCATTTTTTTTCTTTTTTTCTTATTTCAACTTAACCAATCCTAATCTAAACTAATCCAACATATTAACTGATTAACAAACTAACAACCTAATACTAAGAAAATATTCCTAACCTAATCTAGACTTCCCTAGACAAGCAGAAAATGCAAAGATGAAAATAATACAAAACAGAAATCAGATCAGGGGACAAGGGGTGATCCAAACCCACAAGGGGTGATCCAAACCCATGGCCACCACGGACAAAATTCCAAGACAAACCCTATAAGGCATGTCGATCGAGCATTTGGGTTACTTATGAACGGCCCGCGACTGAGTTTTCGTCTCGTCATTATGCAATACCCCTCATTCATTGTTTGCTCAAAAATTTTCCTCAACAATGAACCATCTTGCTAAAATAACCTGCCCAGCAATTTTTATTAATTTACAGTATTTTTTGTAAGTCATCTTTGCTCTGTTTCTGACTCCAGACCGACAGTGCTACACGTTACCCTGGAGCCTTTCACCGCCAACAAGTTTCAGGGACGCAATCAATTTCGGCAAACTTTTCAGAAATTTTCTTACGGTTTTTAGTCTTCGGAAATTATGGCGAATAATCGTAGCAAAAATAGTAAAATTAATGAATCAGAAATGTAAGTCTTAAACCAGGGTAGAAAAAATGCACTGTGTCCACGATTTGTCTACGACACTCAAAAATACCCGCAATTTTACTGCGCGAATGTTTATCTTGCCTGAATGTGCAGCGTGGCGGCATGAGAGAGGAAAGAAAATGTTTACCGGGTACACACACATAACACTGTACGTTATAAAAGACACACACACACACACACACACACACATTGGTCCCCGCCTGCCCAACGAGGACGTAAAGAGACATTTTCGTATGAACGGATCTAAAAACTCAGTGTTTACATATCCTGCAACCCGGCCATGTGCGCTGGTCCCTCGATTTTTGTGTCAAAGATAAATATTTGTAGAATCCACTGCCTCGTTCCAGGATATGAGAGAGAGAGAGAGAGAGAGAGAGAGAGAGAGAGAGAGAGAGAGAGAGAGAGAGAGACTGTGTTTATTTGTACTGTCTGTGAGCGTGAATCAATGTGCATATCTGTGTGCGATGGAGCGGTGGTAAGGTTGTGAATGGGATAGGTCTTTGGCTGACTGCTGGTGAGTCGGTACAAAATTGCAGTGAAAAAAGCGGCAACAGATTATAAAATTAAGGCATGATCTGATTTCATTATTTCATTCATCTTTTTGTTTACATTTAGTCGTTTGTCTGATGAACTGCCTGCCCGTGTACTGTACCTATACTTCTGCCTGGTATTGGGGAGGGACGCCTTCATGTGGTTACACTGATATAACCAGGCGGCTCATCTGCCTGGTTATACAAACGTCCTTCAGCTACTTCCGTATCCCCTTAAGAGCGTATGAAGGATTGGAGGATGGTGCAACTTCAGTCCGCAGTCCACTGGGTTCACATTTCAGATGAACCTACGGCTATTACTACTACTACTACTACTTAATTTTCTGTATTTTTGTCCCATTTAACTATTCATCTGCCAGTGTATCAGCTTCTGTCAATCTTTATTTTAGTACCTCATTTTTTTACGTTTCTCTTTTGGTTATATAGCAGTTCTCTCTCTCTCTCTCTCTCTCTCTCTCTCTCTCTCTCTCTCTCATACTAAATGTTTGCCATACCTTAAAGAATTTCGATAACTGTTTCTCCAATACCGGATGATATCGTGGTTGCTGCGACAGGTGGGAGTAAAGGGACAATGTGAGGCCTGCTATCACCCTCCACGGCAGAAAGGCAGCCACTAGCAAATATTCGTCGACTAACCGCAGCCAGCACAGTATTCAGTAGTTTTCCTTCCTCATCAGGCGACAGAGCGTATCCTTGCATCTCGTATCCCTTTCCCTGCGTGCTTCATAATGCTATCACGCAGAAACAGTTCGTATAACGCCTTTCTCTCTATCTATTGCCAGACGCCTTATTCCCGTCACCTGTTCCCCCGCCATTTCATTGCCCTGCTCCCAGCTCACACCCCCCTCTCTCATATACCTCTCCACTCTCATCCTTTACCTCCCCCTCCCTCTACCCCCCTCCACCTCACTCACATACACTCTCCTCGTCAGTCTCTCACTCTCCATCTCTCCACATGGCCAAACCACCTTAATGTGTTTCCCCTAACGCTTCCTATCACATCCACATCCACACCACAACGCTCCTTCACTTCCTCATTTGTCAGTCTGTCTCTCCATGTGACTCCATTTCATTGCCAGAAAAAACAGGGAACTTTCATTGAACTTTTGCTCATAACTGTACCTGATGGCTCCCACGGAAAATGTCAGATCCCGTGAAGGCTGTCAGTTTGCACCGAGGCAGCAGTTAGGATGGAGGCTGTCATTTCGAACGGCACCTGTCAGTTCACATGGAAGCTGTCACATCCTACAGAACTTATTATTCTGTATTTAATCTGTCAGCTGGTACGGAAACTGTCAGCCCACATAAAGACTGTCAATTTGAAGGCTGTTAGTATACGTGAATTATACTAAATATCTAAATATCGCATTACGGTTAAGAGTCCATTGTACAAGAAATACTCCGATATCAAGTCATATCTGCCTTCCTTTCATTACTCCTGAGAATTCTTGAACTGTATATAGTGGAAGACGTAGCCAGGAAGACGACGAGCTCACACGGACAGTTTCATTTAAATCTAACAAATAGCATAGGAGGAATTAAAGCACACACACACACACACACACACACCACCTTTCACATTCATACACGCAGATCTATCATCCTCAGTTAATCATGACTGGAAACAATCATTTTAAACAACAGACACGGTATAAAATGTAACTGTTCTGATCGGTATTGTGTGTGTGTGTGTGTGTGTGTGTGTGTGTGTGTTGCAGTTGCCAGTATCAGCAAGCAGCATAAACATCAATTTCCAGTACTTACTTGGAATACAACTACAGTACATAGGCAGCGAGGTCCTTTGAGCATTATTTTCTGCCCACCAATAATACGGTGACATAAGAACCAGCATTACAAAAAATCAAGCGCTCTTTTGTTCAGGGTACTAATAATTCTGTGTTTGTGATGGTAAAGTTTCTTGTAATATACGGTGAGCTCCTCTTTTTTTTATGCAAGGAAGAAGGAACCAAAGGCCAGGAGCCCGCAAACCGTTCCTTCCAAGAAAAAACTGAAACAATACAAAAGAGAGCCAAATTCAAGATCCGTTCATTTCGAGATGCCTGGACACACTGCGTTTGAAAGACTGGAGATCACAGGAAGTAGGAAATACAGACAGAGGGAGACAGTTCCAGAGTTGACCTGTTGCATAAATGAAGGACTGGGAGTAACGGTTAACTCTTGCGTTAGAGAGTTGGACAGAAAAGGAATAAGAGTTTGTTGGTAGACGGGTGCTTGGGAGGTCGACTGAATAATTATGAAGGTGTGAATGGTTTTATTTTTTTATTGATTGTTAACTTGCGTTCATATACACACACATCTGAAACCACACTGAGATGTTTACAGATTACTGAAACTTGCTACTCTCTCTCTCTCTCTCCAACCTTTGTCAGTTCACCTTTTTTCCTCTGTACACTATCTTCCTCTTGCAGTTACCTCTCTCTCTCTCTCTCTCTCTCTCTCTCTATACTCGGTCCTTTCCCCCTTCTCAGCCTCTGCATCTCATTACACGCTCCTTCCGTTTCAATGTATCCTTCATCATTACTCCCTTAATTCTAGTTCCTACTCCGGGATGAAACACTTCCCTTCCCCGCCTCTAATCCCCCTCTCCCTCCCCTTCCTCATCCCTCCCTTTCTGTCCTCCCTTCACCACATTTTCCTCAGTCACCGCCTTCTTCTCTTCCTCCATAAATATTGCATCCAGCCCCTTACTTTTACGATAGTTTGTCTTTGCTCGTCCACGATACTACGATATTTATTTCAGTTGCTCCTTAAATCTTTATCTTTAGTGTTAGTCTGGGTAGTCTGGCATTCCGTGAGCTGGGGGGAGGGCAGCGAAATGGCGGGGGACAGGGCGACACGTAGGCTATTATTTTTTGTGGCCACCCCTTGCGGATTTAAGGCGTTTGGCGATAGATAGAAAGATAGATATATAGATTCCGGTCTTCCGTAATGTACTGACGCCTTCTTCTCACTGGTTTCTCTCCTACTGACACGTAAATTTCATGCCAAGCCACTGCGTTCACCCTCACTGTGCGATCTTCCAAATATCACCCACGCCGCCAGTCACTTCCCGTAGTTAACCCTTAAGTCACTAAAGAAAACGGCGATCAATACGTATCCTCAACTGAAAGTACGGCTTGTATTATTATTATTATTATTATTATTATTATTATTCACTAATTTTAAATGTCAGGACCAACCTGCCTAGTCCCGGGCTCCTACGCTTCTCATGGGGCAACGTAGGATTGGATGATGGATGGATGGATGATGATGATGATGATTATTATTATCATTATTATTATTATTATTAGTAGTAGTAGTAGTAGTAGTACAAGGAAGAAGGAACCAAAGGCCAGGGACCTGCAAATTGCTCTCTCCACGAAAAAACAAAACAAGATAACAGAGCGCCAAATTCAAGAGCCATTTACAGTATTTCGAGGTGTCTGCAATATCGAAGAATAAAAACAAAAATACGTGATGTGGGAGCTTCAGGGCCCTTGTGTTAATGTCCTTGGTGTGGTATGATGCGGGAGGGTGATTCTTTGTGGTGTGGTGTGGTGTGGTGTGGTGCGTTGTGTTGTGATGTGGTATGGTGTGGTGTGGTGTGGTGCGTTGTGGTGTAGTGTGGTGTGGTGCGTTGTGGTGTGATGTGGTGCGATTCGTTGTGGTGTGGTGTGGTGCGGTGTGGTGTGGTGTGGTGTGGTGAGGTGAGGTGAGGTGAGGTGAGGTGTGGTGTTGTGGTGTGGTGTTGTTGTGGTTTCACTAAAGTCTACGGCAGTCACACACCTCACATCAGAAAACCATCAGTGAGAGACAGAAATGGCTGATTTAGACATGCTTTCCCATCTTAGAGAGAGAGAGAGAGAGAGAGAGAGAGAGAGAGAGAGAGAGAGAGAGAAACTTGAATTAACCCCTACCAACTAGATTTAGGTCACTTAAGGCAGACAGTCAAATTTTGCTGATTCCAAGTCTTCGCCTAGAATAACTCGATGATATGTGGGGCTCCAGCTGTACTGTGGGGTGAAGAGGCACAAGGGTTTAAACGGAGGGTGGGCGAGGGAGAAGGGAGAGGGTAGGGAGGTGGAAGGCAGGGTGAAAGGAAGAAGGGAGAGGGAGGGAATAAACATGTACAGAAATGGAGGAATGAGGAGCAGGAAGATGGAAGGGAAAATGAGGAAGGAGTGAAGGAAAATGAGGAAGGAATGAAAGGGCAAAGGAAAGACGAAGTAGAGGAGGCATATTGGGAGGATGAAGGAAGTAGGAAAGTGGGAGGGAATTCTGAAGGGAGGAGAGAGAGAGAGAGAGAGAGAGAGAGTGTGTGTGTGTGTGTGTGTGTGTGTGTGTGTGTGTGTGTCGGATCTAAGTTCATATAAGTTATACGAACGTAGATCTGAAGTTGTGAACCATCTGTTATATGATATAGCAGATGGCTCACAACCTCACACAGGTTTCATAACGGCATACTTCGACCATGTCGCTGGAGAGAGAGAGAGAGAGAGAGAGAGAGAGAGAGAGAGAGAGAGAGAGAGAGAGAGAGAGAAAGCAGCTCATAATACGATGAAAAATCAAATAACTTCCCATAATGAATATTTCTACTACTGTCATATCACTCACTATCCGAAAATTCCATACACACCATGCATGTACTGACACTGTACTCATTTATACTCGATACTCGAACATGGTATCGATACTGCGGGGTTTAAGCGTGGTGTTGGTGGTATTGACTCCAAGCCAACAGAGTTTTGGAGTTTGGACTGTGGAGGGATCGTACTCATAGATTCACTTTCATAGTGGTGGCGTCTCAGTCCAGTACGTCTCAGGAGTCTGTAGTCGGCCAGGACAGAATGGATAGGCAGGAAAGTGAGGAAACTGTTGTGGCTGGAGATGGTTTCATATGTAAAACTAGCGAATTAACGGTTAACTTCCGTTAATTTTTGGCAGAATTAAGTCAAATTAACTGATTAACTTTAACGAAGCTAATTATCTGAATAACGGCTTGATGATTAACGAAGATAACGTTTTTTATTAACTTGCCCACCACTGGCTGGAGGGATGAAGTGGAGAGGTATCTGAGAGAGTGGGGTGTGAGCTGGGAACAGGGCAATGAAATGGCGGGGGACAGGGCGACTTGGAGGCGATTTGTTTGTGGCCACTCCTTACGGGATTAAGGCATCTGGCAATAGATAGATAGATAGATCTGGAATATACCTTGGAGCTGTGGTTGAACCTGAAGTGACGATATTATAAAAGGTGAAGGAGTCCAGGTATCTGAAATTAAAGTGATCCTGTCTAATGTGGTCCTATCAGGCATACAGGATACCAGAGGAAGCTGAAGGCACCGGAACTCTTCGTTAGAGACAAGACATTGGTGTGGAGAGCTATTTTTTTTCTATCTTTAATGGGTTTGAAACATTATATACCAAATTAACTAGGAATCACGGATGGATGCGTGACTAGGAGCGTGTTTTCTAGGGGTGACAGTACCTTGATCAACTGGTTTGGAGTTAGGTTAGACAAAGTTGTGTGGGAAGCTATTTCCTTCTTTCCCGTAAAATTTCCCAGCCTCCACTTTCCCCCCCGGTTTACCTGAACTTCCTTTTCCGTGACAATGTTAAGTTTGGGACAGGGGATTGGGGAAAGCCTTTATCTTTATTATACTTTTCTTTCGCTTTTAGAGTAACAATTTGTGCCTAACAACCTCATTCATGGCACCTCGACTGTATGGATCGTAAGACCTTTTCAGCTACTATATGTCCGTGTAACTCTCTCTCTCTCTCTCTCTCTCTCTCTCTCTAACTTCATTCATGGTACCATCACTGTATGGATCGTAAGACCTTTTAAGCTACTATATGTCCGTGTAACTCTCTCTCTCTCTCTCTCTCTCTCTCTCTCTCTCAGCGTCTGCTATAATGACGGCAGCAGCACGTACGCGGCAAGACAGCGAGTGAACCTGACTGTCTGCTATCAGTCTCCAGGGAGCCACACCAGAGAGGAAGGCCAAGCAGGGAGTCTAATGGCCAAGATAAGGTAACAGCTCCCTAAGGTAAAGCAGGAATTACCTTAGTGTTAAGTACTCCTAAGGGCAGATGGGAGAACGCTTCATTAGGGGAGCGGAACATGGCCCTGAAGAATTTTAAACTGTCCTGAGAGGAGGCTTGGAATCTCTTAGGCTCTAACTTCACCGCTCTCCATGGATAGGACTCTCGGCGCACGACTCTGAGGTTGTCATTACCGTACCCTGGCAACTTACCATTCAAAAGTGCGTCCGTTTTCGTATCATACACGAATCATGTTATACACGAATATTATTATACGCGAACATATTATACACGAATCACATGCGTCTCATATTATACACGAAATCGGACGCACTGTTGAGGGGTAGGTTGCCAGGGCACGATAATAACAAAATCAGATCCATGCACCGCCACTTACAATACCTCTCATTTTGACAGTCTCTTCCTAGACGAGCACAATCACCCAGTAAAGAGAAAGAATGCTGAAATTTATTGTATTGATAGGATTTATTCAGACCTGTTTAGTCAGTCAAAAAAAAAAAAAAAAGTATCATGTGCTATTTACCGAGTAGCCAATGTGACAAAATGATTTAAATTTGACTTCCAGTGCCTCCTTAAATGTGTGTGTGTGTGTGTGTGTGTGTGTGTGTGTGTGTGTGTGTGTGTGTGTGTGTGTGTGTGTGTGTGTGTGTGTGTGTGTGTGTTTTGAGAATTATGTAGGTGGAGGTAAACTTCTTGGTGTGTAAATATTTAAGAATACGCGTGAGTGAACTTTTTTGTATCCCTATGTGACGCCATGTATAATACACTACAGTCCATCAACACGTAAATTAGAGTATGTTTTGAATTTTAATGCCCTTAAATTTATGTATTAAGCAAAAAGATAAGACTCAAAGGCAAGAAGGGTGCAAAAATGTGTTCTTTCATGAAATAAACAGAAGAGCTAAAAACAGGATTACCTCATTTATAGATGTCTGGAAACATTGCACTGATAAGACTTGAGGTCGTAGGCAGAGGGAAATACAGAGAGAAGGCAGCTCCGGGGTTGATCACCTTCATATATCAAGGACCGTAATGGGGTGGGATGCAAGTCGACAAGTTCAGCAGAGCAATGATGAGTGAAATATTTATAACAGGAGAAGGGGGGTTGAAAAGGCTACTAGCATTTGACTCAGACTTATTTACAGGAGTTCTGTGAGGTGAACCCCCACACATGTGAGCTTTACTTCACACAGAGGCAAACAGGCCCTTGTACAAAGTCATCATCTGCACAGGGTTAAAGAAAGTACAGAGTCGGTACAGCACACCATATCTCTGGGAAACGGATATGACAAGGGAAGTATTATGATCTTTCCACAATACGTCCAGAGAGAGAGAGAGAGAGAGAGAGAGAGAGAGAGGGAGAGGAACAATTATTTCGAGAGATGTTGAAGGATTGAGATGGGTGTTGGTGAAGGATTGAGATGGGTTATGTGAAGAACTCTGGGGGGTTGAAAAGGGGGAAAATTAAGCTACATTTTCCTTTAAGCAAGTCACAGATAACAGACTTGGCTTCCCTCGGCAGATCTCACCAGTCTATATAGGCGCACGCACACCACACCCACGCACAATACCTCACCACAACCAGCCTTTTGCATCCCCCACCACCCATCATGGCCCACTATACGGTTTCTACTTTAACTTGGCCCAAATTTTCGTCCTTTTGGAGCTTATTTCATGTTGCTCAGTGGCAGAAAAAGATAGTTATGGCTCAACGTCCTTTCCATTGCACTTCTTTGTGACTGGCACCCTATTCTTGTGTAAGTCTCTTGTTACAACTCAGCGTTCAACATGGAGAGATGGCAATTTTAGGCCAAGTTAGAGTAAAAGGGGTATAGCACTCACCTCCTGACATTAAGCTGCTCGGCGGAAAATGCAATCCAATATCCAAAATCACTCTCCAACATTTATGGCCAAATTTGTAATGGAATGTCTAGTGTTTTTATATAACCTCAATTATTTTCAAAGATGGACAAGAGGCGTCCCAGTTTGCTGACTCGTTGACAGTCCTTATGTCTCAGTGTGTTCTCCCTCACAATCTCCTTAGTCTTATACTGAAGAAATTCCAATATGACTCCCACTTCTTTCCATGTGCTCGCGAATTTTTACATTGGTTTCTGGTGTGTTTATAATCCTTAGCTTCCTTTCACTTCAAACTTCATTTTGCTTCCAGTGCCTCAGTCCACAGTGAGATATTTTGCGTATTACCATGCCGTCTTCCATGAGCTGAGAGGTATATGAGGGAGAGCGGGGAGTGAGTTGGGGGGAGGGCAGTCAAAAGGTGGGTGAGAGAGTGACTTGGAGGCGGTTTTTGTCCAGCCACCCTTTGCGGGATTAGGGCGTCGGGGTACAAATAGATAGACTTTCATGACTTCTTACTCCACTCGCAGACAAACGATCTTTAATACCATTCCTCCTCGTCATCCTTCGTCTTCATTTTTTTCCATCTGCATTTCAGTTCCTCCGGATATGGTGATTTTCTGCAACGCTGCATGATTGGTAAAAAAGAGAACAACCTAAGTGATGATGCTTGAATCCTGTTAGATATGCTTCCTTCCTGCCCTGCTTGTGTGTGTGTGTGTGTGTGTGTGTGTGTGTGTGTGTGTGTGTGTGTGTGTGTGTGTGTGTGTGTGTGTGTGTGTGTGTTTAAGCAGATAAGAAGGAACCAATGACTTGATGCACACATAGCTGTTCCATCCGACACACACACACACACACACACACACACACACACACACACACACACTGTCGCCCAGCCTCTCGGGAGAAACTTTCGCTCTCAGTGTGTGGATTTATTTGCCTGTCTGAGTGAGGCGGTGCGTGCCGGGACTACAGACCTGAGCAGAGCAGGGAAGATGGAGACGCACATTTGTATACAGTGTGCGGAACAAGTTTGTCTGCGGGTGACAAGTTGGACGAGTTGGGGGATGATGAGGGAGGGGTATATGATGAGTGGTGTGGAGAGGAGAATGACAGGATAAAGGGTGGAGAGCATTTCCATCACCATCATCATCATCATTACCATCATCACCATCACCTTACACCAGTTCGTCTTCACATGGATGAGAGTACAATACAGTTAATATATCCTGGCTCACTCCTGTGCCATAACACATACTATACAAGGCCAGGGCGATGGAGCTGTGGAAATTACTTTACAGTATGTGCTTCCAAGACAGATCTGCCCACATAGGCTTGAGATGTGGGGCTGCATTGGTTCACGTTACTGTATGTGTGTATATGTGTGTGTGCAGTATATGTATGCAGGTGTTATGTAGTTGCTTACATATATACATGTGGAATGGTTAGAATATGTACTGTATGGAGAAGCATGCATATGGTGTGTGTGTGTGTGTGTGTGTGTGTGTGTGTGTGTGTGTGTGTGTGTGTGTGTGTGTGTGTGTGTGTGAGAGAGAGAGAGAGAGAGAGAGAGAGAGAGAGAGAGAGAGAGAGAGAGAGAGAGAGAGAGCAAAACCGTGTGCTACTTAAGTGACAATTCTCCAGCAACATTAGCTAGCAGTGATTCAGTTAACCAGATGATACTTATATACTGTAAATGTTGCGTGACAGACAAACTAAGAGACCGCATCGTGATTACAAGATACAAAGGAAGACCAAGTACGACCAAGCAGTAAGGAAAGTGTGAGAGAAGCTGGGATATACGAGGAGAGGTAGTGAGTTATCGATTCGCGATGATTACAGTGGGTGAAGATAAATACTGCTGACAGGCCCTACTTTCACAGGCTCACAGGAAACAGTTTAATGTGTTTTATATATGTACGAACTCTGGGCATAGACTTCGCAGTCCTTTTCCAAGACCCAGCAGTCCTTCTACAGACTTCACACGTCACCACCCGCACTCCACACTGACCGCATGCTAGGGTTGTCTCATACTGGACTGGTATTAGTAGGAGTGCTTTTATGACATGGCGGGACTGCTGGTAGATGAGTAGAGTCTGCTCTTACGAAATTCAAATCCTTAAACTGTTCCCTGACCAAGCCGGGATGCGAACCTGGGTCCATTAGGATTGAAGGTCACCTCTTTACCGACTCGGCCACCGCCTCATATAGTATGCTCACAGTGCACACAGTAATTCATCCTTCATTCTTGAGATGTCACGTGTGTGTGTGTGTGTGTGTGTGTGTGTGTGTGTTCTTACCTGCCTAATTGTTCTTACCTAATTGTATCTTTACAGGAATGAGTAAAGTTCGTACTGTCCCGTGTCTTAAACCATTTTTATCGTACATATCCTTAAAATATGAATTGTTTTGGCACACACTATTTCATTTGGTAGTGTGTGTGTGTGTGTGTGTGTGTGTGTGTGTGTGTGTGTGTGTGTGTGTGTGTGTGTGTGTGTTACAACCCAAAACTTTACTGATACGAATTTTACTTTGGGACTGAGGTACATTCTCAACTAAAACTGATGCAATTTCTTCCCTGTTGTTTTAACAAACTGTAATATTTAGGTCAGTGTTAGCGTTCCGAAGGGGTAAGTTATAATATACGGGACTTTCGTTGTTGCATTTGCTGCCTAAAATTGCCGTGGTTGGTGAAAAGGGCCACATCGAAAGGACATCACGATTCTGGTAAATGCCATGGAAGATGTGGTAATCAGGACACTAACCTACTTCTACTGTCTCACGAAGCAGCCTACCTTACCTCTCAGTACCGTACCCATACTTGTGATGCACAGAGCCTCGTAAATGGCACCTCACAGGGGGAAAGCCATCGGAACAGCGTTGTGTTTTCTCTGATGTACCGAAAGAAAATACGGAGCCACCTTCTACATTCAACACTCGTGCTAAGCTGTAGGTTATGCATGAAGGATAAAGGTAGTAACAATGACTACGATAAGTTTACAAGATGAAGCATTGAAGATGTTACTAATATAAACTCAGTATGCTTCCTTCTGTACCTCTGATTAACACTGAGGATTATATGCGTCACAAATCATTTCAGTATGGGGAGTTCACGATTTTCAGTACCTTAGCTCAGTCGTTTGGAATTTTTTAGAGGTGGAGAGTGATTTATAAAAGAAATTGTCACAGGACTTTGGTATGTATACACTGCACACACACACACACACACACACACACACACACACACACACACACACACACACACACACACACACACACACACATCAACCACCACCTTCACAGACTCATCCAAACACATTAACAATTCCAGTTCACCAGCAGACAGCGTTAGTGTGCAATACATTCCATCAACAACAGTACCAATTACACAACACTGGATGTAACAATATATACCGTGAATAACTTAATGCACAGTGATGTTACAGTTCCACAAATAACACTTCTACTTCCACCACTGCTACCTACTCACGTGTATTGGCACCACATCACTCAAATCTATATGTTTTGGTCTGTATTTCAAAGGTGTTTAAGTCTCTCTCTCTCTCTCTCTCTGGATAATTTTTGGATTGAAGAACTAACAAACATAAGAAAAACCAGCATTAGTGAGATGAATTACAATGGTAGTAATTATAAGTGTCATCATTATTACAATCAACACTGTCGCATCACCAACAATATCAACACCAAAAACCTACTGCTACATACAATGAACACCACTTCAGTCACACAGGCGTTGTCGCTACTTACACTTGTATTAGCACCGCCGCAGTCACTACTTAACAAAGGCAACTTAAGGCAATGTTCATGATTAAAAACTGTGGAAGAGGAAAATGAGTCTGATGTGAAGCAAAGGAGAGGGTATTTTTTTTTCTATGGTATGTGAAGAAACCAACGTTATATAAGTCAGTAATTTTAAGGCTTTGAACACTGTGGGGAAATGTACTGACTTCCTGGTTAGAGGGAAAGCTTGTAACCTTTGTCCAGGTGCTGTGAGAGATATAAAGGTGATGGCTTGCTCCCTTGTCTGACTGACTAGCACTGACCCAAGAAAAATGGTTAGTATTCTCACCTAAAAGCCAGACTTATTAATTAAGAACTTTCTGACTGACTAGGCTATTCTCGTCCACCTTGACCCCAACGCTGTCCTCATTTTTACTGCAGGCTCTGGGTGGTTAATCAAAGAGAAAAATGATTAGAAAAAGATAGCTCTATGGTTTGTTGCAAAAGTTCCGTACTTGTGTTGCACCAGCCCTATCCTTGAGTTGCAACAATCCTTTCCTAGTGTTGCACCGTCCCTATCCTAGTGTTGCACCGTCCCTGTCCCTGTGTTGCACCAGCCCTGCCCCTGTGTTGCACCAGCCCTGTCCTTGTGTTGCACCAGCCCTGTCCTTGTGCTCCAGGCCTCTCACGGCAGCCTAGTTATGCAAAGCTCCTTAAATAATGTCTGCTTCGTGATGTGAATGTGTGGCTAAGAATACGGAGGGTAAGGATGCCAGGGAAGGGTGGTGACTGTGGTAGTGGTGGTTGTGGTAGTGGAGGCTTTGGTGGTAGTGGTGGTTGTGATAAAAGTGGCTGTGCTTGTGGTTAAAAGAAATGATTACGGTTTTGACTGAGAGAGTAGTTTTTGTCATCAGCGTTGTATTGACATTTTGGTTAACGTCTCAGCTTCGTTTATTATTATTATTATTATTATTATTATTATTATCATTATTATTTTGAGGTTAATGAGTGCAAATAACTATGACTTTGGCCATGCTTACTAACGGGTAGCACGTATTCTTATAGGGATATTGCGTTCGTTGCAGTTGTGTACGTGAGGATGAGGTAAGCTTGCTAGAAGTGGGTGAGATGATGGGGCTAGAGGCTTGGGTGTTTGGGACTGGTAAAGGCGCTAACAGATGACATGGTTGCTCAGTGTGTGGTTATTAGCTCTATATAAATGTCACCACGGCCAGAGATTTCCCGACGATGAGAAGGTTTTTACTGAAGATGTTAACGCTCTCCCTCTCCTGTCAGTCACTCACAGCTGAATAATATCTATCTATCTACTGCCAGACGCCATAATTCCGTAAGGGGTGGCCATCTGAAATATGAGTTATTTGTTTTACGAAAAGGAACACTAACCCTCCACCAACCCACTTGCTGACACGTAGGGGAGCATGTATGGTTTGGTTATATGGCTACCACCCAGCGTTGTAAATGGTTTCTTGGCTTACAGGAAACCATTTGGCTTGTCACTCAATGTAAAGCCACCTGTAAAGGAAAGAAAAGCAATAAAATGTGACAGGACAGATGGGAGAAATAGGAAGAGAGGAGGGCAGGCACAGAAAAAGAATGATAAAAGGCTAAGGAAGAAGTAGGTAGCACTACATCAAGTGAGTGGATGATGGTCGCCACCACCTGCCACTAATAATATCGTCTGGGGTAAATTGGAAATGAGTAACAGAGATGACAGGTTCATGAGAGGTTAAGTGTTCTGATACTGTGTGTGTGTGTGTGTGTGTGTGTGTGTGTGTGTGTGTGTGTGTGTGTGTGTTATGCCTGTCTGTTTTTTCCCCTCCCTTTCTCTTCATCTCAGTCTGTCGATGGATTCATATTTGTGTGTGTGTGTGTGTGTGTGTGTGTGTGTGTGTGTGTGTGTGTGTGTGTGTGTGTGTGTGTGTGTGTGTGTGTGTGTGTTATGCCTGTCTTTTTTCTCTCCCTTTCTCTTCATCTAAACTTCTTGAAACTACTGTCAAACTAAGTCTTAAGCTTGTACTGACAGACTTGCAAATATAATGCTCTTGAACATGCATCTTCCTGACTAACACAACCGGGATCTTAAATTTACGAACAGGAACTTCATAATCTCCTAAACGGCTAGTCGGATATATATATAACTTTTTTCTATTAATCCTTTCCGAACACTGACTACTGAAAAATATATTGGTCTAGCTGCCGCCTTGGGATTTACTGGTTTCTTCATGTAACGGTTAAGGGATTTACGACGGAAGGAAAAAGATATATAACTGTTCTTTGCCAAAAAACTGAGAAGCAATCAAACAGCACTACTTCCCCTGTGCCCCACCAGAACTGAACACCATTTATTTATTCATATTTTTCCAGAATCACCTTCGTATTTCCTCTTCGTTGTTGCAATAATTAGTTGATTATACACTTGACTGTCCAAGTAATTCGAGGCACCACTCAAGCTTCTGCATATGTCATTATTAAACTATGTTTCGCTGACGTGAAGTGTTAGACCGCGAGTACAAAGAAACTATGCTCAATATCCTTTCTGTGTTCTTCCTTCCTCCATCCAACCATCATTCTTCTCCCCTTCCTCCTCCTCCTCCTCTCCTTGCCCTCATCCATTCCCACTCCTTTCTTCTAGTATCCCTTCATCTCCATCATCGTTACGCTTATTCCACCTCACTTTTTCTCTTCCATCTTTCCCCTCCTCTTCTCCACTTCCCCATCCCTCCCACAGTCTCTCCTTTGCGTTCATTTCTCAGTGTCGACTCTCCTCATCACCCCCTTTTCATCCCTCACTTCCCCCTATAACACTCGCTTCCCTTTCCATTTTTCCCTTCCCCTGTGCTCTCTTCCTCATCACTGTTCCATCTCTTGCTTACTTCCCCTCAGTCTCCTTTCTTCTATCTTTCGTTTCAACCTTCTCCCTCGTCCTCCCTCATCCTGTCCATTCCCCGTCCTAGTTTTCTCATTTGCTGTCATTTTCAAAACGTTCTTTCTTCACGCATATCTCCGCTCCCTTTCTCCTACTCCTATCGCACTCTCTTCACCCCTCACACGCTCATCCTCCCACTTCCGCTCCTTACAGTTGCCGTGTAATGTGTAACTGGATAAAAAATACTCATGACCACTGTGTCGGGAAGCCTGAAATTTATTACTGTGGATCATTAAGTTTAAAACGATTATTATTAACTGTTGATTCGGAAAATTTTGATGCGTATAGATGGTGTTCTGGGAGCGGTCTGGTTGTAGTGTGTGTGTGTGTGTGTGTGTGTGTGTGTGTGTGTGGACGGGAGCTGGGTGTAAGGAATGCTTGTGTGAATGTCGGCCGTTTGTAGAGGTTGGAATGCTGGTGAGAACGTTGGGTGTTTTTGTGAGAGGGAAAGGAGATGTGTGGATGTGGAAGAATGGAAGGGGGTGATTGTGGATGTGTGGGGTGGAAGAATAGGGGTACGTGTGGATGTGTGGATGTGGAAGAATGGAAGGGGGTACGTGTGGATGTGGAAGAATGGAAGGGGGTGATTGTGGATGTGTGGGGTGGGAGAATAGGGGTACGTGTGGATGTGTGGATGTGGAAGAATGGAAAGGGGTACGTGTGGATGTGGGGGGTGGAAGAATAGGGGGTACGTGTGGATGTGGAGCGTGGAAGAATGTTGGGGGTACGTGTGGATGTGGAAGAATGGAAGGGGGTACGTGTGGATGTGGGGACGTGCAAGGAAGTAGAAAGGGAAGCGTGGGAGGACGGGTTGTATATACCATGGTTCACAGCTCACGTGCCTCGTAAACATCTCATTATCGTAACTTGCTTCACTAAATTCTCAAACGGTAAATTGCATCTCCGGGCACACGTTAACTCGGCGTGAAAATGAAGCCTGGCTCCCCTACCCCTGTTACTTTGGCACTGAGAGGCTTCTTGTGATGATCCCAGGGTTTATATAACATCATCTTCTTCTCATTGTCTTCCTCTTCTTCTTTTAATATTCTTTTCATCGTCTTTCTCTTCTGTTTCTTCTTCTTCTCCTTTTCATCATCATCCTCATCATCGTCTTCTTTTCATCGTCTTTTTTCATCGTCTTCTTCATCTTTCTTTTTTGTTCTTCTCCTTCTTCCTTTAATCGTCTTCTTCTTCCTCTTCCTTTCGTCTTTTCGTCTTTCTTTCATCGGCTTCTTCTTTTCATCATCATCATCACCTTTTCTTCTTCTTCACCTTCTTCGCCTCCTCCTCCTCTTCCTCTTAACGATCTTGGAAATATGCTCTATTGGACTCTTTCCTTATATTCAGCTGTGAGTATCATATGAAATTCCTTATACACACACCGCTATTTCCTCCTATAGCTTCAGATTATTATTGTTAAGCACATTTGTACTTCAGATGAATCGTTTTAAGTGTACCTAATTACGTTACAGATCCACCCTAACACGAGAATGTACTTTATCCACGCACTTTGCTTATTCCACGCATCAGGACCATTCCAACACACTGTTTACACCTCAGCTTAGTGTGAAATCCTGCTCCCCTCGTGTGAAGACGGATTTTCTAATTTACCTGTGTTTGTATCTAGACGATTTTATTCAAACTGTGGGGGACGTCTGGTAGAAGCAAGTATAATAGGAAAAGTACACTACCGCGTGAAGGGATACACTTTATACATTTTCTCATAATTCACTCTAAGCTGGGTATGATGATTAACTCGTGACTCGAGGCGAAAGCACTGAATCACAACGCACGTATGTAATTATGCTGGGCTTAGGAATCATGGGAATATTCGGAGCACTGAAACGTACTGAATATTGCAGGGTGTGCCTAGGTGGTTGGGATTTTATGCTTGTATTTTTCGGCCTAACTGAATATCCCGGGTTTTCAGTTATAAAAATAAAAACAACTTACACGTACAATCTACACCTTCATTACCCTCTACCATTAATTATACAAGTCACCAATTTACACACATGGAGAGACAGACTGACAAATGAGGAAGTGAAGGAGCGTTGTGGTGTGGATGTGGATGTGATAGGAAGCGTTAGGAGAAACACACGGAGGTGGTTTGGCCATGTGGAGAGGATGGAGAGTGAGAGACTGACAAGAAGAGTGTATGTGAGTGAGGTGGAGTGGGGGAGAGGGAGGGGGAGGCCAAGGATGTGATGAAGGGATGGAGTGGAGAGGTATATGAGAGGGGGGTGTGAGCTGGGAGCAGGGCAGTGAAATGGCAGGGGACAGAGCGACATGGAGGCGATATGTTTGTAGCCACCGGGGATTAAGGCGTCTGGCAATAGATAGATAGACTAATTTACCCACTCAGTAGCCAGTCCAACACCTTCCTTTCCATTCAGTGATGTTATGACCTATACCCATTTTGAATCTATTAAATCCGTAGCTCTTGCGTCAAATTCACTTCGATCGCGTCATCCACTACACCACGACGGTCAGGAGAGAGTCAGTATTACATGCGATATCCTCAATATGGACAGTTTAATGGAAGGATACAGAAACGCTTTTATTACCCCATCAATTATCGCTTCTGCATTTTAACTACTTTTGTGAGGAAATAGATCACCTTGACAAATCAGGATGAACATCTTCTCATTACCGATCCTGACCACCAAGAGGCGCCTTTCCATTTTGAGGCCTCGGCAGTGTAACGAATATCAAGATCATTTCATTACAATCCGTACAATTACCCTAAATTATGCAAAACAGGGAGGGGGAAATATTCTTTAAATCTATTACAGACCACACTGGCAGGTTCCTATAGTCGCGGCGCACGACTCAGGTTGTCATTATCGTACCCTGGCAACCTACCATTCAAAAGTGCGTCCGATTTCATATCATATTGTACACGAATGATATTATGCACGAATATTATTATACACGAACAAATTATACACGAATCACTTGCGTCTCATATTATACACGAAATGGGACGCACTTCTGAATGGTACGTTGCCAGGGTACGTTAATGACAACCTCAGAGTCGTGCGCCGCGACTATAGTCCACCCAGAGACGCGGAAGTAACGTAACTCAGAATTATTGTTGAACAGCTTGAGTTTGAGTTGTAGGAACGACCAGACAACAACCCGCCGTCCAGTGTGGGTGGAAAGGAGACTGCATCTTCCACCCTGACATTAGCAAAGAGTTTCCTGAATCCGGTGACTTTTTTTTTTTAAGCTTGTGCTTGTTACCACCTGGTCAAATATTTAGCTGAGGTGTGATTATTCGAACTAAAGGAATTAACCATAACCTGCACAAACCCCATCAAAGGCCTGTCCTAATTTTGGATACGATGGTGATAAAAATAAAACAGAAACGAACGACACCAGAATAAAGACGTTGATTAATTTCTTCCTTTACTGTCTAGTGTGCCAGGATGATGGAGCAGGTCAGTGTCGTCATAGCCCTGTTCTTTATATGTGAATTATAAATCAGTGTTGTGTTGGTTCTGCAAGGGCGTACATCACTATATTCGCGGCGCACGACTCTCAGGTTGTCATTATCGTACCCTGGCAACCTACCATTCAAAAGTGCGTCCCATTTCGTGTATAACATGAGACGCAAGCGATTCGTGTATAATATATTCGCGTATAATATATTTGTGCATAATAATATGATTCGTGTATAATATGATACGAAATCGGACGCACTTTTGAATGATAGGTCGACAGGGTACGATAATGACAACCTCAGAGTCGTGCGCCGCGACCATAATACAGTAAGTCTTGAAGATTATCGCTGCTCCACTGCCACCACCGTAAAAAAAAAAAAAAAATGGGTGAAGATCAAGAAAATACAAATCCCACCATTACGTTCACAAATAAGCCTTGATTACTAACCCATTTACCTTGATTACTAACCCATTTACCTTGATTTCTTACTGATTTACTTCACCTACCGTTTCAACCTCCTTTACCTACCTCATATCCCTCCTGACTTTCGTTGCTCTCTCTCTCTCTCTCACACACACACACACACACACACACACACACACACACACACACACACAGCCTCTCCCCAACGCCAGTGGGTGAATGTAACATCATCTGCATGCATTACAGCACCACGCCCTGTAATGCCACACCACGCTAATGCTGGAGGTGGGGCGGCTTGGATGGAGGGGGCGATGGAGCTGGGATGATGGGAGAGGGGACAGGACAGGCTTGTGGACCTGGTGTTGAGTTCTGTTTGTTATTCTTAGGTAGACTGGATTTATTTTTTTCTATACAGTACACCTCTACAAAAGTCGTCACGGGAGACAAACACTGTACGACTGATATATGAGAAGGGAAGATTTTGCGACTTGCATTTCTTTTCTTCGTGATGCTAAAGGATACTGTTAAAGGTGATGTGGAAATGAAAGGCTGCAGTGAATACGGTGAATAATCAAGCTGGTATGACGTATAGGTGAGAGACGTGGTGTGATGCTGAGGGGAATTATTGGAAATGCGATTGAAGTGTGGTAATGATGGTGTGGATAGAGGTGGATGGAGTTGTCGCGTAGAGCAGCGTGGGAAGGGAAGGTTGTAGTGAATACGGTGAATCAACAGGCTGATATGACGTACAGGGAAGAGACGTGGTGTGATGGCCAGGGGAATTACTGGAAAAGTGACTGAAGTATGGTAATGATGGCTTGGATAGAGGTGGATGGGTGAGTCGTGTAGAGAGGCAGCAATGGTGGTGGTTGTGCTGGTAAATGTAATCGTGGTGATGATAGAACACTGAGGTATTTAGTTGTCTAGATATCTCACTCATATGTCGGTGGATAAATAAATAAATAAATAAATAAATACTTTTCTCCATAAATATACGGTATATCTAGATTCTTGGCCCCCCTAAAAAATATAATAATAATAATAAAATCTGTAGCTACAAGGTAACCGAAAACGAGCTTGGCTAGGGACTACAAAGGAAGGTGAACAGCGCAAGATCTGATAATCCCCTTGTGAATGTTTATTACAGAGAAGACTATGACTATGATATGCAATTGTATGAGTTGATGATGAGGAAAGAAAGTAGGCTCCCCTCTCCCTTCCACTCATCAAACTCTTCAACCGAGGCCGGCAGGAGAGAGAGAGAGAGAGAGAGAGAGAGAGAGAGAGAGAGAGAGAGAGAGAGAGAATTACCATGCAGCACAGAAAAGTAGCCATGGAAATTTCGTAAGTTTTACAGAAGAAATTGTATTGTACATTACCTTCATCTGTAGGGGAAAAACAACAATAATTTCCTAATCTTGCACTGCTGATGTCCTTTTCGCAGTCTGGAAAGAGGGAGACAAGACGTCAAAATCTCGTAAGTCAACCATGAACGTAGTCAGCTTGGGATTCAAAGCTAGATTCTTACCCAAGTGACTCTGAAGGTCTTACCACATTTCTGGGCACTTTGTTCCACATGTTTACAACCCTGCTTAAAAAAAGAAAAAAAAATGCTTCATCTGAATGGAAATGTTTGCTGATATTTTTTATTCTCACTGCTAACCATTACCCATAGTAGAGCTCGACCGATCCTCTGTGATGTACTTCCTCTACCACCATACTGCCATTCTTTTTTTCTTTTCTTTTTTAAGTTTTTGTATACTTGGACCTGATCCCGTCTTAATCTGAACTTCTGATAAAATTAAACAGATTCAGTTCTAAATGTTCTTCGTATGATTTGTTCCTTAATCTGAGAATTATTTCTGTTGCCCTTCACTGTACTTTCTCCAAAATTTTCAGACCTTCTTCGTAATATGGAGACCAAAATAACATGGTACTCTAGATGTGGCTGCCCAAGGCTTTGAAGGCCTACATTGGAGGGATAATATTCCTCGATTTGAAAATGCATGCACTGTCTATATACATACATCCAACTACTCTATTAACATTACTGATATCATGCACTGTCAGCGTGGTTTAAATGCTATATTACTGTCATTTCCATATATCTTTTTTCATTCACAAGTTCAGTATTAGTCATAAGTAACTAAGTTTTTTCATTTTTACCCTCAATATTTAGAACTTTGCACAAGTAAAGAGTGAGAGCAGTGGAAATGAGTTATTTAAGAGGAGCCTGTGGAGTCACATGGAGAGACAGGCTGACGAATGAGGATATAAAGGAGCGTTGTGGTGTGGATGTGGATGTGATAGGAAGCGTTATGAGGAACACACTGAGGTGGTTTGGCCATGTGGAGAGGATGGAGGGTGAAAGACTGACGAGTGTATGTGAGTGAGGTGGAGGGGGGAAGAGGGAGGGGGAGGCCGAGGATGAGATGGAGGGATGGGGTGGAGAGGTATATGAGAGAGGGGGGTGTGAGTTGGGAGCAGGGCAGTGAAATGGCGGGGGACAGGGCGACTTGGAGGCGATTTGTTTGTGGCCACCCCAAACGGGATTGAGGCGTCTGGCAATAGATAGATAGATAGCATTTGTCAGCATAAAACTAAATCGCCATGGTTGAGCCCCAGTGAACGGTTTACCAAGATCTCTCAGAATCATTAGTCTTTGTTCAGCGATATTTTTTCTCTGTTACTGATTTTTCTATTGCTAGTAACTACATCTCAAGACACAAACCTTCGTCAGCATCGATTATACAAATCAGAGACAGTATAAAACCCTAAACTCCTCTTGTAACATTCATCCACTCAGATTTCTTCCTGTTAATTACAACTAGCCAATTGTTTACATTCCGTACGGCTATGCTAGCTTTAGATCCACCTTTGTACATTGCCACTGATACCAATGAATTAAAGTTACTGATAAATTTGATTAGGCCTATGTGAAACTGTTCCGATTTTTTTTTTTTTTAACCAGTAAATGTGTCTAACTCTGGGCATATGTTTCAAGGCCTATCCCTAAGGCACATCCCCGAGGCCCAGAAGTCCTCCTACATCTCCACATCCCACCATTTTGGCGCAAACACCCACTGTCCATAATGAATACCAGTACTTGTTGGGACAGTCTCATACAGTACAGTACTTCAATTAATTTAGTTTTACCATACACAAGAAAAATATCATTGAGAGTTTCGAGGATACTGACACAACAAAACTGATTTTTCTGGAAGCCGCTCTGAGTCACTGATAAGATTATTTTGTTCCGAATTAAACGCCAATGTGTCTATTCTTATGGTGTCCAACAAGTAGCATATTCACATTAACTGGACGATAATTTCCGGGTTATGTTTTTGTCAGTATTGGAGTTAAATTTGACGGTTTTCATTCATGTGGTACAGTGCAACCTCTAGGTGATATGTTGAAATGTTGGGCTAAACATTTCGATACTTCATTTTTTACGTCCTTAAAAACTAATGAAGATATTCTCTCTGACCTCAGTGTCTTGCTGACCTACGTCTAGTGACCACAAATAATACATCTCTCAGTGATCATGATTCTACTAATTATGCTACTTTCATCTACAAGTACCTTACCCTACAAAGGAATGCGAGTCAAACATGGATTTCCTATTGTAACTACTTATGCAAAGCACTGAACGTTTTGCCACCTCAGTTTTGTCGTTTGTAAGTTCTTCATTTGCCAAAACTAGCGGTCATATCGTCGATCTTACTTCTGTGCAACTAGAACATTCTTTCAGCATGGCGTCACTGCATCCCGAGTCAACTTCATAGTTTTGGGCTGCGTCGCCACCTGCCATTGTTACTCGGTGGCTTTTTGTATAACTGCAAGTTTCAGGTCCATGTGGGCTGCTCACTCTCTGCCCCTCGAGCTGAGCATCATGTTCTGTCACAGGGGAGTGTGATACCGATAATTGTTCCCTTATTCGTTGTTGCCATCAGTGGTTACATATAACAGATTCCGTGCCGGAGGAAGTGTTTTCCTCTCTTTGTGTGCACGTTTTAATACTGATTCACCGAGTACGCCAAACACACTACAGTAGGCTAATGGTAAGAAATCACAATCGAAACCAAGCTATACTTATTAAAATCTATTTACACAGGGTGTAAACTGGTATGATTGGTGAAAACAACATTCACACAGTCGTCACTCCCTCGTTCGTATATTTCAGAAATTATCACCAGATACCGTAGCTGTTTTCTTCCACGAACACACAATAACCACTAGTTACAGGCATCATTCTCGACTGGCACAAACTTTATCACAGAAAACACACCCACATATTAACACACACCATCGCACTGAAATCACTTATCACACGAAGGTGAAGCCGAGCGTAACATTCACACAACTACACTGGTTAAATCAAAACAGGATTAAAGCGTTGCCTGGGGACGTCTTGACGAGTTGGTGTTGCTGAGATGAATGAATCGGTGTTGCGGAGATGAACGGAGAAATACGTTACTTCAGAACGTAATCATTAATGAAAATAGTGTCTAAACTACTCCACTATGAAAGCTCCACTGAATAAAATCGTCCGTAGGTGGCAAGAATTAAGAGAGAGAGAGAGAGATTGTCAAATAAATAAAAGGGTTAAGGTAGTTTCCATGTTCCTACGAAGACTCCCCCATGAAATGAATCAAAGTGACTAGGGGCGGCAGCAGGTACAACATACTCGAGGTTGCCATTAAATTGAAAGTTTTTATTGATGCATTTCTCAGCTTATACACGCGTCCTCACAGTTTACATGACAAGTGGACTGCGCTTTGTTGCTGCTGTTACTGGTCCTTTCTTTTCTTGTTGCTGCTCTTGCTGATCCTTTCTCTTCTCGTCCGTCCTTGGTCAACACTGGCTGTCCGTAGTTAATCCAATTTCCTTTCCCCTTTGGATCTGTCACTTCCACATTTCCGTCCCCATCCATAGACTATTGTGTGGCCATGTTCCTCTCCAGTCACTGCTTATTCTTTTCCAACCTCTCGCTCTCTCCTTTTCTCCCCCTCTCTCTCTATAACCCAATCCTCTCCCCTCACATCCCCTTACCTTCACGTTTTGTTTCATTCACGGTCTCACTCACGCCCTTCCTTCTCCCCCTCTTTCATCTTCTCACAGTTTTTCATGTTTTCCTCTCTCTCTCTCTCTCTCTCTCTCTCTCTCTCTCTCTCTCTCTCTCGAAATAGTTATTAACTTTATTTCGAATATGCACTATTTATTTGCTGCGTGTTTTAGTTTGTTGTCCGGCGGCCTATGACCCTGGCAGTTGCGCCGCCAGTTTCTAATGCAATCAATCAATCAATCTCTCTCTCTCTCTCTCTCTCTATCTATCTGTCTATCTATCTATCTGTGGAGAAGTGACACTGACGTCTTGCAGCTTCCCTCTCTCCCAACTGCTGCTTTGTTCTACTTTCAGTTGTTCTTCTCTTTCTCTTATTTCTCTTTCACCTTTTCTGTCATTCCTCATCTTTCGTCTTCTAGTGACTCTTCTCCATTATACTTCTCTCTCCTCTTTCATGTCGTTCAGTCTTATTCTTCAACTACATTCTTTCCTCTTTTCCCCAAATACCTCATCTTTCATCGCCCACTCCCAGTTTTTTTTCTTTTTCCGCATTTCCCTTTTTCTTACCTGAAGTATTTGCCATTTTCCAAGATTTTTCAGCCTTTAGTCATGTTCTTTTTTCTAGCCTTGTCAAATGCGTCACCTCACTGCCCAACATCACAAGACCCCTTCACCACATATACTGCTTCATATATAAACATCCCTCACTTCCTCATTAGCAGCAAACAGAATTAACAAACAGACACAATATTACTGTACCTCCAGTCGAACAGGGCGGTGCCCCAAGGTGGAGGGAATGCTGATGACAGGGAGAGCTGGAGTTCCCGTTTCATCAGCCCTCGTGACTAGCTTCTGACCATCCCCCTTTGATGAACTTTTTCAGTGTTTCAGTAACACGGAGAGTACTGCAGGCCGGGATTCTCTCCAATACAAGATCCCTTAACTGTCAATATCAAATTACATGTACATTACACACTACACATCCTATTCAAAATTTCCCCAAACTGGCATCCCATCACCAAACCTCGGAGTCACCAGAGGGAGGGGAGGGGAAAGATCAAAGACCCCACCATCGGCCCCTCTCACGGTGACGACCAAGCGAGATGCCTGTAACCACTGTTTGACTTCTTCATTTCCGCAACATTCGCAGCCATTCCTATAACTTTCTCTCAGTTAAACAACACCTCTCCTCCTCCAAATTTCACCTTCTCCTCCTCATGAGACTCAGGTGTCTAGGGCGGCTGAGACCAAACCCTTCTCTGTATCCTCCAATTTTCTCTATACTCCTTTCAAAGCCAAAGGTGGCTGTTGTGTGTATGTACAGTACGCAAATAACATATCGTACTCTCGTGTTCTTGAACTTGAATCTTCCGAATTCTCTATTCTCTGGCTTCGGCTATCTTGTCATTCTCTAAATATATCTGTGCTGTTTACTTACCCTTCAATTCTACTATGAAAAATTCTTCAACTACCTTATTTCTACGATGGAACACATCCGATCAATTTCTCAGTTCTCTGAAATCTCCATTGTATGTGATTTTAATGTTCACCACCACCTTTGGCTCTCCTCTCCTTTCACTGATCCACCTGGTGAACAAACCTACATCTTTTCTATCCTTAATGACGTAGAGCAGCTTGTACAGCGCCCTGTCTGTCTCCCTGACCGCCCTGGTGAGAGTTCCAACATTCATGACCTCTTCCTTACATCTAATCCTTCTGCTTACTGTGGCAATCTTTCCTCTTTGTTGGGCTCCCCTCATCACAATCTTGCCACCTCAACATGTCCTATCACTCCAGTAAGACCTGTAGACCCTCCGAAGCAGCAGCTGCTGTGGCAATTTGGAGGTACTGATTGGGAGCCCCTCAGGCAGTACTTCTCTGATTTTCCCTGGAATGATTGTTGGTTCTCAACATTCACGGGATGAGGCTATGGCACACCTAAAGTCTGACCTGGCTCATATTTCTGACTGGGGTGAAAGTAATCTCGTTTTAATGCACCAAAAACTCAGTTCTTACATTTTTTAATTCAACAAACTCTTCCACAGGAGTTTCCTTTAATTTTTAACAATATCAAAAACAGGTATAGGCCTACTTCTTGCATCATTCTTAAACATACTAGGGGCTTCATTTGGTCGGGATTTATCTTGGAAAGATCATTACCTCTCTTGGAAAATCTGCCTTTAAGAGATTAGGTGTGCTAAGCCGACTCCGTGCTTTCTTTACCCCTGCACGTTGTTAACTTATACACAGGTTTTATCTGCCCCTGTTTAAAGTACAGCTCTCATATGTGGGGAGGCTCCTCACATAGCCTACAACTCAACAAGGTGGAGCCAAAGGCTTTTCGTCTCATTAACTCTCCTTCTCTTACTGGCTCCCTTCAACTTGTCTCTTCGCCGCATTGTTGCATCCTTATCTTTTTCTATCACAACTTCAATGGTCACTACTCTGAACTGTCTGCTTGCATCCCTCCACCACTACAACGAACGCGTTGCACCTGTCTAGCTGCAAACTCATCCATTTTCTGTCCGACTCCCAACTGTTACTCCCAGTTCTTTGTGTATGCAACAGGTCAGCTCTGGAACTTTCTCTGTCTATATTTCCTACTGCCTATGATCTCCATTCTTTCAAACGCAGTGTTCATGCATCTCGAAATGAACGGGTCGAATTTCGCTGTTGTTTTTCTTTTTTCTTGTAAGGAACAATCTTGTAGGCTCGTGGCCTTTGGTTCCTTCTTTATTGCATTAAAAAAAGTTAGTGCCAACATACGCCCAAGTGTTCCTTTCCTAGCAACGTTTAGTCAGACATGGATTAGGCAGACTAATCAACCGCCTTCTCCACATATCGTAAAATGCCACTTTGAAGAACGCGATCTGAAACGATGCAATAGGGGTGGGTCGATCATCTGGTATATCCTGTCTTACACCCTGCACCTCTGCCTCATTTCCCATACCACTGTTTTACTCCCCAATCCCTTGCCTGACTCCATTGCTCT
Organism: Coenobita brevimanus; assembly: GCF_032717465.1. Taxonomy (NCBI): domain Eukaryota; kingdom Metazoa; phylum Arthropoda; class Malacostraca; order Decapoda; family Coenobitidae; genus Coenobita; species Coenobita brevimanus. Next base: position 923,715 of record NC_136959.1, read on the forward strand.
GCACCACCCCTTACACCCCACGCCCTCGCTTCATTCCTCACTACCAACATTACTGCTTTACTTCCAGCACCCCTGCCTCACTCTCCAACCCCTGGCTCGCTCCCCACGCCCCCGTCTCATTACCCATAACCCAATATCAATCTCACCATGTCCCTCACTCCCTCTCTCTTCCCCTGCTTCACTTCGTTTACCCTTACCTCACCCCTCATACTCATGCACTTTGCTCTTCCTTCCACCCCCTAACTCACTCTATGTACAGACGCAGACAGAAGCACCTTCCTATAAACTGACGAACGTATCACGGGGCGACGCATGCATTTAATTACCATGTGAAGGGTTGGCAGGACTGACAGATCATGGAATATAGTTGCAAGTACCGTTAATAGGCATTTGAAAATGGTAATAATAATATTTCTAACACTTTACGGTTTTTGTTGTGAATTCAACTGCGTATCTGTGGTCCTGATCACTAAGCATTTTTTAAAACTTTCCGGCGTCATAACAGGGTTGTATTCAAAGATTTCGAATCATCTGACTCATAACCCCCCACCGCCAACACCAATGACCTTTATCAAATATACTATTATCTTAGCCTTGTCTCTGTCTGTCTGTCTATCTCCGTCTGCGTAGCGCTGCCGAAACTAGACAAAGGTTTGCGATGAAACTTGGCAGGATGGTTGCAGATGAGTCACGTATAGGCCCACTTCAATTTCATATCTACTGAAATGTTCTAAAGGGGGGTTTCGGCCCCTAATAACTGTCCCAATTCGCTTTCCATTACGTGAAAGGAGTCGGGGGTTGTCTGGCATCGAAGCAGATATTTGTTGTTTCGAGCAGCGGGAGGCGCGGCATATATAGAAAGATTTCTGTACAATTACTCATAAAAGAAATTACCCCCTCCTCCCTCCCGTGCGAGAGGCATTGCAATTCGCGGCATTCAAGTTTGGTAACAGTGCAGTGTGCACCTGACGTCAAGGATGGGGGGGGGGGTGAAAACTGGCGTTTGTGGGGTGCGGGGGAGCTTCACGTCATATTTCGAATCAGTCACAACTGTATTTGAAACATGCAATTTACCTTCACAATCACACACCAAGGACATCACTCTCCAGCGACCATACGCTCCCACTCCCATAGTATTTATGTGCTGAATACCTTACACCTTTGTAAAGTTTTGTTATTTTTCTCTGTCTGATCCTTTGAGACAATGAACCGAATTTCTGCCAACACACGCACGATCGCATTGCATGAGATGTGTGCACACTCCTGATACGCAGTAAAACTATCACGTTAAATTAGAAAGGTAATCCCTATCCCCTAACACAGGCTTGATAAGATATGACAAAAACCTCCAGACACTGTTTTCCACCAGTAAGAGGGAGCTGGGGGACTGGATGCCATGAACGAGTTAGTGTCAAGCACATTTTTATTAAGTCCGAGTGTTTCAGCCATAAATTAAACGAATTTGTACTATAAATAATACAGATATTCCATTGTGCATATATTATTTAATAGATGGAACGACATTTACCCACAATATTCAGTTAGGCTGTTATTTACTATACGGAACAGTAGCTGCAATCTTGCTGAACCCTGTTTCACAAGTGTGTGTTTTGGGAAATCAGAGGCTGAAGGCAGTGTTTAGTGCAGATCAGCTCCCCCTCCCCCCCGACGCCAGTCCTCACCCCTGGAGACCCAGTAGAAAAAGAATCTGAACAGCAGCCATGTTGGTGAGGCAAATGGATGTTTCCTGGGCTCCACTCAAGTTCGTATAGAGATCAGTAACTCGCTGCTAGATAAAACCAGTCCCTTAACTGCTGTTCATATTTTGTGGCGCACTTTTGAGAAACTGTACTTCTGATCTCGCGTAAGTGACGCTTTCTTCATACGTACGTAAAGATGTATAAAAAGAGGTTTTCCTCTGTGTATCAGCAAGGCTTATTTACAGGGCAACTCTAGATCGATCAACACAGGCAGTATTTACTTATTATGTATGTGATTTTTAAGTTTGGTTTTTGATCAAATGTAAAAGATCATTGCTCATGATATCCGTAACTGTGGTATTGTGGTTTCCATTGGGTTATTATCTAGGCTTACCGCTGTGGTTCAGAAATGTTATTCTTTGGAATATTCGCAACGCAAAAATAAACATTAACTGGGAAAACATGTCAATTTTGTGACATCCATCCATCCATTGCCAGACGCCATGTATCCCAAATGGGGTGGCCAAGGGCTTAGAGTTAATTGTTTTACAGGGAGGGGCACTAATCCTCCACCAACCCCACTTGACACGTAGGGATGCCAACAGCATCTGGTGTTCCCAGGCGGTCACCCATCCAAGTACTAACCAGACCCAACGTTGCTTAACTTCGCTGATCGGATGGGAAGCGGTGTACTCAACGTGGCATGGACATATTGTACCATATTATACTTACCTCACATTGCATCTCTCTCTCTCTCTCTGACTGACATTCAGTACTGCATATACAGTACAGTGTTCTTTTTCGTCATGAAAAACAAAATAATAATACGGCTTGATGTACCGCACATTCATATACACTTCAGCCATAAAAAAATCTTAACAATACTATGCATTTTAAAAAATATTTTAACCAACTGTTTCGCAAGCTGAATGGCTAACACATGAAACTGTATCAACAGAAAATAATTGGTATACCGTATACAATAATGAAGGAGAAAAAAAAAAGGTCTGGATGCTGGATGGACGCATGGATATAAAACTTCCAGCAGCAAAAATTTATATACTGTATATATACAGAACATAACATCGACTATATTGTTGTGTACAGTATATCAAAGTTATACCCTAGTCACGGTACATACACTACCCTATGCAGTATAATAACTGATCTAATGTGATAAATGTGTCTGCACGTTTCTTAACCTGTGGTATGAAAGCATCACAGTCATTACTGCCTTTGAATTATCTGATACAGCAGTGGATGGATGCACTGGAATTCCTTTCGCATAACTAATATAGTGAACAAAAAAAAGTTATAATCAGTTACACTTTTTCATTGTTGCATACTCGGACCTAGGCCAGCTACCAATGATTGACTACGGTACCCGGTATGTATTTTTTTAAAGTAAACCTTAGCCGCATACACCCAACATTAAAATGCCCCACGCGTATAGTGTATAGTATCTTTGACTAAATGCATACAAGGGGATTCTCTCTCTACTCAAAAACTGTGGCTAGAAAAAAGAAGTGTGAAAGTTTGAGACGCTAAACGCAATGTCCAGTATCTAATCTACCTTATTTCCATTTCATTTATGAAAATGTCTTGTATCCTAACACCGCTTTTTTCATTATACTGTGGTATAACAACTCTTTATAAACAGCAAAAATACATGCACCGCAAGTAAAACCTTACCTGGCAAAGCAGCCGAGTCACTTGCTGACAAGTTTGCTCTCTTCACTTCATTTCCCATAATTTCCTTCTTGCTGGATCACAGGGAAATAAGAAAAGCCACACAGAAGATCAGTGAGTGTTACTGCAAGCAGATGCGGCACAGCGGACCTTTAATAAGGACAAAAAATGCAGGAATAACAGGAACGCCACACTTCTTACGAAACGGCAACCAACAGTCTGGTTTGTCAACATTACAATTCGGCGATTATCCCTGTCTTATACTATGAAGTAAAATCGGTATGTAGTGATGAAGATTCAAAAGAAAATCTTCAGGATCTCAAATTAACAACATATACTACAATTAGGGTGACATTTCATGTATTAACTAGCCACGTAGGTGACGAGATGTATATTTAGACGAAGCAGCAAGCGGCCAGCAACTATTAGGCTGTGAGGCGTTTGCAATAAATAATGCCATGTGGGTTAACCAATCGGCAAGTAGCTGAAAATATTGGCTGTCCACTCTTTCTAAAAGGTCTCTACTCACCCCTATCCCTGACGTCAGGTGCAATGTAACCAAACCTGAATGCCGCAGGGTACAAGTCCTCTAACACAGTGACGGGGAAGAGGTACTGTCTGTTATGAATGACTGTACGTCCTCTGCTATGCTCTGGCGGGAGGTGGCAGGGTTGTGAATTTGTGATATCCATGAGTGAGGAATATAGGGATTCAAATAATGCTTTATGAACAGCGAGCTTTGATTCACCACTGGATTCGCAAGTGAACACAAACACATGAGTGATAGTCTTTTATATCTGCAAGGAAGAAGGGACCAGCGGCTAGAGGCCCACAAATTGTTCCCACCAAAAAGTAAAAATAAATAAATAAAAATAAATAAATAAATGAAAACAAGATAACAGAGTGCTAAATTCAACATCTATTCAATTCGAGATGCCTTGACACACTGCGTTTAAAGGACTGGAGCTCATAGGTAGTAGCAAATGCAGACAGGGGAAGACAGTTCCAGAGATGACCTGTCGCATACGTGAAGAACAGGGAGTAACGGCTAACTCTTGCATTACAGAGTTGGACAGAAAAGGGACGAGAGTTTGCTGCTAGGCGGGTGTTACGCAGCCGCCGTAGTGGTGGAGGGATGCAAGGAGACAGTTCAACAGAGTAGTCACCATTGATGTAGTGACAGAGAAGAGATTAAGATGCAAAAGTGCGGCGAGGAGATAAAGGATGAAAAGGACCAGTAAGAAGAGGAGAGTTACTGACTCTACCTTGTTGAGAAGAGCTGAATGTGGGGATCCTCCCCACACATGAGAGTTGTACTCGTCATAGAGGCAAATAAAACCTGTGTATAAAGTCGATAGCTGTGCAAAGGTAAAGAAGGTACGGAATAGGCTTAGCACACCTAATCTTTTGGAAGCAGGTTTTACAAGGGAGGTAATATGATCTTTCCAAGATAAATCATGAGAGAATGAAACTCCAGGTATGTTCAAAGATGATGCAGGATTGAGTTGGATATTGTTAAAATTAGTGGATATTCCTGTGGTAGATTTTGACGGCCTGAAAGATGTAAGAACTGAGTTTTTGATGCATTAAAAACATCAGGATTACTTTTACCCAAATCGGAGATATGAGCCAAGTCAAACTGCCATAGCCTCATCCCTTGTCTGTTGAAGTAACTGCTGAGATGAAGGCTGCAGGAGCAGATGGAAAGATGAAAGGTGGAGTCAAGAACGTATGAGTGAATAGGGTTAGCTGTACAGCCTAGAGGGTCACTGATGAATAAAAGAAAGAGAGCTGGAGATAGGACAGAGTCCTAAGGAACACCCCTATTGATAGCTCTAGAAGAACGGTGGCCGTCTACAACAGCAGCTATAGAACGACCTGAAAGGAAGCTAGAGACGATGGCATGGATAAAAGAATCGAAACCGTAAGAAGGTTGTCTGAAATTTAAAGATTTTGTCAGACTCGATCTAAAGCCTTTGAGATGTCAAATGCAATGGCAAAGCTTTCGCTAAAGTCCCGGCTCTTGTGCCCCTCCCCACGGGTCCCGAGAGCCGAGAAACAAGTCAGCTGGGTTCCTGTAACGCAGGGCTATTTATTACATTGGTCAGTAAACGTAATTTATAACCAAATGGACGTCTGGTGGTCTTGTGGGCTGAAACTCTTCATCCGTGTTCTGTGTGTTTTTGGAGAGTGAGGGTAAATAAGTCGCCATCTCTGCAAGCATGATAGTTTCAGATTCATAACTGTAAAAACACATAGACTTAGTATATATTAATTTATGTTAATTTGCTTATATTTCCCAACACTATATTTCTTTACTAGATATCAGTATTCCAAGCACAGTCTGTCATTGTTGTATATTACTGCTCCTGTGATGCGGATGTAGAATCTATCTATCTATCTATTGCCAGACGCCTTAATCCTGTAAGGGGTGGCCGCAAACAAATCGCCTCCATGTCGCCCTGTCCCCCGCCATGTCACTGCCCTGCTCCAAGCTCAGCCCCCCCCCCCTTCTCATATACCTCTCCACTCCATCCCTCCATCTCGTCCTTGGCCTCCCCCTCCCTCTTCCCCCTCCTCCACCTCACTCACATGCACTCTCCTCGTCAGTCTCTCACTCTCCACCCTCTTCACATGTCCAAACCACCTCAGTGTGTTTCTCCTAACGCTTCCTATCACATCCACACCACAACGCTTCTTCACTTCCTCATTTGTCAGTCTGTCTCTTCAAGTGATTCCACATGCTCCTCTCAAATAACTCATTTTCACTGCTCTTACTCTTGACTTCTGTCCCTCCAACTAGGTCCAAGTTTCGCTTCCATACGTTAGAGTTGGTATTACAATAGTGTCATGTAGTAGCTTCTTCACTTCTATGCTCACTTCCCTGTTTCTTATCACTGCTTTCAAGGAACCAGCAACCATTCTTCCCTGTTGCACCCTTTCAAGCACTTCACCCTCTAAACTTCCATCCTTACTCATCACACTACCCAAGTACTTAAACGCATTCACATTTTCCACTTCCTCATCATCCAACCTCACTGTACATTCATTGACTTAACTTCTCTCGAAGACCATAACTTTACTCTTCCGTATATTCACCTTTAGATTCCGTTTCATACACACTCTCCCAAACTCATCCACCAAGCCTTGCAGCTTCCCTTCGTCTTCACCTAACAACACAGTATCATCTGCAAACAACAGTACAGGTAGTTTCCAAACACTATCCTCTCTCACCAGGGCCACTCCAACATCCACTGCCCTACCTTGTATCTCTTTTATTACCCCATCCATGTACGGATTGAACAACCATGGAGACATGACACATCCTTGTTTCGGTCCAACCTTCAAATAGAAAAACTCACTCGGTTCACTATCCACACGCATTGCAGCCTTAGCACCCTCATACATACTCTTCACAGCATTCAACAACTTCCCATCTACTCTATATATTCTTAATACTTTCCACAATGCCTGTCACATGTTTTCTCCAATAAAATAGATGTAGAATAAGATAACATAATACGGCACTATCCACTGCGTTTCCATGCACGCCGTATTTTTATTTGCTAAACACTGATATGACAAAAATATTAGATAACTGTCATTATTTCCATTTTTTTTTTTTTCATATTGCCCATTTATGTCACACTACATCAGTTGCCTGCCATTATCTGCACATTCATCTCTTCTCCATTGATACGGAAAGTAAGCGTCATAATATCTTGATATCCACCCTTCTGAATCCCGCCTTCCTCGTGAGGACAGGGTCCCCCTGGCCAGGCTGAGATGTGGGCATCATCCAGCCCTTTTGAGTTACCAGAAGAGACTGGATGACTCCGTCGCCGACGCCTGTCCAGGATGCAACAGAGAACCCCATACTATTAAGCACATTATGAAAGACTGCATTGCACACAATCACCTGCGCCAACAACACAACATACACTCCTTAAGAGCTCTGTGGGAAAGCCCGGTCTCGGCCGTGGCCTTCCTTAGGGACTCGGGGCTGTACGGCCAGACTGCCTAGGGAACAACTACTATTACTACTACTATTTGTCTCTCGGTGTAGAGACACTTGAATGTTGCAATAGCTCGAGTGAGTGTCACAGCCTCTGAATAAACAACAGGTCCTTCCCTGCCTAAAGTATGACTGTCAGGCTCCCCCTCTCACTTGTCACTCCAACAGCGTCACACCAACCTCACCGATCATGGATAAAATAATAATAATAATAATAATATTTAAGTCTGAACACCTGGCTCTGTCTGTATGTGTATTTATATCTCTCAGTGAATACCAGCATATACGAACATATCGTATACAAACATGTGCAAATACTCACACACACACACACACACACACGCACACACACACACACACACACACACACACACACACACACACACACACACACACACACACACTGAATTGCACAAAAAATTGTGAAAATAAAAGAAGGGCTTCTATAAACTTTACGGGAGTGGAGCACCTCCTAAACGTGCGACTGAAAGACATGTAGTATGGGTCACGTCGTAATCTAAAATCGTTCGTGAGTGGCTGACGGGCAGGCTCTCTGCTAGATATGGTCCGCCCCAAAAAAATGAAAAAGAAAAAAAAAAGAAAGACAAAAGACAAAAAAAAAATCTTCCCATAAGACATATATAAATGAAAGCTTTAGTCGATAAAAGATATTATGCCTATATAGTTTTACCCGTTACACGTTTAACTTCCTGTCTCCCTTACTTCAATCCTTTGATCATCAGCGAATCTCCTATGTGAAACAGAATTGTATGTTATCAACCCAAATAAACACGTACAGTACATGCGTCCGCAGCACGAACAGGTGCGTGTGCTTTTACCTCCTGCCTGCATCTCTTAGGACTGCACCACTTTAACTTGCGGTGAGTATTTTTCATGTGTTCGAACTGATCTTGAAAAATACAGCATTGTGTAAGCCATCTATTGTGATATGATAACGGTAAAAAAGTCAGAAAATAATTAATACTCTAACAATGAATACAAATTAGGAAGACGTACTAATCAGCAAAGCCAGCCAATAAACTTTCATCCATGCATCTATAACTTTCATCCATGCATCTACCGTATAAAGAAGATAAACACGACCAACACGCGTTACTCACATCAACCTTGTGTCTGCCGCTGATAGAAGACGTGCCAATCATCCCGTGCAACCAACAAGAGCGGGAATCTGACCCACCCGAACAGGCAGCAGCTCCGAACACACCATTTCTCCGTCGTGCGCGTAGCTCTCGTCCTGAATGCATGACGGGGGATTAGGGGTGAGGAGGGATGGGGGTAGGAGGTTAAATCTAATCTTGCCGTCTGCGCCCTGAGAGAGTGCAGCTAATGACCAAGCGCCAGTGAATCAGCTCTCCTTGTGATCTCATTTGGCCTCAGTCATATGTGAGATGGCGGGGTAAACTGAGAACACACACGGCAACACCGAGTTTTGTCGTTACTGTCAGGAGTGTCCGGCATCATAGAACCTCTGCTGGAAATAGTGTAGGCGAGTTTGGGAAAGTGGAGAGGTTGAACGTGACCGAGAAGTCAGAACTAAAAACTCTTACATGCTTTGAAAACAGAGAAAGAAATGTAAAAAGAAGAAAATAGTCACTCATGCACCTGATTAGTAGTTACACCAAACACTAACACTCTAAGATTTTACTTTGGACACCCTCTCGCGGTTTTATGCAATAGAGAGAAATCTATGAGTAAATGGTAAAAACGGTGAGTAACAACTGAACTGCTGATATTTGCAGAGTGAGGCAAAAGTCTGGAAAAACAGGGAACACGCAACATCACAGGATATCTTCAGTGTGATGTCCATCCTGTACAATCATTAGATACACCTTCTCCTGATCAATCATACATACAACTTGATGGAACCTGTTACTACCTTCACACATGATGCTCTTGCTGATACAGTGCCATTATCATCATTATCATCATCATCACCATCATCAGCCATTACAAGTCCACTGCTGAACAAAGGCCTCCCCCAACCTTCTCCACGAATTCCTTGACTGAGCCAATCTTTGTCACGTTTTCCCTGCAGATTTCTCCATCTCATCTCTCCACCTTTTGTCTGAGATTGTAAGCGTAGCAGAAAAAAAGGCCAGGCAGGAGGCCAGACAATGCCATTATATGTTACCATAAACGTGATGAGAGAGGTAACAGTATGATTATTTCTCCCCAACCCCCATATTTCCAGTCTTTAATCAAGAATGGTGACGGGAGGACATGTTATTGCTTAATGGCATCTATACCAATTTGTTTGTGTTATGTGTGGCTTGTTAACGTTCTCTTACATGCTATATATGAGGTCACACACACACACACTCACACACTTTTTTTTTTTTTTTTCTGGCCTATCAACCATTGGGGCCGAAGCCCCTGGTTTTGAGGCCATGTATATATATATATATATATATATATATATATATATATATATATATATACATTTAAATATATATATATATATATATATATATATATATATATATATATATATATATATATACACATACACACACACACACACACACACACACACACACTTCCATGCATACATACAGACACATTTTCATGCAAACGTACATATATATATATATATATATATATATATATATATATATAATAATTTTAATCTTATTTATTTTTTGTATTTTTATTTTTTTAATTTTTTCTTGGTTTTATATTTTTTATACCTTATAATATAAAGACAAACTAATTTAAAGACCCTAAAACTAATCACCTAACAGACAAATCGCTAACCTATACTAAATCCTACAGAGACAAATAACTAGACCTACACTAATGGTAAAAATACCTCGACTAACAGAACACCATCGACTGCAGATATGTAATGCCTTTCTACATGACATACCTGCACTCATCACCTGGTGACTGTCAGTCGAGGCACAACCTAATGTAGGGGACATCAATATATGAAAGGGAACCAGACGAGTCAGGAACATTTCCATATACGTCAGCTGTCGTCCCTAATTAGAACAACTTAAGCAAGACTCACACACACAGTATTTAGGTGTAATAATGAAAATGAAACTGCTAAATTAGAGGTGGTAAAAGGCATCCAACCCCACAGAGATGGGTCCCAAAGTGTCACTGATAAAACATAGTAATTATAATTCGTTCGTTTTCATCGCACAAAAATCCATAACTCCCTTTATCTCATTTAATGGCCAAGTGTAGTCATATCTTAAGGTGACTAGTAACCAAGAAGACTTCGGAACACATAACCAAGGCATATGGAATTTCATGCAACCACGATTTCATGTTAAAGTTGTAAGGCCAAGCTCTGACAAATGGAAACAGACCAACTAGAGTGGTATTGGGCTAAAGTGACCTTATATCGTACAAGGTTTATTTGAATATGTTGTCTGCTTTTCATTAACATACTACTATTTAATCCACATATTCATTTGTCTATTACCCAACACTTCCTTCCCTTCCCCATCCTGAGCAGCTATGGCACAATCACTTCTCCAACTGCAGTACCACGCATCACAACCTATCTATCTATTGCCAGACACCTTAATCCCGTAAGGGGTGGCCACAAACAAATCGCCTCCATGTCGCCCTGTCCCCCGCCATTTCACTGCCCTGCTCCCAGCTCACACTCCCCTCTATCATATATCTCTTCACTCCATCCCTCCATCTCATCCTTGGCCTCCCCCACCTTCATACATATACTTCTCAATCTAGGCCTTGAACTTGTCTGTAAGCAACGGTATAGGGAGTGGTATGTGAGGTTCCCTAGTCATGAGCGACGAACAACAAAGACTAACAGGGCTGATGATGAGTCTGATGAAGAATACGAAGAGTAACTGCTATGTGAACGTGGGAATCTGATGTGGTAGGGTGAGATGGGGAGTGGGGTGAAAGACCAGTGGCTCCAGAACAAGGTGGAGGGATAGGATAGGTGAATAATGAGACAAAGTAGTGTGAGGCAGACTGAAGAGGAGGATGAAGGGTGAAAGGATACAGTTAATATATTTGTACAAGTGTGAGCTCTAGCAGATGTAAGGATAGACTCTGAATAACGACAGAAAATATTGGAAGAGTTTGAAGGAGGTCACTCTTTATTGTGCTGTCTGTCACGTAATATATAAAACAACAGACTGCAAGATAGTACGGATTCTGTCTGTCTGTCTGTCTATCTGTGTGTGTGTGTGTGTGTGTGTGTGTGTGTGTGTGTGTGTGTGTGTGTGTGTGTGTGTGTGTGTGTGTGTGTGTGTGTGTGTGTGTGTGTGTGTGTGTGTGTGTGTGTGTGTGTGTGTAGATGCTGGCACTTCAACACGCACTCATGTTAAGCCACTGCCAGGTCCACCTAACACTGCCCCCCTCCCCCGACCGCCTTCCACACGCACTCACACACACACTTAAGTTCATTCCGTCCTTCACCTCACCAGCACGACTCGCCTGTCACTCCCAGTTCGTAAAGTTTTAGAAAGTAATACATAGGCCATGGCGCACACACACACACACACACACACACACACACACACACACACACACACACACACACACTAGGAGTTTTGTCAGCCCATAGGCAAGTGTGATCATCAGAGCAAATCGTAATGGTAATGAGGTCTCAAGTGGTGGTGATGGTTGTGAGTTGAAAGTGGTGGTGGTGGTGGTGGTGGTGGTGGTGGTTGTGAGGTCTAAGTAGTGGTGGTGGTGGTGGTGGTGAGGTCAGTGTGGTGGTGATGAGGGCTGTGTTGGAAGTGAAGGTGATGATTAATAACGAAGGTGTGATGATAACTGGTGTTGGAGGTGGCAGTAGTGAGAGCTAATGGTGCTGGATAGTTCAACAGAGTTATACAGAAACGCAGACAAAATCCCACCCGGAAATGAAGCAGAGGAGTCCAGCAATGCTTTCAGTGTGACTCTGCATACGCACTGTGAGGTTAGGGAACATAATGACATCCTTTTAGGTTCCCATCAGTCTCTTTTATACCTTAACTGAACCTAGATATTACTAGACCTTCGTTTGCCCTCTCCTTGATTTACAGAGATCTTTTTTCACCTTCTACCCTCCTTCCCTCCCTCCCTATTTCCTTCCCCATTTTACCTTTTCATCCAATGGTGGTATTTGAGAGAAGCGCCTTCATGTCGTGGCTCCAGTATGGCCAGATGGCTCCACTGTCTGGCTGTACAAACATCCCTCATATACTGCCCTAGCCCACGAAAGAAGGACTGCAGGAGGAGGAAACCTTAAGGCTGCAGTCCATCAGGTTTACTCTTCAAATGTGCCTAAGGTCTGTCTCTAAGCATTTTCTTACATTCTTTTTATTCTCCTGTTAACACGCGTCCCTCAGCTGAAGGCACTTTCCTCCCTTTACCCTGTCCACCCTCCTTTATTCAGCCTCCTCGCCTCTACTTCTCGCCTCCAGTCTCTTTGTCTTCTCTTGCTTCGTATAATGGTTAACCTCTCCTGCCTTTGTTTTACCAGGTAATGAGAGCTTTTGTGTGTGTGTGTGTGTGTGTGTGTGTGTGTGTGTGTGTGTGTGTGTGTGTGTGTGTGTGTGTAAGGTCCCCCCTACACATACACAAGCATCCCCAGCGGCTCCCAACACCGCCACCACACTCTCAGACACTGAACAATTATAAAGACGAATAAAGGAAAGCGAATGTAACCTTTTCGTATCTGGAGGGGGCATAAAGATAAAGATGTCTCGGAGAGGAGAGAAATTTCAGTATTGTGAGCTGGTGCTATAATGAATGTACAATCGCCTCCGCTAATGAGTACCACAGGAAGTGATGTGTTGGAGATACGTGAAAGAGTGTTTTGTTTGTCTCAAATGTACTCTCTTGGAACAAATATATTACACTGATTAAACCACAACAGAGATGAGTCTTAAACAAAACTGGTGTCACATAAGACCCTCAAGCACCAGACCAGACCCTGTGGTACTTAGAAGTGGAGGCGAGTGTACGAGTGGTGAAGGTTGGATAATGTCATGGATGCGCGATGCTCCCATGGTTGTTCGGTCTGTACCTGGAGAGGCTGGTAAACAGAGAGAGAGAGAGAGAGAGAGAGAGAGAGAGAGAGAGAGAGAGAGAGAGAGAGAGTACTACGAAAAGGAGGAAAGTTTTGAGCAAAAGAGAAGTGGGGAAACTGGAATATATATCTGTTATTTTTTGATGAAGATACAACACTTGTCACAAAATCTGCAGTTAATATTCAGTAGTTGGTGCTGGAATTAAGGGAGACTATGTTAATTACTGAAACTAAATGGGAGAGTATAATATGCGATTAGATACTACAAGAAAACAGCACAAGGATGTAAGAGTGTAAGAGAAAACATAAATGGGGAAGAAAGGGGATGAAATTACATGAGAGAGTAAAAATGCGATTAGATACTGCAAGAAGACAGTGCAATGATGTAAGTGTGCAAAACATAGATGAAGAAGAAACGGGATGATTTAGGTTCTGAGCGATGTGCATACGACACTAGCGGATTCTTGAGACCTGAAGTAAGGCACAGAAGAGAAGGAACACCTGGATTATCTGCTTTGGAAGGTGAGTGGAAAGAGGGATAATGTGTGCTCTTGCGGAAATGTAGCGCTGAATCTGTTAAGGGATACGAGGTGTGTGCCGTAAATGCTGAGGGAGCTAAAAGGCTGGAAATATTAGAAGTGAAGTTCCTAAGGTTTATATCTACGGTGTAATCGTTTGAGTAAAAAATGGTAAAGTATGGTAGAGCCGCTAATACAGAAGGAGTATAACGATGAACTGGACCTGAAAGTGTTAAGGATGTATAATCATATGGAGGTGCTGGTTGGTGAGAGACTGCTGAAGAAGATGTAACGATATGAAGTAAAGGAAGAGAGAGGCTGAGGATGAGATGGTAAGATGATGTAAAAGATATATATATTTTTTTTAACAGAGACGTAAGCAACCAAAATAATGAGCGGTCTCTATAGTTTAGGGAAAAGTGGAATGGATTTTTTTTTTTCTTAATGCAAGGAAGAGGGAACTAAAGGCCAGAAGCCAGTAATATTGTTCCTTCCAAGAAAAACAAAAAACAAGATAAGAGCAAGCCAAATTCAAGATCTGTTCATTACATGTGTTTGACTCATTGATCTTGATCTGTTACAGTCAGTAGTAGTGGTAGTAGTTGTTGTTGTTGTTGTAGCCCGGGTTTAATAGGGACATGAATCTAGTGGACTACAAATTTCTCATCCGCAATACATCACCCCTCAGGAGACAGCGAAGAAGGTGATGAACGTTTGTATAACCGGGCAGAGGAGCAGTCCAGTTATATCAGTACCACAACAGGAACGCATCCCTCTCCAGTACCTGTTTATGAAGACAGAAATGAGGCGATTAAGGTACACCGTAGAGTAATCCGTGAGAAATGAGTGCATGTTTTAAGTATGCTTTAGTACTTAACAGTTTCGTGCAAAAACTGTAAATGTAATCGTGTTTAAATGAGATTGAATCCTCCTATTGTCTGGTGTCCTCTCTCCTAAAGCGCGTAACAGCGATCACGTAACAAAAATATACGAGGCATTCACGTATTTTTTTGTGCATATGTGTATTATTGTGAAAATTTACATGCGCATAACCAAGTCCACACAGCAGAAGAGCCATATATAATCCAGGGAATATGTGAACGCTTAGAGACATACGAACTCAATTTCACAGTCGAGAAACACTTGCCTTCAAAGTGATCGGGTCAGTAATTTGGAAGCGTGCACCTCCAAGGCTGGAATAGTCTCTGAGTGGAGTTGCAACCATCTCTCTCTGTCTCTCTGTCCCTCTGTCTCTGTCTCTGTCTGTCTCTGTCTGTCTCTCTGCTGACTGCGCTGGATGTGACTGACCGCTCACCACCCCTACCCACGTCGCCAGTATCCTTCTATTTTAATTTCCTGTTTTCAGAGTGGCACGAGTTCCACAACAGTCCCAGTCACTATGGCATCCCTGAAAAATGTGTACAGACGGAATTCCTCCCTTCCCTGCCCAAGAACCCTACCCGGCCAGAAAAAGAGATGTGTGACGTTTATAGTGGATTCTTCGTGCCTTCTGTTACATCGCTCACTATTCCCAATTTGTGTGAGAGGCCAATAGCATTTTGATTATTATGTTGCTAGCGTTGTGGTGTGGATGTGGATGTGATAGGAAGCGTTAGGAGAAACACAGTGAGGTGGTTTGGCCATGTGGAGAGGATGGAGAGCGAGAGACTGACGAGGAGAGTGTATGTGAGTGAGGTGGAAAGGGGGAGAGGGAGGGGTAGGTCAAGGATGAGATGGAGGGATGGACTGAGAGGTATATGAAAGAGGGGGGTGCGAGCTGGGAGCAGGGCAATGAAATGGCGGGGGACAGGGCGACATGGAGCAGATTCGTTTGTGGTCACCCCTTACGGGATTAAGGCGTCTGGCAATAGATAGATAGATAGAGGATTTCTTGATGGTATATGTTAAACACGAAATGATTCTCTGCCTGAATTACCCTTTTCTAGTCGGTAACCGTAATTCTGTTTTAAGTAATTACGGTTGAAAGTTTTTTTTAGTGATTTTTTTTCTTTTGGGGGGGGGATGTTCAGTATTGTGTGTGTGTGTGTGTGTGTGTGTGTGTGTGTGTGTGTGTGTGTGTGTGTTGTGTGAGGAGTATTACTAGTCCATGTTTGCCTATAGACATAAATGTAAATATTAGAAAAAAAACAAAAACAAATTGAGAATACATAGAAAGACTAAAATGCAGAATTAAACTGAGAGTGACAGATGGAGGTGTGGAGAATGACATGTGAGTGAGAAAGAATGTAAGGATTTGTATGTCAAGGAGGAGAGTTTCTAAAGGAAAGGCGGCAAGTTAATACAGAAAGGAACTCGTAAGTACAAAAGGGTTGGAAATCACACACACACACACACACACACACACACACACACACACACACACACACACACACACACACACACACACACACATATGATTATTTGCAGAATGTAATGACAAAAGATCGAGATTTTTTTTAAGCAAACACTAAGAAATGGTACGTAAGAGAGAATTATATGTATTAAAAGTGAATTATGATTAACAACGTATAACAAGAAAATGCTACTGTCCACTAAGGTGAGCATTCAGAAGTATATGAGAAATGTTTTCAGATCTAAAAACTGAGAAATGACTGGGGAGACAAAATGTTTAACGGGAATGGGTGTAAAATATCACAATTCAGTAACATACTAGAAAATCACAGTAAAAGAAATCCTCAACCCCAGACGACGAGGTGGAGTCTATATGCTTTATGCTCTTTATCTGATTTACAGTATTATGTAGTTGAATCATCCAAATAACTTTAACTTACAGTACATTGGTTCATCTACTTATCTGCCTCTCTGACCGACAAATAATCTTACAGTGGGTTGTGTCGTGGAAAGTCTCTCCATACATTTCTACCATTAATCATAGACGATTCATAAATCCCACAACACACACCCTCTCATAAGCTGTTCTATCGCGTCGCTTCCATTTCGTTTTGGTCTTCCTATTTTGCTATCCAACCATCATACTATCATCAGTCAGTCAGTCAGTGTCACCCTCTCAAATGCTGTCCAATCTGGTCGCTTCCCTTTCTTTTTGGTCTTCCTACTTAGCTATCCAACCACCAGACTATACCCATTTCACTCTAGTTTGGCCTAAACTTGCCATCTCTCCCTCTTGAATGCAGAGCTGTAACAATAGATTAACACTGAAATATGGTGCTACTCACGAAGAACTGCTAAGGAAAGGATGTAGAGCAGCAATAATGTCCTCTTCTGGCACTGAACTACGTAAAATAAACTGCAGAAGGACGAAAATCTGGGCCAAGTTAGAGTAAAAGGAGTATATGAGCGAACTCTCCGTCACACTTCTGCATTCAGGTCGCTCCGTATGGACAAAACAACTTAAAATGTGTTTCCCTATTTCGCTCACTACGTCAGCCTCTACACCACATCTCGTGTTAATCCACTCACCTGTCCATCGATCCTCCTAAGTCCCTGTGCTGCCACTTTGAGGTAAAATATATCAACGGGGAATTAAAATTTGAGAGCTGGATTATTGTTCGACGAGACAAGTGAGGTTAGAAAAGGGAATACGATTAAATATGGTACCAGCATAAACAAAAATGTCATCATCATCATCATTGTCATTATCATCATCATCACTGTCATTATCATCACCATCCTCCTTCTCCTCCTCTTCTTCTTCATCATCATCATTATCATCATATCATTATCCTCCTCCTCTTTCTTCTCCTCCTCCTCCTCATCATCATCATTACCATCCACCTCCTCCACCTCATCATCATCATCTTTCCATCCTTTATCGAAAAAAACCTTGATGTAGGTTCAGTACAGAATAATCAGAGAGAGAGAGAGAGAGAGAGAGAGAGAGAGAGAGAGAGAGAGAGAGAGAGAGAGAGAGTATAAGGAACTGTCAACGAAATACACACAAAAATGCAACACGCTTCCTTTCCCTCCCCATTCATGCCTTCAAAATTCTAACGATAATGCAACAGCTAAAACAAATCGTTCCCACATCGCAAGAAGACTTCCCCAAATTTCCTCAGATTCTACGCGCATGTATCATTATAATTCTTCATTTTAGGAAATCAACAAACCGTGGTAAAAGAAACTAGAACTGCCTAAACGACCCGTGGTGGATCCAGATATAAAACCCGAAATACGTCAGCAGTCGTCCCCGTGACCCAATCAACAACACCATCTTCCCATCCACTTCCTCCCCTCGTCCCCGACTTCTCGAGTGCTTGATACAGGCTTTCTTCTCCTGAATCAAACTACCGTATGCAAACCAGAATATGTGATAAAACTGTAAAAGGAGTAAAGAGAGAAGAAGGTAACAACATACAGTAATAGTATGCTTCCAAGTCAGACCGACTAGAGTCACTACAAGCTTCGAAAATTGGCGGGGTGAGAGGCTACATCAAAAATGGTTTATACACACATCGAGGTTAACGCAACTGTACGTTCTTTATAAAAATACATGAAATTTTTGAACACACACACACACACACACACACACACACACACACACACACACACACACACACACACACACACACAAATCAAAGCACCACCACCAAGCCAGCGCCACACTTAATCTCCGTCAGTGCCGGGACACAGAAATAGTTGGCAATAGAGTCACGCGCGGCCAAATTGAAAACAAAAATGTATACGACAACAAAAACAGGTGTGGATGTGTGGTGAATGTTACTGCGGTGGTGACGGTGTGGTGTGTGTGTTCCCGGACTGCACAATACACAGGCTTTGGATTACTCAGATACCTATTATCCAAGAATTATCACATCTCACAAAAGTTTGATTAGCCACATGATCCACAATCTTTTTCCAGAAGGCTCCCCAGGATTCATTCACCAATACTTTAATTCAGATATGATTTTACTACATCCTCTATCTATCTATCTGTCTATTGCCCTTAATTCCGTAAGGGGTAGCCACAAACACATCGCCTCCATGTCACCCTGTCCCCCGCCTTGCCCTGCTCCCAGCTCACACTCCCCTCTTTCATATATACCTCTCCACTCCATCCCTCCATCTCGTCCTTGACCGCCCCCTCCCTCTCCCCCTCCACCTCACTCACATACGCTCTCCTCGTCAGTCTCTCACTCTCCATCTTCTCCACATGTCTTAAGTTATGTCTTGATTATAATGCTCTTACTACAGTGTTACAGGGACTCGAAGACGAACTGATTGACAGGGGAAGAGTGCAGTGCCAGGGGAATATTCGTGACATCTTGCTATGCCTGTATTACGTGACACGAAGGAGTTACGAGACAGACTAACTTCTCAGGGTATTGCTGCAGTTACTATTTTTTTTAACACTTTCAGTAGGATGTCCAAACCGCTTTAATTTCTGAGAGAGAGAGAGAGAGAGAGAGAGAGAGAGAGAGAGAGAGAGAGAGCGCACCAAATACACTATAACCCCAGGCGTGTGTGTGTGTGTGTGTGTGTGTGTGTGTGTGTGTGTGTGTGTGTGTATGTAGCGCAGCCGAAACTATTAAAGGTCTTTGATGAAACCTGGCAGGATGGTTGGAATTGGGTCTCTGATGGGCCAGTTTCAATTTCGTGTCGACTGAATTATACTGAAGGGATGTTTTGGCCCCTAATAACTGTCTCCATTTATGTTACAATATGTTTACGTGGAAAATGCAGCAGGGAATTTCCGTAGAGTTTCATGCATTGTTGTGCGTGAAACTCTACGGAATGCTTTGTGGCCGAAAAGGGTCGTAAAGCACTTGCTCCAAAGCGAAGCGCGGTTCAGAAACGGCTCTGATTTCGGCCATTGCTAAGCGGTCCGGTGGGGCATGAGGCGTTTGGAAGAACATAAGAAAAGAGGGTAACTTTAGCAGGTAGGATGGCACATATCAGGCAGCTTCTTAAAGAGTCTGACAAAACTACTAGAATAAGGCAATGACAGCAAGGAAGAAGCCTCATCCCCTCCCACCAAACCCTCCAGTTGAAACCGGCAGGAAAAAGTGAGAAGGGACACCACGCATTATAGAAAAACTGACGTGGATTTTTCATAGCAAAGGGTAAAAGGAATAACAGAGACTATCGTAGTGAACCTGGTATGAAGGGGAAAAAAAAGGAACCAAGGCAGTTTTTGCATCAACCACTTAACTTCACACATATCTAGAATAATCTTGAAGCCCTCAGTGGAATGGGAAGCAACTCCATCACTATGTAGCTTATTCCACCCACTCACTACTCTATTACTAAACCAGTTCCTACCTACCTCTTTACTAAATAGCGTTTGTCTACATTGAAACCATTAATTAGAGTTTTGTCCAGTGTTCTCGCTTTTAAAGACTTGCTAATAGCTCTCATATTTATTCCCTTCATCTACACAAAAGTGGTAGCTGGTGGCGACCATCATCCACTCACTTGATGTAGTGCTGCCTACTTCTTCCTTAGCCTTTATCATTCTTTTTCTGTGCCTGCCCTCCTCTCTTCCTATTTCTCCCATCTTTCCTGTCACTTCTTATTGCTTTTCTTTCCTTTACAGGTGGCTTTACATTCAGTGACAAGCCAAATGGTTTCCTGTAAGCCAAGAAACCATTTACAACGCTGGGTGGTAACCATATAACCAAACTATACGTGTTCCCTACATGTCAACAAGTGGGTTGGTGGAGAGTTAGTGCCCCTCCCTGTAAAACAAATAACTCAGTCAAATGGCCACCCCTTACGGGATTATGGCGTCTGGCAATAGAGAGATAAATAGATCTACAGAAACATCTCCGTTCAAACTCCCTTGGTCCACGCCTATCTAGTGAGTCCAGATTTATTCTTTTGAGTCTGTCTCCATATGAAAGGCTTCAAAATGTTGTATATCATTTTTACCATTCCTCTCTGTATATATTTTCAATGCAATTTATATCCATCATATGTCAAATGGTGGGTGACAGAGCGACTTGGAGGCGTTTTGTCTGCGGCCACCCTTTGCGGGATTAGGGCGTTGGGCTATAGATAGATAGATATGATAAGGACACAGAACTGAATGACAGATTATATGTGTGACCTTACTAATGCTAGATAAAGGGATAGTATTAATTTTCATGTCCTGTTACCCTCTCTCCTAAAAGTAAATCCTGAGACTTGCACTATTACATTGTTGCCTTCGTTAGAGAGAGAGAGAGAGAGAGAGAGAGAGAGAGAGAGAGAGAGAGAGAGAGAGAGAGAGGGCACACACACCTGTCCATCAATTGCTGTGGAGAATCGTGAAGGCCTATGGGTCAGGATGATGGATGGAAACCTGGGATAAGGATGAATGTGACTACCGAAATGTATTGTTATGCTGTTGATTTATAGTGGTGTTGGTTATTTGTGTTTGATCCTCTCTCTCTCTCTCTCTCTCTCTCAAAAGTCAGTCAGTCAATCGGTCTATGTACCTGTCTATCTATGTATCTATCAGTTTCATTATCATAACTAGAGGGGCACTCAGTGGACCGCATGTCTCCGACAAGGGCAACGTAATTTCGAAATCACTCTTCATAATGGGTTAGGTTTTCTTGTCATTAAAATAGGGTTTCAAAGAGAGTGTTTTCCGGATCCAGAATCTGTAATACGATCCGGATCGGTCCCCAAAGTTAATCGATTATTCCTTGCTACTGGGCTGTCTACTCACCAAATTTGGTCCAAATATCTCTTCTGGTTTTTCAGTAACCCTGTTAACAGACAAACTAACAAAAACAAACAAACAAACAAACAAACAGGGTGAAAACATACCCTCCTTGTCGAAGAGAATAATAATTACAATGATTAAAAAACCTGGTGATTGTGACCTGCAAAGATCTACTCCACCCTATTTGAAATGCAGTGCCTGGGGAACAAATGGGTCTGTCCTGCTCTGCCCTTGGTCTGCTCTCCCCTACCGTACTGATGTCCTGCTTTTCACTGCTTTAACCCACTGGGCCTTAGAATGCATTGCTATTTCCTCAAGTGTTATTATTTACTCTGTTCAACTGTAACCTGTCCTTCACTGCCTACCCTGCTCCAGTTTGTTGTGCTTCATTCACTCTCTTCTTCTCTGCCGTTATCAAATTACCGTCTCCATCATATTGTAATTCCTCATCGTTTTCCTTTCTTCAAAACACATATCAGATCTGTAGCCGTTCCTTCATTTCTTCATCCATTTACTTCAAATATTTTCCACTTGTTTCCTGGGCAGATACGAAAAACACTTCCTGATTTTTTGCTTCGGTCTCTTAAGCGATATCCTGGGGTCATGAGTCTGTTCATACAAAGACATGAACTGGGGCAACAGGGATCCGTAGAGTTTATCATCTTTTGCGGTGATTTATTATTATTAATATTATTATTATTATTATTATTATTATTATTTTTAATGGAAACCGTCCAGCATTCCAGTAAGAAGGTTGGAACTGTTTATTGTTCTTCTTTCCCCTCTCCCTCTCTCTCTTCCTCGATGAACTTACTATCCCTTCATATTTTGTTCTAATCAGCCAATTCTCTGTCTGCCTTGTTTTAATGCCTTTACCTGGCCTCATCTCTTCTATCCCTACCCAGCCATGACCTCCATGCCCCATCACTACTCCTGTACTTAACTGAGACTAGGTGGCCATCCCATTAATGTATATATGTAGCGTAACCATAATTCAGAGCCCTACGTAACCCTATTATTTTTCTTCATCCAGTACATCCATTCCCTCATCTGTTCTCCTTTTTCTCCTACTCTCCTTTTGGATGTCACGTCTCCTACAATCTTTTCTCCCCCTGTTAACGCCCCGTGGCTATGAATATCAACTTGGCTTTAGGACCCTCTACAACAACCACTCTCCTCGCTCCATTTAATCCTCTGCTCCGTGCTACCCTTCCCCTTCTCGCCACACACCACCACCACCACCACCACTTCCACCCCACACGCCCTCCCCCCACACACCACCACCACCACCACCACATTCCTCTCTCCCTTGTGCCTCCTTCACGTACGTTTATCTATACTGCTTTAATTTTCTTTGTATTCAACGTTTTTAAAAGAAATTCCACGTAGCTCCCACGTTTCCTCTCGCAGCTTAGTGTCTCCTTGTAAGAGTTTTATCGTCCCTAAACTGCCACTATAACCACCACCAAAACTACCTCATTTTCCTCACTTTTCTACCTCTTTAAGCTTATCTATGCTATCATCCTCTACTTTATACACTTTTTCCTGTAGACAGCTTCTCCTGGCTATCACTTTTCACTCTTATCAGTGTGTCTCTTAGGAACCCTGTCTCTCCTTTCCCAAACTACCACTCTATAAAGATTTTTCTCTCTGTCACCTACATTTTTTGTTTTTTGTGGCAGCCCCTCCCCCCCTTTCTCTCTCTCTCTCACACACACACACACACACACACACACACACACACACCGAGGATCCTGCACTGCGTATCACCGAGGCTGCTCACCATTCCTTCCCGTGTACCAACATCTGCCTTTTTTAGATTTCCTGTTCTTAAAGTGGCAGGACAATTGACTGCCTTGGAACCCCCACCAGCCTAGAGACGTGAGCTGGGGTGTTTACAGTGGATCTCCCGTGTCATTTACTACACCTTGCACGGTACCAGAGTGAAGGAGCGTTGTGGTGTTGATGTGGATGTGATAGGAAGCGTTGGGAGAAACACACTGAGGTGGTTTGGCCATGTGGAGAGGATGGAGAGTGAAAGACTGACGAGGGGAGTGTATGTGAGTGAGGTGGATGGGGAGAGAGGGATGGGGAGGCCAAGGATGAGATGGAGGGATGGAGTGGAGAGGTATATGAGAGAGGGGGGTGTGAGCTGGAAGCAGGGCAGTGAAATGGCTGGGGACAGGGAGACATGGAGGTGATTTGTTTGTGGCCACCCCTTACGGGATTAGGGCGTCTGGCAATAGATAGATAGAGTGAGGAGTGAGGTGAGAGGCTAACCATAATCAGGTGAATATTGGTTTTCTTCCGACAAATATATGATGGAATATCTTCAGTTTTTTTTAGTTCACTGCCTTAAGAGAGAGAGAGAGAGAGAGAGAGAGAGAGAGAGAGAGAGAGAGAGAGAGAGAGAGAGAGAGAGAGAGAGTTATTACTGTAATAACACTTCTAACGATGTAAGTTGTACGAATAATAATAATAATAATAATAATAATAATAACAACAGATGTGGTGGTAGTAGCACTACTGCTGCTATAACAGGTGTGTGTGTGTGTGTGTGTGTGTGTGTGTGTGTGTGTGTGTGTGTGTGTGTGTGTGTGTGTGTGTGTGCAGGTAGGTAGGGACGTGCATGTCATGGTGTAGTTAGGTTGATTGAGCCTGGTGGAGCAGCAGTCTTATCGCCCCTCAGTCACTGCCAACTTTCACCGCACACACACACACACACACACACACACACACACACACACACAAATTCGCGTGCATGTTGTTTATAGCGTCAATAAAACTTGACTTCCATTGCATGAAACACTGCTTTTGCTTGGCCGGGCGCACGCTCATGTGTGTGTGTGTGTGTGTGTGTGTGTGAGAGAGAGAGAGAGAGAGAGAGAGAGAGAGAGAGAGAGAGAGATCCGTGCAGCACTCTTCCGTAATAGTGATGGATGGAGGCCTGAGTTACGGACGAACGTGATTACTAAAATATACTGCTATGTGTTGATTTATAGTGGAGCTTGTTTGTTGGAATGGTGGGTTGTGTTTGATCTCTCTCTCTCTCTCTCTCTCTCCTAATTCTGTTACTTTTCTCCCTCATCTTTCCCTCTTCACTTCCTCCTACCATCCCTTCCTCTTTCCCATTACCCTGCATTATATAAACACATACTACGTTGCTCCCCTATTAGCCGCTGAAGAGAGTGCATGTCGGGCCAAAATTGTTGCATCTGCCCAGTAAACAGCTTTCCTAATGAGGGGATAAATCTTTCACCTCTATCGCTTGTTTTATATTTATGCATTTTTTTTATCATTAACTCTTGGCTGTCTTTGTTTCCCTCGTTTCTCAGCAATTTTTTTTTTAGGAGAGGGGGTGATGTGACACGTAGGATTTGACATAAAAAAGAACAGTTAAGGCAGGTACACACAGATAGTGTAATAAAGTAAGTGTAAACAATTTGAATGTTATGGCGTTCTTTCTTAATGGCGTGTGTGATGTCAAGAGTCGCTTCACCTCGTTTTTGGACGTAAATGGACTAACCCTGCCCTTACTCTGTTCCCGCCTCCCTTAGTCTCGTCCTATTTTGCACGGCTTTACTCCTTCTTGGCCTAAGAATGCCCTACTCTTCCCTCAGATACCATACCTTACTCTGTTCTTCTGTAACTTTTTTTTTTCCTACGTGTCCGACCCTGGGCAAAGGCTTCAGGGCCTATTTCTCGGGGGCAGTGGCCTATCCCAAGGCCCAGTAGTCCTCCTACACCTCCACATGTCACCACTTCGGCGCTAACACCCACCGTCCATATTGAATACATGCTAGGGCTGTCTCATACAGGACCGGTGTACTGGTATTAGCGGGGCTATATTTTTACATGTCGGCGGGTCATCTGGTAGATCAGGAAGGTCTGCATTTAGGAAATTCAAATCCTTAAACTGTTCCCTGCCCCAGCCGGGATTCGATCCTGGGTCCATTAGGACTGCAGGCCACCTCTCTACCGATTCAGCCACCACCTCCCCCAAACTTGCTCAACAATGCCTGTCCTGCCTCAGTTTGTCCTACTTTTCTTGACTTTTTTTTCTTTCCCCTTTTCCAGTTATGATCACCGTGTGGAGGAGACCATAGTGTATTTTCTATTTTTTTTTCTTTCTTCACTCCTCCTGTCATTGTTAGATTGGACGTCATTCCTTTATTTCGTTACCAATTCACTTCAAACATGGTACACTCGAGCCTTGGTGCAAAATGACAACTTCCTCATTATTTTATTTAGGTATTTGAAAAGTTTTAGGGTGTCATAAGAGTACCCATACAGATACATGAAGCAGAGAAACACGATTCCTTTGTTTATCATCTTTTGCGAACAGGTCCCTGAGTGTAGACTTTTTTCGGGGGTGGGGGTGGGGAGGGCGGTGAGACCATCCTGTATTCCCTTGAAAAGTCTCTCTCTCTCTCTCTCTTTCTTTCTCTCTCTCTCTCTCTCATTTTTCCTGATCTGCCCTATCTCACTCTGTCTTGCATCCGTAACGTATCTTATCCCTGCCCTTCCTGTACCTACCCAGCCTTCGCCAATATGACCCGTCTCTACTCCTCTGGTTAACCGCGTATATTTATGCTGAGTAACCAAAATTCACACCTCTCCCTTCCCTTATTTTTCCTCTTCCTCTCTCTCCAACCCCCACTCCTAACTTTTTTTCTCCTCTCCTGTCGGGTGTCGCGCCTCCTACACTTCATTCTTAGCAAAATCGGTAGGGCAGACCCTGTTACCGCCCCGCAGCTATGAATATCAAGTTGGTTTTCGGCCCCTCAGCAACTAACACTATTTCATCTTCTGCTTCATGCTCTCCTTCCCTTCGCCTTCCACACCACCGCCATATTTTGGTCTCCCTTCTCTTTGACACACGGTTTTCCATACTTTTACCTTCTACACGAGAGTCTGAAAGTCCCCCCTAACTCTTACTTTTTCACTTCCATCTTTATGTCTCTTTGGAAGACTGTCTCTTTCCCCAAATTGCCTCGACCACCACCACCACCACCACAGTTCTGTCTCTATCTGCGTCTTTAATATAAGTTTTTACCACGCTTATCTGTGTCTCTTTGTAAGATCGTCCCCCATTCACCAAGCTGCCATTTTAAATCTTCTTTTTTCATTCTCATCCAGGTACTTTTCTATTCTCTCTCTCTCTCTCTCTCTAAGTACTTCGCCTGCCCATCTTCGCCACACAATGCCAGCCAACCTACCCTCCATCTCTTACCCTATTGTCGTTGGGAGAATGTCTTCATGCACTTTGTACTGCGTCTGACGTTGGCGCCCTAACCGAGAAGAAACACTCAAGGCTTTTTATTTATTATTATTATTATTATTATTATTATTTTTTACACTGAGCCAGGCCAACCGATTTTACCCACGCCAGGAGAGAACCCTCGGTCAAAAAGGGTTAATGCAATACTCTCTCTTACTCTTTCTCTCCTGTTTCCATTCCTACATTTACTTTTCCACTTATTATTCCAGTTTCATCACGTATCTTCCCACGTCCTCTCTTTGTATTGTCTGTTTGGTAATCAATCTTTCTTCACACTAATCTCTGAAATTCGCTCCCCTGTCTCACGCAGTCTTTATATTTTCCACACTGTCGATTGTAGTTTGTTTTTCCTTACATGATCTGTGTTTGCAGCACTAATCCTCGTCATCAAATAATAATCATCTCTTCACCTGGCCTATGCATCTTCTTACCTTTCTTCCCCAGTCATTGTCTCTCCCTTTCTCTCTGTTATCCTTACTCTGCTAACAATGTAACCCGCTTTGTTCATGCAGTAGTAAACACAACAATGATATAACTATCGCTCAGGGACACTACCGCCCTGTACTAAAATAACAATTCATGTTACAAATTAATAGCATCGGAATGACACGCGTTGTTTTAAGGTATATATCTCATATCACCATGACAAGGTTTTATTAAAAAAATAACAGAGTATACTGAGCAAACCTGATGGTGGGAAGAAACGTGGTAAGTCTAGAAAAAGGTGGATAGAATTGGTACTGGTAAACGAGTGTGCGAGAAAGAGAGGTATAGGAGCAAACGAGGCTATGAGTTGGATGAACTTTGTGCAGAGTGTAAGACCAGTGTGGTA
This sequence comes from Coenobita brevimanus, assembly GCF_032717465.1. Lineage (NCBI taxonomy): Eukaryota > Metazoa > Arthropoda > Malacostraca > Decapoda > Coenobitidae > Coenobita > Coenobita brevimanus. The sequence goes on from NC_136959.1 coordinate 951,405, forward strand.
CCCGTCTTTAACATGACAGTTCTCAGACTGATTGTCAGGTAAGTGAATGTGAACCTATGCTAGTAACGTTTTTTTACCTATCAGATGGAGCCAGGATTCTTTGGGCTTGAATGGTGAGTGAATAGGACTGTGGCTCTTTCAACTCGGCAGACTTTAGTGTGCATCACATTCTACGTGTATCAGGCTTTATATCTGGTTGTCTGAACCAAACCTTGCCTTGCCTTGGCGTGGGAAAGGTTTATATGATGATGATGATTAACACCAGAGTTAACTGGGTCATTTGATGCGTGTCTACGTTGTTTTTCTAATACCTTCCCACCACAAACTCCCGAGGTAGATAACTGGTAGATTCGCCACACACCCGACAACACAGCCACATCATGCCCACCACATCGATCCTGAGAGGGGACGCGTGGAAGGGGAAACAGGAGAGGAGCTGTAATCTTCACACCAGTGAGTAAGGAGCGGTGGAGAGGCAATGTGCAACTGTATAATGTTTAATGAGCTTTGAAGAGCTGGGGTAGCGTAGATGAATTCAAGAGAGAGAGAGAGAGAGAGAGAGAGAGAGAGAGAGAGAGAGAGTGATAGACACATACAGAGAGAGAGAGAGAGTGATAGACAGACACATACAGAGAGAGAGAGAGAGAAGGTCGTCAGGTATATATAAAATACTTTCAATACTTCCTGCAATCACTACAGCATTGATAAAACACGTTATATACATCTAGTTCTCTGATGAATGCTGAATCAAGGAGCACAAAATTCTTAATCACCACGTGAAACAGTTCTAAATTTATGGACTTAAATGATATATACTTTTATCACTGTCATGCAGCGAAAACTGGGCTCCGGCTTCTAGGGACCAGATACGGTGCGGGCCTTGGGTTCTTTGTTCAAGACCGGGTCAGCGTAAACAGACAAGGAGAGGGAAATGCAAACACTGGCTGAACAAGGACACAAGTATATTAGCAATAAACTAGGCTACAATATCCTACACACTACAGTCCGTAACCAACTCTAGTACCCACAGAATATCAGATAACATGGAACAATATGCATTACACTGTATTATATATTCACCTAGTTCATAAAGAGCATTGACCAACACTAGAAGTATGTATCCACTTACAAAGAGTAGTCTCACGTTACAATACACATATAGTTCATACGGTAATTCAGGTGTCTCCTGTTCCTGTATACGTATAACACTCCTAATACCCTTTACCTACATATACACAGTGAGTAACATAGATGGAAGCACATCCCCTTTCCACAATCATTCGCGTGACATAGACGGGACCTTACACTACCTACGACACATCCGCGTGACACAGACGGAGCCTGGCCTAACTTTACGTTGCACACGCATGACACAGAACGAGAGAAATACACTACTTATAATCTACTCGCGTGACAGGGACGGAGGACACTACGATTACATAGAGTTCTCATATGGATTTATCACAGAAAATAAACCCATGTTACAGACACTCGGTATATAGGGAATAAGTCCAACGGAGGGGTATGACGATACAGGGACGGGGGGGACGACATTGACAGAGGTAGTTCCTTGTGTATTGCAAGAGAGAGGAGGGGGAGTCACACTAGAGAGAAACGACCGGGACCTCCCGCCTCGTACCCGCACGGGCTGTCCATGTGAGTTCCCCTGGGGGTTGCAAATCCACTGACTCAAGCGCGGGGGAAGGGGAGGGTAACACTGGGGGCAGGGAGGAGGGTCTGGTTTTGATTAAAAACACCACCAGGGCCTGAAACTATGACCCTAGAGTCTTTACTCACGTGCACAAGTGGAGAGGGGCACCAGGGCGTGGTGCGAGGCCCACTAGACGGGAAGTCGCAGGTGGCGGCCGGGCATAGGGGGCGGGCCATCTGGTGTGTGCTCCTGGGGTCGGTCACTGTCATGATCGCCACAGGCCTTACGGGACCTGGTGGGCGGCCTTATCTTCGTAGGGGCCCTCGGTGAGGAGTGTCCCTCTGGATTAGGGCCGAATAGGACCAAGAGGTGTGCGGCATGGTGCCGGCCCTTCATCATAGTAGGGGTCCTGGGGGCGGACCTGGGTAGGCCCGGGCCAAAGGTTGGCTGCGGGTGGGGTGGCGCCTTTCCGGGGTTGAAGGCACGTCCAGGAGGGGAGGCCATCAGGGGTGGACTGCGGCCTCCTTCGTCAGGAGGGTCCGGCGGCTGTGGTGGGCGGTAGGGGTCGTCCACCTCCTCTGGGGGTTGTGGTCTCGCCTGGGAGAAGAGTCCATCAGGGGTGGCCTGTGGCCGCTCACTTGGGAGGAGTCCATAAGCGCCTGCTGTGGGCAGTGCTGGATTTGCAGCGACAGGACACCTTGCCTTGGCGTGGTCTTGCCCGCTGGTATCAGATGGGGTGTCTGTGGGGAAGCAGTTCCCACTCTCCAGGGGGGACGGGGAGAATGCCTTGCTCCGCCACAAGAGGGGCAGACTCAGCAAGGGGCATCACCCTCCATTGGAACCTCGAGGGTCATGGAGGGGGAGCAACTGGCGGCCTGCTCCCCTGCTTAGCAGGCCAGACAGTCCCTGCCGGAACTCCGGACTGGGGCATGAGAGGGAGACCCAGCGGGTGCTCCTTCGGCCAGGCAGACCTGGCGGGCACTAGCTAGGTTCCTGTCTGGGACGGTGGCAAGAGGAGGTACACAGGACGCTTCCTTGGGTGCCGAGCCAAAGGAAGGCGAAAGGGAGAGGCCCAGCGAGCACTCCTGGTGTTGGCCACAGGTCCGGCGGACTCTGTCCCTCTGCCACTGGGGCTGGGGCATGTGTCCCAGGGACGATGAGAGGGGGAGGCCCGGTGGGCACTCCTGGCATTGGCCACAGGTCTGGCTGACTTTGTCCCTCTGCCACCGTGGCTGGGGCACCTGTCCCGTAGATGACTGGAAGGGGAGGCCCAGTGGGCACTCCTGGTCAATGCCACAGGTCGGCGGACTCTGGTCTCCTGTCGTTGGGGCTGGGACAGCTCAGGAGACGACCGGCGGTCTGTCCCACTTAGGTAGCTCCGGCGGAGTCTACCTTCAGGCCCACCTCCCTCCTGGGGAGAACCAGCGAGGTCGTCTGTAGGACGTGCCGACATGCTGGCTCCTGAAGGTGGATGGCAGAGGATGGAGAACTGGCGGTCACTCCACCCACAGTAGGTCTGGCGGACTCTACTGTGCCGCTGTTCCCCTGGGGTATAGCAAGGCTAGAGGCTCCAGTGGAATCCTCTCCTCTTGTGAAGGCCGATCTGGCGGATACGGCGTCCGAGGGCTTGCTTGGGACTTGAGGGTTGTAAGTCCCTCCCCGATTCGGGCGAGTGCTTCCTCCACCGGAGTGTAGAGCACTCAACCTGCGTACTGCATGGTGGTCTGGCTGTGGGAAACAGGGGTGTGGAGTCACGGGGGAAATATGTCGCTCTTGCTGGGAAGGCTCGGCAGGTGAGATAGCCTCCCTATCATCTCTTTGTGGGGTGGGGGTCACCTCCCTGTACCCTCCTCTTGGGGTTGTGGTGTCCGGCTCGCTCCGCCGAGCAGGTATTTCAATCACGTATAAATCATACCATCCTGTGATTTTATGCAGCTTCATCTGCTGTTGCCTCCTGACATTGAGAGGGCTCTTCCATGCTATGGAATCTTTGTATGGGGCATGTGTTGTATGGTAGTAGTGGATATAGAAAGAGGATATTTGTAGGGTCAAACGTACAGAAATTACAATGATTTGGACGTGTAGTTCGTCCTTGAATTCGAGTTCTGATGGGGTTAGGTTTATGACAGAGAAGCCGAAATGAAGGATGAGACTGGAGTGTACAGAACTGGTGTTGTGATGCGAAGGGATTGGCTTAGGTGGTGGGAGCAAGGTAATTCTGGAGACCTTGAGTGGGAGAATGGGGTAAGCATGGAGATTTACGGGTGCGGAAAGTGAGAAGTGTGAACGTCAGGGGTTGCGAGAGAGAGGGAAACCGAAAAAGACCAGAGACGATGCCATAGAGTGTGACCTAAGGGATAAGGGACTAAACAAGGAGGCTGACGGATCAAGCTGCGTGACACACCGCCATCAGTAACCAACGCCGATGCATGCAACCACAGTGAAGAGGACAAGAGACTCGACTGACTCGAGTCTCTACACTGTGCATGCACATGTTTTCTTCTTCTTGTGACCTCTGTCGCTTTGTATCGCTTCGTAGGTCCTCCTTCTCTTCTTGCTCCTTATCCTCTTCTCTTTTCTTGATCACACTTCAATTTTCGTTACCTTTTTTATATGTTTATTTATTGTCCTTCTTGCTGTTGCCTTTTCTTCCAACATTGTGTTAGAAATATTTTAGCAAACTTCATTATTCTCCCTTTTTCTTCCTTATCCCCATATAGTCCCAGTACTGTACAAATCCCCCCATCTTCTTCCTCAAGTCTTCTCTGCCATTCCTCCATTCCTATCACCGCTACTACTGATGCTATTAACTTCTCCCTTTGCTCTTTGTAGTCGTTGCATTCAACAATTAGGTGCTCTACTGTTTCTTTTATCCCCTCACAGAATTTGCAGTTCTTGTCCTGTTCCTCTCTATTTCTACCATTCACTTCCAGAGTACCTGTCCTAGCTTTAACTAACAGTCTACTGTACTTCCCCAGTCTCCTACATGCCAGTTTAGCCCTTCTGGTTTTTGCTTTCTTTTATACCATTTCAGAGTCGCCTTTCCTGTTAACCCCACTTTCCATCTGTTCAATCCGTTCTATTCAATCTTTTTCTTAATTTGCTTGCCTTCTATATGACTCCAAACCTCTGCCAGGTTTTCTCTCCTCTTCCATCTGTTAATTTCTCTCCCCCACGATGATCTTGCCCCTCTTTCCTCCAGCACCCTTTTAGCCCATTTTTCCACACGAGTTTTTCTATTTTCTTTGTGAGCCCCAATTTTCCTTTCACAATTCTTTCTTTGAATGTGCTCCAGCCCATGCCTCCCCTTATGGCTTCTACTGCCGTACTTCTTGGGGCCCCCAGGCCCCATCTACCCACTATGTTTTGTACTTTTTCCAACTTCATGATATCTCCATCTCGGTAATTCGTTATTTCCGATCCATAGAGACAATAAGGCACTGCTATTCCTTTCCACAGACTCTTACTCACGTTATACTTGTTAATCACTCTACATCCTCCATTTATAATCATGCCTGCCATCTTCCGAGCTTTCCCTTCATTAATCTTTCTTTGTTTCTCCCGTCCTATTCCTTCCTTACTCACTTCTATACCTAAGTAAGTATATTTATCTACTATTTCCATTACGTTGTTCCCCATCACCCACTGGTTCTTCTCCCTGTTATTAAATTCCATCACCTTGCGTTTTCCTGCACTGAATCTTAGGTTCCATTCCCTCCCAAATCTGTCAGCTATTTCCATAAGATCTTCCGTGTCTTTCCCGTTTTCCGCCATGAGTACTACATCATCTGCATAAGCCAGGCATCCTAATTTCCAATCTCCAATCCTCACTCCTTTGCCTGATTTCCTGATTCTTACTAAAAGTTCTTCCAAGTAAATGTTGAACAACGTAGGGGACAACACAGCCTTGACGCACCTCGATGTTATTGTTAACTCACACTGTGCTTACATTTCCTATTGTGAATTTCACTTTATTTTCCTCATACCATCTCTTTATTATTTCCACTATCTTGCCATCCACCCCAATAAACAATACGAGTAACTAAAGGGTCCGGAAAAAAAAAAAAAAAAAAAGCTGAAGCAATACTCTCGCCATCTTTTTGAGTTCTATTGTGTTATCAAATAGATAATTAATCTTTTCACTTTGAATACACATCTGATGTTAAAATCCAGCTTCGTATATTAATAAGGTACTTAGGGCCATACGAAACTTTCCTACACAGGAACAAAGTGATATCACAATGGTAGGAGTAGAAAGATGGCGCGGTACTGCATCAGTTTGTGTGTGTGTGTGTGTGTTAGCACACGCGTGAGTCACGCTGCACACGGCGTTAACCACGTTGGAAGTATCACGAGGTCCGGGGACATTTCTCCGTCCAGACGATTGTGTGGGAAGGTTCTCCACTGTTCACTCTGGGATATTCAATATCAGTAAGTGGTACTGAAGCAAACACTGTCAGATTTACGTTGTTGAAATTTTAAGGGAAGGTGTAATATATGATGAGGTCGGGGTTCATTTTATCGTCCTTTTCTTTTTCAATACGTTTTACACATTTCAGACTGTGTGCATTGTACTAAATTCATTTTTTAAGGTCAAACTACAGGAGAGCTCCCATTAGCAAAATTAATGAAGATTTTAAAAGGCAAGGATTGTCATTCATAATTATAAATTCATGTATAAAACCATGATTCATTGGAAAAATCATATCACCAAAGATTGTATATTCCATTTATGACACCCACATTCTGCAGAAATAACATGTTGTCACTAGCATGAAGTTAGATTGGTCGACGTTGGCGGTGGTGTCCAACGAAGGGTAATGGGTTGATTCGGACCCTAAACTCAATCGTCCTCAAATTATTTAGGTAGGTTAGGTTTGGGTAAATTGTTAGGTTTGGTTGAATTAGGTTAGGTTAGGGTAAATTGTTAGGTTTGGTTGAATTAGATTAAGTGGTAAATGTACGATTTACCTTAAGCAGCAGCAGGACATTACCAATTAAATTGCTGTTACACCAGTTTGTTTCCTGTATTTATCTAACCATTTTGATAGTGGTAGACAATTGTTTTGTTTTGACTTCCCCCCCCCCTTGTTCATGTTCCTTATGCCTCACCAATGTTTGTAGTGGCGTACTTGCTAAAACTTACTGGAATTTTGTTTAAGTTAGGCTAAATCCTATGTTAGGTTAGGATAAATTGCTAGGTTATGTTAGGTCAAGCTAAAATGTAAGGTTAGGCAGAGATACTTAAAGGTGACTGGGACATATATAGGAAGTGTCCGCCATTTCACATGAGAAAGAGTTGACACAGCAGAAGAAATGGTAAATTTTTACAAGTGGGGTTGTGGTAGGTGGTGGCGACCATCATCCACTCACTTGATGTAGAGCTGCCTACTTCTTCCTTAGCCTTTATCATTCTTTTTCTGTGTCTGCCCTCCTCTCTTCATATTTCTCCCATCTTTCCTGTCACTTATTGCTTTTCTTTCCTTTACAGGTGGCTTTACATTGAGTGACAAGCCAAATGGTTTCCTGTAAGCCAAGAAACCATTTACTGCACTGGGTGGTAACCATATAACTAAACCACACATGCTCCCTACGTGTCAACAAGTGGGTTGGTGGAGGATTAGTGCCCCTCCCCATAAAACAAATAACTCGAAGTCAAATGGACACCCGTTAACGGGATTGTGGCGTCTGGCAATAGATAGATAGACAATACACCCCTCAGGTAGTGCACTGTAATTTTCTGGCAGTTTTTGATGCAATTCGAATGTTTCTAACCTTCATTTTTGTCGCAGAATGCCTCATTTTCCCTCTTTTCCAATCTTGAAATTTTATTGGACAAGTAGGTGAAATAAAGCATTTTCCGAAAAAAATGAAGTAAAAAACAACTGAACTCGCATCAAAAACCACCAGAAAAATATACTACACCACCCGTAAACGTAACCGAACAGACCCAACCAAACGAAACAGTCTTAACGTAACCTCACCGAACACAATAAAACTTAACCAAACCTAACCCAACATACTTAACCTATCCTAATGGAATATGTACTGTAACCTTACCAAACACACTAAACCTAACCCAACCTACCTAACCTATCCTCGGGGAATACGTAACATAACCTCGCCAAACACACTAAACCTAACCAAACCTACCCCAACATACCTAACCTATCCTAGGGGAATGCTTACCTGAGAGATACAATTGTCCAGGACGAGGGTCATCTGGCAATAACGTCGTGGTTCCAGAACCTTTGAATCCAGTGGTTTATGAACAATATAATTTGCCAAGCCAGAAGGTGTGTATTGTCCAGAAAAGTTCCTTTGTAGTCAGAAACACGAAAACTACACTGTACCTGTTTCTAGGTTTTTGTATACTTTTTGTACAGACCATAGTACCACTGATGTCTGTCTTTTCTAAATTTACACGGTTCCTGACAGTCTGGGCAATAAACTCCCATGGGTAATACACTGTGTCTTCTAAGAAACTCAATAGCCTCCTCAGATTGTGTGTGGAAATGCTTAATCTATCTATCTATCTATTGCCAGATGCCTCAATCCCGTTTGGGGTGGCCACAAACAAATCGCCTCCAAGTCGCCCTGTCCCCCGCCATTTCACTGCCCTGCTCCCAGCTCACACCCCCCTCTCTCATATACCTCTCCACCCCATCCCTCCATCTCATCCTTGGCCTCCCTCTCCCTCTTCCCCCCTCCACCTCACTCACATACACTCTCTTCGTCAGTCTTTCACCCTCCATCCTCTCCACATGGCCAAACCACCTCAGTGTGTTCCTCATAACGCTTCCTATCACATCCACATCCACACCACAACGCTCCTTTATATCCTTATTCGTCAGCCTGTCTCTCCATGTGACTCCACAGGCTCCTCTTAAATAACTCATTTCCACTGCTCTCACTCTTGACTTGTGTCCTTCCAACAATGTCCAAGCTTCACTTCCGTATGTTAGAGTTAGTATCACAGTACTGTCGTGTAGTAACTTTTTCACTTCCATGCTCACTTCCCTGTTTCTTATCACTGCTTTCAAAGAACCAGCAACCTTTCTTCCCTGCTGTACCCTTTCAAGCACTTCACCCTCCAAACCTCCATCCTTACTCATCACACTACCCAAATACTTAAACGTACTCACATTTTCCAATTCTTCACCATCCAACCTCGCTGTACATTCACTGACTTCACCTCTCTCAAAGACCATCACTTTACTCTTCCCTACATTCACCTTTAGATTCCGTTTCTTACACACACTCCCAAACTCATCCACCAAGCCTTGCAGCTCCCCTTCGTCTTCACTCAACAACACAGTATCATTGCAAATAACAGTACAGGGAGTTTCCAAACACTATCCTCTCTCACCAGGGCCACTCCAACATCCACTACCCTACCTTGTACCTCTTTTATTACCCCATCCATGAACAGATTGAACAACCATGGAGAAATGACACATCCCTGTTTCAACACAACTTTCAAAGAGAAAAATTCACTTAGTTCACCATCCACATGCACTGCAGCCTTCGCACCATCGTACATACTCTTCACAGCATTCAACAACTTCCAATTTACTCCATATATTCTTAACATTTTCCACAATCCTTGTCTATCCACCCTGTCATATGCTTTCTCCAAATCCATGAAAGCCGCATACAACTTCTTTCCCTTCTCTAGAAACTTTTCCATTAAAGATCTAAGAATGAATATCTGATCTACACAACCTCTTCCCTTCCTAAAGCCTCCCTGTTCTTCTCCAACTAATTTCTCTGTTCTTTCTCTAACTCTGTCGATAAGTATCCTACCATACACTTTTCCTATTATACTAAGAAGACAAATGCCCCTATGATTACCACATACTTCTTTTTCCCCTTTTCCCTTGTACAAGGGAATAATTATACCTGACTTCCAATCCTCCGGGACACTACCTTCCTCCCAGGCCAATCTGCACATCGTCCACATCCATTCTACTACTATCTCTCCCCCATGCTTCAGCATTTCACCACACACTCTATCAATTCCTGGGGCTTTCCCTGATTTAACTTTCTTCATTGCTTCCACAACTTCTATCCTACTGATTTCTTCCTGTCTTCTCACCTCCCTCCTTCTCCCAGCCATTACCCAGCCACTTATACTTGCATTACTTCCATCCTCTATGTTCAACAATTCCTTAAAGTGTTCTCTCCATCTGCTCACTTTTTCTCCCATCTCCACTAGTAATCTACCATTTTTATCTTTCACTCCCCTGCTATCTTCACTTCCACCCTGTCTTACTCTTTTCACCTCTTTCCAGAACATTTTCTTACAGTCCCTCCACTTTACACTCAAATTCTGTCCAAATTCCTCATCCACTTTCTTCTTACTCTCTCTTACTAATCTTTTCACTTCTCTCTTTCTTTCTACATATAACTCTCTCTTCCGCCTCTCAACTTCTTCCACGCCCCTATTTCTCATCCATTCATTGTATGCTTTCTTCTTTTGTGCCACAGCCTGTCTCACCTCTTCAGTCCACCACGCTGTTCCTTGCACCCCCCTGCGTCTTCTCTTCCTTCCACACACCACGTCACATGCTGCACATATTTCTTCTGTAAATATCCTACACACACCTTCCACGTCTCCCATCTGCTCCAATTCATATTTGCCCAGTCATTCCTCCACTTCTCTCTTATACTCTGCCGTTTTCTCATCCTCTTGTAACCTTTCCACTCTCCTTGCAACTACTCCTTCCTCTCGTCTTTCCCTTCTTCTATTCCTCCATCTTACTTGAATTCTAATTCTGGCCACCACCAAGTAGTGGTCAGAAAGTCCACTCCCCCAGCCTCTATACACTCTTGCATCCTTTACACATATTCGCATCCTTTCATCCACACACACATAATCAATCATTGCCTTCCTTTCATTCAATTCACCACCCACCCTTCTCATCACTTGCCATGTATACCTGTGGATCATTTTATCCCTGAAGAGGGTATTGGCTACCACCAACCCCCTTCCAGCACAAATGTCCACTAACGCACTCCCATTCTCATCTATCTCAGCAGGCAAACCTGACTCACCAACTATTCCATCCACTTTCACATTCCCAACTTTACCATTCTTAATCACTCATGAATAATCAATATCACATCCGGGACACACAGCACGTCTTTCTTCTTCAGAGGCCATAGCGAGAAGGATTTGAATTTTCCCTCAGGAATGAATCAAAAACAGCGCTTCAAATTCACTGGTAGAATACCATCACGTGACCTAAAGAGGGTCTATGAGTGGGTGATACAGACCTACGAGATGCATGCGCAGTCGAAGGGAAGAGAAACACACGTACGAACGCATGCATTTTTTACCCAGAGTGGTTGAGTGAAGATCCAAGTTTTTTTTTTTTTTTTTTTAAATTAAATTCATTATCTCCGAAAATATCAAACCAGGATGGGGTTATGGGGGTTCATTATGATCCTTAGGGACTATACACCACGTTAATGGTGCTAAAATTCCTAAACTGCGTATTGTCCACATAATACCCAATTTTATTACCGAGGAACACCAAATTATGTTTATTGACATCAATGGTGGCATCCCACAGAGGCCAGTGGGTCGATTTGGACCCGAACTCGTTCATCCCCCAATTCCAAATCATTCTAGTTAGTAAGGTTAGATTAAATTAAGCTAGAGTAAACGGTAAAAAAAATGAGGATATAAAACAAAGATACTGTTGGTACCGTAGTATGTGATGGTGACTATCATCCACTCTTTCTTCACCATTATCACTCATTTTTTGTGTCTGCCCCTCTCTCTTCCTATTTCTCCTGTTTCTTTCTGTCACTTTTTATTACTCACCTTTCATTTTCAGGTGGCTTTACATTGAATGAGAAGCCTAATGGTACTGGAAACAGTTTACAGCACTGGGTGGTAACCATATAACCAACCCACACGTATTCCCTACATGTCAGCAAGTGCGTTGGTGGAGGGTTAGTGTGCCTCCCCATAAAACCACAAACTCAAAGACAAACAGCCACCCTTACAGAATTATGGCATCTGGCTATAGATCAATAGATAGATAGAAATTTAATGGTTAGGTTAGGTTAGATTGTGTTTGGTTGGGTCATATTAGTTAAGGTTGGCAAGGCAAACAACTACAGTAGTGATGTATTAGCTCTGGGGCTGAATCAGCCTTAGATTTGGAAGTAGGAGTTGACAACTTGCCACGGTTTTCATGTTAAACTGATGAGGTTGTGTAGTTGATATCTTTAAAATTATGCATTTCCTTAGCATTTAAAATCCATTACAGTAATACGATTTTATATTGAAAAAAAATCTATCTATCTATCTATAGCCCGACGCCCTAATCCCGCAAAGGGTGGCCGCAGACAAAACGCCTCCAAGTCACTCTGTCACCCACCATTTGACTACCCTCCGCCCAACTCACCCCCCCCTCCCTCATATACCTCTCAACTCCATCCCTCCACCTCATCCTTGATCTACCTCTCCCTCTCCCTCCCTCCACCTCACCTACATACACCCTCTTAGTCAGTCTTTCATTCTCCATTCTCTTCACATGTCCAAACCACCTCAGTGTATTTCTCCTAATCTTCTCAACCACATTAAGTACACATGAACATGCACACCTTTCAAGATAGCCAAATGCCTAATTCTTAACGGGGTCACACCTTAAGTCTCCCTTGGTCCCTCACAACATGGCATTACAGCACTACACTCCACAAGCCCCTTAAAACCAACCGCATGCCATACACTGACGGGAAATCAGCTTTGCAAGACCTTCAAAATACAATAACAAACATTGGTAAAGCCTTTGATGCAATCCCCTGACACTAACCAATCACTAAAATCTACAACACAAACAGGAATAACAACTCTAGAGTCTGGCTTACTAACTACTTATCTGGTTGGCAAGCACATACTGTATGCTAGGGCAAGTCATCATGAACACAAAACTTCCATAATGGGGTGTACAGGGCTCTGTTCTTTCACTCATACTTTTCGAGTTATGCTGTATATGCATGATATCCAACACTCCAGCCACTCACAAGCATTGTCTAGTATGCAGATGGCATTAATATAGCAAGTACACATCATATAACAGACACAGCCTGTACACAGCAACAAAATTTATCACCATACTTCAGGCATAGGTTAAGGACAACTGGCTGACAATCACTCCAGCCAATCTGGCACTTTACTGACCTTAGCAGCAATCATGAGCACAAGTATGCTCCAAACATCACAGTGATGTACCATTGTCACACCTCCCTCCACTAAGATTCTTGGAGTGACATATGATACTGGATTCGTCTTCAAGAACCAAATGTAAGACATCAAAAGGCAGTGCATCCTCAGACTCAGCACACTCAGAGCATTTACAGGCACAGACATTGGTCAGCAGAAAGAACCACTCTCCTTTCTCTACAAACAATACATCACAACAGTAATGTCCTATGCCTCTCTGGCATGGGTGTTCATTCACTTTGATGACCATACAGAACAATGCTGTATGTGCCATCACTGGTTTCACCAGTATCACTCACACAGCACACTTACACTCTGAAATGAAATAATCTCTGTTAGAGAATATCTTGGCATTAGAGGCATAGTTCTCTGCAGATGCCAGTGCCAACACACAACACTCTTGTCATATGACAGAACCACATGACATAACTAGACACAAAAAAAAATAAAAAATAAAATAAAATTAATGAAATAAAAAAATCAATGATCAAACATTACCAGGCCCTCTTCAACATCCTACCTCCAGACACCATAATACCAACAATGAAGAAACACTTAGAATATGTACTGTTTCATTTTATGTGCGGGACAATACAACACCTCAATTAGAACAGTACTACAAGCACCCCATTCCAATATCCACCCATCAGATGTATCCTTGAGTAGAGATGATTGAGATCACCCAGTTAGGCTTAGATCAGGACATTGTCCAGCTCTCTTCAGTTACCAGCTTAGATTTCGGTTGGGCGGAATCACAGGTGACACATGGCTCACTTGCAGAGTAGGTCCACAAAACACAACACACATTATGGAACACTGCACAACACATGCCACAATAATACGCAGACACAACATTAACGGCCTACGGAATCTATGGGATGATTGCATAGTGGCAGTTGCTTAACAGCGTTGGCAGATCTGCTGGGTTGTGGATCAGGCTTGACTGGTATTGAGCAACAGCAACAACCGTGGAATGGAAGGAAAATACATACTGTACATAGTTCGCCATAAGAGCTACACAGTTTGTCTGATTTTTCTCTTGCTACAACCATTTCATAACTTGCCAGGCTGTAGGTTTGAGCTCATTTGAGTTATACCTTACTTGTTTCTCATTGCTCCAAGCCTCATAGCAGTTGAAGCACACATGGAAGGCAGTACAATATTGTAATCATGCATAACTTATTTATTTTTTCTGGTAGGTAGTGTTAAGCTGATATGAGGCCATATGGATGAGTTGGTAGTGATTTTTAAGGTGCTGTATCAAGAATAGCTTGTACTTCAAGGTTTGAAGCAGGCATATTGTATTTGGAGAAGCCTTGTTTGATACAGTAATGAATAATAAAAGCTGGAATGTGGCAATGTTACTGAACTGAACTAAGCTGGTGTTGCAGTTTCCACACCACGTTGGGTGTTACAGGAGTAACACTAGGCTGTCTAGTTTGGCAGAGATACATGGGACTCACATCAACACTGGGTGGTGCAGGAGTAACACTAGGCTCTCAGGCTTGGCAGCCATGCTCTGTACATGGGACTTACAAAGTTTTTGTTACAGTCATTGGTAAAACTGTCTTGATAAAAGTGTACTTTGTCTCAGGAATACAGGATTTTCAAGATGCACTGTACATTTGTCTTGGATTAGTTTCCCAAGACACAAACATTCTAGGCTGACATCTGAGCTAGTGATTTCTAATATATCATTCTTTCACAGAATTATTGTATTTGTCCACTAGGAAGAGTATAAAGTGAACTGTGTTGTGTATTTTAGGTGACTGGTGAGAGAGCAGCTGGAGAGTGGATTGTTTAAATACATGGCAGCCAGCAGTCAGTGCACCATAGGATCTGATGTGGACTGTTGCTGACTACAGCTGCAAGGTAGGGTAATGGTTGTGGCATGACAAATCTTCATGAGGGCTCTGTGTGCATACAATGCTGTACAGTGCTACCAGGTTCTCAAAGATGCCAGTCTAATGGCAGCTCTTGTTCCAGGTTCACAGCTCAAGTGAGATCAGTGAAGCAATAATATCAACAGTGTGATCATCACCAGCTACCCAGGTCTTAAATGCAACATGGGGAGAGGAATGAGATGATGCCTTGTATTGTTGTCCAAATGTCTATGTGATCTTATTGTCTGAGGAAGTTCTACAAGAGACATCTAACCAACTGAGTGTGTTAAATGTTAGTGTTGTTTATTATCAAGACAAATAGATTTGATGTTTGATAAGGGTGAAACCTGGAAAATTTAGCTGGTCTGATAGCCTGTTTACCTTTGGTTGGCCTGCAGTTATTATGTGTAGGAATTATAGGCTGTGTGCTACGGTAAGGAGTTTCATAGTATTGTTGAGATCTATATCATCATCAGCAGCAGTAGCCTGTTAAATTTCATTGTATTCTCTGCTTGAATCAGTTGACAGGTAGTCTGTTCCATCCAGTCCCAGCAAATAAGTCAGTTAGATTTCTGTAATATATTCTCTGTATAGGGTACCTTTTCCTTTCACTCTGCCTCTAGGTTGCTACTCAGTTACCATGTTCATCCTTCAGCTATCTGTTCATCAGTAGGTGTTATATATATATTTTTTTACTGTCCTAATTATATCCCCTACTTTTGTTTACCCCTACATCCCTTTTTTTTTTTTTTTTTTTTTTTTTTTACAGATGATACCTACCACACTGTTTTCCATTCCTCTTTGATAATGCCAGAGTTTACATTCTAAGGATTTTGGTAAGACTCCAGGTTTCTTATTCAGAGTTAGCTAAGGAAAGACAGGTGTAATTTTATACCTTCTTATTGAACATGCAGGTAAATTAACTTCCTTCATGATGTTTTGAAAAATTAACATCCCTCATTAGTTTACTTAAAGTCTCCAGTCCATTCCTGTTCTTTGCTTGATTTCATTGTCATCAGTGGGACTGTCTGGGTTGCCTGTTCCAGTCAAATATTTAACATTATACTCAGCATCTCATCTGCTGTTTTTCTCATAAATGACAAGACTTCTATGTATGTATGTATGTATTGACAGTTATGTTTCACATTAAAGGCTTGTGTCATTGATATATTATGCTTCCGTGGTGAGTAATGACATGATAAGTTTCGCTCACTGGTATTAACCTCTGTTGATAAGCATAGTTCATTTGTAATTACTTGTGTGTTGATTCCTTGTTCACTAGTAATAGGGACATATTTTTTATGTATCATTGATGTTGGTCAATGATCATACTGGTGGCAGACAATGAGACAGGCAGTTGAGGTGGTGCAGAATGGAGAGTAAAGAAAGTCTGTCAGGCTTTGTTGATGCTTGGAGGGATGATGTAATGGAAGTTGTTAAAGAAGAACCAAATGTGATACTTAAACATGGGATGAGTGAGGAAATATTCATCACTGAGAGTGAGACTGACCATGATTCAGTCTCTTTCCCAACTGAAGGTGAGAAATTAAAGTGTTTCAACTGCGGTAAACTGTTTAAGAATAAGAATCTTCTAACCCAACATTCAGTAGTTCATTCTGAAGTAAAGAAATTTGAATGTAATGAATGTTTTAAACAGTTTAAGAAAAAAAGTCACCTCACCCAACACCAGCAAATTCATTCAGGAGTAAAAAAGTTTAAATGTGATGCATGTGGTGAATTGTTTAAGAGTAAGAGTATTCTCACCCGACATTCAGTAGTTCATTCTGAATTGAAGGAATTTGAGTGTAATGAATGTGGTAAACAGTTTAAGAGAAAGAATCACCTCACCCAGCACCAACTAGTTCATTCAGGAGTGAAAAAATTTAAATAAAATGAATGTGGAAAACTGTTTCTGGATAAAAGCAACTTCACCAGACACTCAGTCATTCATTCTGATGAAAAGAATTTCAAGTGTGATGAATGTGGTAGACTGTTTAGTCAGAAAAGTCTTCTCACTCGTCACATAGTCATTCATTCAGGAGAGAACTTTAGGTGTGATGAATGTGGTAAACTGTTTAATTCTAAAGGTAACCTTAAAAACCACATGTTATTTCATTCACAAGTGAAAAAGTTTGAGTGTGTTGAATGTGGTAAACTGTTTAGTAAGAAATGTCACCTCAGTGAGCACCAGCTAGTTCATTCAGGAGTGAAGAAATTCAAGTGTGATCAGTGTGATAGACACTTTGGTCATAAATGCAGCCTCACCAAGCATTTACTAATTCATGCTGGAATAAAGAAGTTCATGTGTGATGTATGTGGTAAGATGTTCAGAACTAAACAGGATGTAGCCAGGCATGTTACCATTCACTAAGAAGTCATTGAGGATTTGTATTTTGTGCAGTACCGGTATATTGCATAACGATGAGGCCAGGTCATGTAAAATAACTTTTGTATTATTCAAGCACAATCAAAGGGCCCTTTTTTGTGGATAAAACTGTACAACTGTATTTAGTGTAGGGGTAGCTGTTAGGGTTAATGGGGTTACTGACAATCACAGCTAATGTATTTCAGTAAGTCTGTGGCAGCAACCATCATCCACTCACTTGATGTAGTGTGCCTACTTCTTCCTTCACTTATTTTCATTCTTTTTTTGTGTCTGCCCTCCTCTCTTCCTGTTTTGCCCATCTTTTCTGTCACATTTCATTATTCTTCTTTCATTTTGAGGTGGCTTTACATTGAGTGACCAGCCTAATGGTTTCCTGTAAGCCAGGAAACTATTTGCAGTGCTGGGTGGTAACCATGTAACCAACAATGTTCTGTACATGTCAGGATGTGGGTTGGCAGAGTGGTAGTGCCCCTCCCCATAAAACAACTAACTCAAAAGACAGACGGTCACCTCTTAGGGGATGATGATGTTTGGCTATAGATAGTAAGTCTGAGGGGATGATGGTTTAATATCTGGCTAATGTCAGGTGATTTTTCTTAAAGTTAGCAGATCTCACATAGGGTGAAGGGTTAGTGAATTCTAATAATTCACAAATGCCAGATACATGACATGATATGTTGTAGAGTTACACCTTTTGGGATGTCTTCAGCATTCCAGCACAAAACCAGTGTTTACCCAAGATTCTGGGATATCTCAAATGCAGTTAAGAAAGTGTCATTAGATGTACAAAATTTTTATATTATTAGTAGCAGTATTTGTATTTGACCTTTTGTAGTTTCATACCGGTACTGAATAATCACCATACCTTGATGGGTGTATCCTTAATCCCTAACCGCCGGGGGACGGTTATATCCAATGCAAAATTGGTAGGACGGGGATATTGGGGGACGGCAATAACTGTAAGTGTTTTTGCGCCACAGTTTGAAGTGACCGACACTTGATTTCATCACCAAAGGGTGGGGATAGTCTCCTGGCACCCGAGGCAAGTATACCTCAGTTGTCTTTGTGACTGCCAGGTGCAGAACGATGTTTTCTTAAGCCCCTGATCTAATTCCATTACCACCTCACATGGACCCCTTGCCTCATCCACCCCTGCCAAGCCTCTTTCCAAGGATAATAGAATTGGGCTAAGTGGTAGTGCCATAGGGCATGTCTTGGATACAGCTGTGCCTAGTTTATTTAGTAATGGAAAAGTTATCATGTTGAGAGCAAACCCAAAGTCCGGGCCACGAGCACATGCACGAATACAACCTGCCTCTCAGCCAAAAATTACATATATTCTTCACGTCCTTAATCATCAACGCAACTACCTACAGACCTGGGAATGCATTGATTCGCAAGAAGAGTAGGTAAGTTATATGGTTTTCAATTTGTTTCCCCAACTGCTATACTTTCCAAGATATAAAGGTTTGAAAACAATCAATTTTGGGAAGAATACCTGTACAGAGAGGCTGGCAGCGGTATAAATCACTCGGCGTCCAGGGGTTGAAGTTGATGTAGATCTTTCCAATGCTGCTGCATGAAACAGTAGGGTATGTTAAAAGTTTAGGTAGTATTGGTAGTTTGTTGCAAAACTTTTAAGGGGAGGCATGCTATGGCCTTTACAGACCTTGTACAGTACCCTCATGTCCAGTACGGTATTTTTGTCAGACAGTATTACCGTACTGGACTAAATCTGTACTGGACAAACAACAGACATGGGAAAAATAATTAATGTCAGACAAGCCTTGAAAAAGTCCTCACAAAATTCAACTTAACTACATTTTGACACAACTAAGATTTTACCAACCTTTAAGGTCAGTGGTGATGGGCTTGGGGGAGAAGGGGGAAGGGTTTCCGAGGCTGTAGGAGGTCCTACTGACCCCCTGGAGAAGGGCCTTTGGGATCCTGAGGAGGCCTCTCTGCCTCAACCTCCCTCATAAATCCCTCATAGTCACACACTGACACATCGTCGTCTTCATCATCAGGGGGAAGTGCAATATTGCAATTTGACTGGCACACATCATGAGTCACGAGGAAGGTGTACTGGACTGGCACGGCAGTACAAGGGAAACGTTCCTCGGTGTTGGCCATTTTCCCGCGTGCACGTGGGTAGTAGTACTGGATGCAGCACGTCAGTACTAGAGAAGAACTCCTTGGATTTGGCCCACTGTGCGCAGCCGAATCGTGCTAGCCCAACAAATCCGTACTACAGTAATAAATTACAGTATTTAATTTTTTTGCTGACCGTACTGAACATGAACAGTACTGGACAAATGCGTAATGGACCCGAGGGTACTGTATATAGTTCCTCATTACAAAGTAGTCCTGCAGCTGCAGAAAACGTTTAATAATGAAAGTAGCTTACCCATCATCATCCAATCCCCTTGAGGAGCGTAGGAGCCGGGGGCTAGGCAGTTGGTCCCGACATATAAGATGAGAGTGATCAGCCTCACTCATCCCTGAGTGGCATTACATGAGCAATCAACCCCAACCATTCCTTGGATATAAACCTTCACCAGCTCAATCCGAATGGAGCGCAATAACTACCTACTAAACCACCAGGCACCAAAATTTAGTTATATGATTACCACCCAGTGTAGTAAATGGCTTCTTGGTGTACAGGAAACCATTTGGCTTGTCACTCAGTGTAGAGTCACCCACAGGCAGAAGGAAGAGGAAAGAATGAAGGAAAGAAAGACAGAAGAGGGAGTGTAAAGTCACCCGTAGGCAGAAGGACAAGGAAAGAATGAAGGAAAGAAAGACAAGGATGGAGGAGAGGAAGGGACAGACACCCGACAGCAACACTACATCGAGTGAGTGGATGGTGAGCGCCCACTGAAAGTAACTTATATAACAAATATTTTCACATGCTGAAATTCAAAATAATTTTACAGTATAAGTAAATTGTTTGTTTTTAAAAGCAGTGTGCTAAACCTTACTGAGATGTAGGTCTAGGATGAGCTCGCACCTAAAATATTGCTAGTGCTTGCGTCTGGTGAATTGCACCATTTATTGTTTTAATAGTAGGATGAGATCCTCATAATTACATGTTTATACCCATTTTGTACATTATCCATGTGATTTACTGAATATAGGACATTCACTCAGTGTTATTTGGTAATAACACACATCTCAGTGTATGTCATATATAGCGAGACAGTAACTGATCTTCAGCATGGCCTTTGGTTCTTTCTTCCTCGCATTAAAAAAAAAAAAAAAAAAAAAAAAGCATGTAGGTAAAACTGTGAAGCATTGTGAAATCATAAGATTATCTTCAGATGGTCTTAAATGTTTTATTGTATCTTTACCTCTGTTGCTAGATGCCTTAATCCTGTAAGGGGTGGCTACAAACAGGCTGCCTCCACTTGACACTGTTCCGGGTGAGCATTGCATAAGTTTCTATCCAGTTTCCGGGCCGGGGGAGAGTTTCCAATGAAATGAAGATTTGAGCCCATGTCAACCAAATTGTTGTGTCATGTATTTGAGCCATGAAAAATCACTCCAACAAATGAACCACCGACACGTTATTGGTCCGGAATTGGTTGGCCAACAAATGACAGATTGGTGCGTCATCCGCCTGGAATAGCATTAATCTACCTGCTCACATTCCTGATGCATATCTGGGACCATTGCCAAAAGTTCAGAGGTCTGAGATATCTGGATTCACACCCAAGAAGTCAACAGGTGACCGTATCCCAGCTCTGC
This sequence comes from Coenobita brevimanus, assembly GCF_032717465.1. Taxonomy (NCBI): domain Eukaryota; kingdom Metazoa; phylum Arthropoda; class Malacostraca; order Decapoda; family Coenobitidae; genus Coenobita; species Coenobita brevimanus. The sequence goes on from NC_136959.1 coordinate 972,311, forward strand.
TTGCAGCCTGTGTGGATCTCGGTAGACATTTGACTCGGTAAATCTGAAGGTACTATGGGAACTCCTGTGACTCCGTGGAATCCCTTCAAAGATAATCAGACTGATTGCTGGCCTTTATTCAAACAGTGAGAGTGTTGTCAAGCGTGGAGTGGGAACTTCCAACCTAGCAGTAAGTACTGATGTAAGACAGGGATGTGTCCTTGCTCCCTCACTTTTCAACACGTGCATGCATTAGGCACTAGGCCAGGCTGTAAGTCAAAGTCAGTGTGGAGTATCAGTTGGTAATTTCAAGGTTACTATCCTTGGTTTCGTTGATGATGCAGTTGTCCTAGTTGAGTTGCTGGAGATACTACTGAATTCCCTTGAGTTGGATTAAAGGTCTCTCGGGCCAAGACCAATGTCCATGCATCTGGTGACTTGTTGGGTGAAGCAGTTCAGTCTGTCCAAGTATGTGGTGAGAATGGGAAGTCATGGAAAGATATACTGTCTTGGTAGTGTGGTCCAAAGTAACAGTTGGCCCAATGAGGTTACTCCTTTCATGGGTCTGGCCTGCAGGGTTTTGAATTCACTCAACTTGGGTATTTGGTGTTGTCATTATTTGTGTAGGACAAAAATTTGCATCTTCAAGGCACTTTTCCTCCCTGACTCACTCTATGGCTTGGAGAAATGGACACTAAAGAGTGATTTCAAGCGGCAGATTTTCTTTGCTACTGAGAGCCTTCGTAGGATCATGTGGTATCGCTGGTACAACTGAATGCATAACAAGCAGCCGTTCTGTGAAACTGAATTGAAGTCTGTTACCCACATAATACATCAGCGCAACTCCAGTTATGTGAACACATGGCTTGTTTTCCTGAAGTTGATCCTGCTCACAGGATAATCTCTGAAAGATTTAATTTGGGTTGGAGGAGACCATGGGGAAGGTCACAGAACTCATGAGTGGAGCAGGTCAGTCATTCCTGTCAAGAGATACTTAGAGGGAGGGAAGACTCACTGCCAGGAGGGTTGCACAGAGGACCTCTCGTGGGTGAAGTCAGAGAGTGAATGTGGCCTTGTTTTCAGCATAACACTCATATACTGCAACCTGTAGTTTTTTTTTTTTTTTTTTTTTTCAAATACTGTTTGCCTTCATGTGATGACTATAGAGGAATGCCCTATTTTATGCATAACACTCATATACTGCAACCTGTAGTTTTTTTTTATTTTTCCAAATACAGTAAATCCTCGTTTTTCACTGCTTGGATGTTCCGCCAAAACCTCGCGAACCGTGAAACGTCGAAGTGTGAAGTTAAGAATCAGTGGGAAAATAGAGGAGCGTTCTGGTGGGACATGTACCTACCCTATCAGAAAGTACTATAACACCAAACAAGCCCTACCCAAAATTAAACGAAGAGTGTTTACTAGTGCTAAAACAGCATAACACAAGAAACATGTGCCTGAAAAGACATTAAAAATGTTATAAAGAGCTGCAACACCAAAAGTCCTTACCAGAAATAAAGTGAAGGCTGGCTTGAGTGGCAAGTGAAGGTGTGTTGAGGGGGGATGGGCTAGTTCCCGGTGTCACTAACCAAGGAAAAACTGCCACTTTACACCAGATTATTTAATTTTCGACATCAAAGTCGGTTAGCTAAACCCTGGTCATATTAGATGCCCTCTTGTCACTAAAAGGGAGAAATTATAACAACATTATTTTCCTCACTGCTGCAAGGAAGAGTGGCTGTAGTATAGTCAAACAGAATAAAAAATTGGTGGGCTGAGTCTGCCATCTCTGTATTGGGATGGTTATTATTCTTTCCGTCCTTAAATATCGATAAGCATTATTTTACATCCATTTCAGGTATTTGTCCATCAAAACAAAAATAAATTGTGTTACTAGAAACATGTAACAATTCTTTGTTAAGAAATAATAGCACGACACAGCTGAAGATTGTACGTTATGATCATAAACAATAACAAAACTTACGTGTGTCTAGTGCCCCACTGGACCTGCTGTGTATTCATGACAGCTGAAGATCATACATTACGATCATAAACAATAACAAACTCACATGTGTCTACTGCCCCACTGGACCTGCTGTATAAAGATCGTGAAAAACTGTTGCATAGAAAAATGGACAGTGCCTAGACTGAGCATTGTCTGCTGAGTGTCGGCTGCTGACTGGTAGTGACGAAGTGCAGGGAAACTAGCAAAGTGTGAAACAACTTGGAAACTTATTTCTAGTGCGAAAAATGAGGCGTTGAAGTAAAATGCGTCGAACTACGAAGATTTACTATACCATTCATTTAACCCACTGCATCCTGGCAGATTTTTCAACAATGACCTTTCCAAATCCCGGCAGATTTTCATTTTTTTTTTTTTTTTCTTTTTCTTTTTTTTTTTTTTTTTGGCCAAAACCTTTGCTTTTTATGAGAAACATTGAAAATTCAGAGAGAAAGTGCTCACCTGAGCTTAGAAATGCCCGGTACAGGTGACCCAACCCTCACCTGGTAGCTACCGTCTTCTATCGAGCCCGGCTCCAGAGATGACGTTTTCTGTGGGGGAGGTAATTATTCCAGATCACTCAGACTTGGTAGATAATTGTTTATTTGGTATGAATTTATATGTAGTACAAGAGTATATTGGTTTTCACACAGTAATATAGACAATATAAGCGTTGTTTCACTCACCAAACACATCAACATACCGCACCCTCTTTGGCAACATTACTTCCTCATCACTTCTGCACTTTTCTTTCTTTAGCACCACGTAAACTTTGTCCTTCACACTGTCATCGATTGGGGAATCACTCTCGCCTTGAGTTTTGTACCGTGGCATGACATGTCTTTAATGGCCAGGTCACTGGTAACAGGTGAGTTGCCGAGACAATGGTGTGCATGAGGGGGGAGGTCACGCGGGGTAAGGCATTGTCCCCGCCTGGCCCTGAGTAGAGGAAAGGGTCCTGCGTATACGTACCAAAAATCACGTTCAAAGTTTGAAAAATGTGCAAATGATGGACCTTGCAATTGTAGTGCATTTATAAACGTCAACGGAAGTCACAGTGACAAATGCTCGGACACATATGTACGTCAACGGGATGCGGCAGGTTAATGCCACATTTATTTACAAGCACCACCTTCTTCACAAATTAAATACCTCCAGCGCTTGGTATTGTATTGACTGCGTACATATTAATTGAAAGATTTGTCATTGTAAAAGTACAGTATAGACAGTACAGATACAAATAAGTATTGATATATGAATACATGATGGGGAATCATCTTGTTTTTTTTGTGATTACATCATCTCAACAGAGAATAGTCACTGGACTCCCATGTGAGTCTGTTCAAAGGGGTTCTGGCATACCAGCTGTTTCTCAGACATAGCAATGGTCATGTAGAGCTCCCTTACCTTTAATGCTCTCTTAGCACACTTAATAAAAATAGAGTGCTTGCATATGCTTTCCTTAGTGCATAAAAGAGGGACCAGTGTATGGTTAACCCCTAAAACACGGCCATGGACAGCCGACCCCCCCCCCCCGGGTGGCGGGGTTAGATCGCGGTCTGAGTACCTGTAGTAAATTATTAGCCAAAAATCAGAGATTAACCCTAGAACATTATACTTACTTGGTATGGCTGATAGTAATTACATTCAGCTTTCTCCAGAGACAGGTGTTGAGCCTTCGTGGACAACCCAAGGACTTGTGGAGACTTGCAAAGTTGGGTAACAAAATCTTCACTTTCACACCTCCAGCAACCCGGTTTCCCCTCTACCACAGCCTCATTCTGTCACAGTAAACTTTATACTACAATGTACAGGCAGGTTGAAATCCGTATTTGTATAATAAGCACTGAAAATAAGGCTAAAATCAACGAAGCGTATGGCCGACATGCAGTGCGGCGGCGGTCTTCCCGTCACTCAACAAACATTTTCATTTTCACAGCTAAAAACACGTATACTATATCATTTTCAATCATAGTACTTCCCAAAAGACCACCGCGGCGCGCTTTTATTCTGCCTTACGCCCGTCACTTTATTCTCGTTCCTGTCGGCTGCTCGCACTGACTCGGAAGAGCTAGAACTTGCCATAATGTCACTTTGAAAGCCTGCGGTAAACTGACGCTCAACAGGGGAAAACCGCGCGAAAAAAAAGCTAGTTTGACAACTGGGGAAACAAGTGTTTCCTATTAGCATAAACTGCTTGTGAGAGGAGAGCGCAGATTTACAGTTCTGAGCAGTCAGCGCGCTGCCATATATCACAGCCAGGCTGGCCGGGCCGTGGTGGGGGGGGGAGGGGGGGAAAACGCGATACTTGGCAACAACGGAGGTCAGTAGTACAAAGGTCAAGTATGCTAATGGTAGCTAAAGGGTGGCGGTACTGATAGACAATACCAGCTGGAACATCCTTGCCTGCGTTTATTCAAAATTAACTCGAATCGCAAACGCGACGATCCACCGTTATGTCCTTTTTGGCGATCGTCGCTTTTACGATGATCTGCGTTTAAAGGGTTGAGCATATGGCTGTTAGTGTTTCATCATTTCACATATAAAGGCTCCAACATTATGCATACTGTATGTCAGCCTTGGTCATGTAATGGTGGCTTTCTTTGCTGCTTAATCTCTTGCAGCCCCCCTATTCAGTCCCTTATCCCTGAGGTCATAATCACTTTCCCTGTCCCACGTCTTTTTCGGTCTACCTCTTGCAACCCTACCCCTAATATGAACACATCTCACTTTCTGCACCCAATAGTCATCCCCCGTCCTCTCCACATGCCCAAACCATCTCAGTCTACAGGGGGTATCACATGGTACCTCGTATCAGGAACGGCCGAGGAAGATTTAAGTGGAACAAAACTTGGACGCTATCACACACGTTCCTTGTATCCTCGGTAAAGGACATGCTTCTCACATTGTTGCCAGAGCCCCGTCTCGTGACTGTGGAAAGTGATCGCTGTCGATGACTCGGTAGAGAATAAGAAGCAGCAGCTTTGTTTGATGAAGCCATTGTAGTCTACTGATTAAGCAGTATGTTGTTGTTGTTGTGATGTTTTCAGGCGGTGACTGGTAGCAGTATGTCTGGTAGTAGTACGTCTAGCTGCAGTGGAGTCCTCAGTTGTAAACACGTGATTATTTTATCGACATCACAGTTTCCTCGGTATAGGAAATATTAACTCTTTTTAAGGGTTTCAAAACGATTGATATTTATTCTAAAATATTAATAAGTATTCAGTGTTAGTCTAAATGTTCAGTGCTGTTGTACGATATATTCCCTGTCGAGTCGCCTGGGTTTTGGTCACACTGTTTTGCCCATCGTATCCTCGGCAGGAATCCATCCAGATGAATTCCAAATGCCCGTAGTATCGTCGGCAATTTTACCACGTTACCGTTCCAATTTACCATCGTATCCCCGGCAACCCTCATATGAAGTGCCGTGTGATAGCCCCTTTACTCTCCTCATCACAACATCAGTACGCTTTAGTCCCATCCGGACTCTTAAGTCTTCCATCGTAAACCTAGCCCCCACCAGGCTTTGCATTCAAGGATGCACTGCACATCCACCTTATCATTGTCATTTGTTTACATTTGAGCCTGTATATCCTCTTCCTTTACTGCCCAGATCCTACTACCATACAGCATTCCACTCCTAACTCATGCCGCATACAAAGATCCCTTAGCACGAAGGGAGAGCCCTCTCTATGCCAGGAGAGGCAACAGCTCCCTGACTTTCTTCCCACCACTCCTCATTCTAGCTGTAGAGTGGTTAGAGATAGGAGTGTATGATGTGCAGCCGAGTAGCATGGATTCTTCCATCACACTTATTAGGCATTACTGTTAGGACTGTCATTGGACACCCAAGTCTTGTCTTTGGTAATCCGTGTAAACAATCCTCACCATCTTCCACATAACACTGTACAACTGTTGATTTCCCCTTCATGTGCTCATGTTGCCATGCCATTTGCCTGGAAACCCACTGACTGCTAACCTTTCAGTAGCCTTGATGTTCATGAATAGTGTCCCATACTGTACCATGTGCACATTTATGCTTCTATTCCTATGGCACAAGAGACACATGTTTATTGACTCTTACTGCAATGTCATTGTCATCTATGTGATCAGTGGAGGTGGATGGTCACCCACTTTTTTGTTTGTTCACTGTACTGTCCTCCCATCTCTAAATTTGCAACACCATTTCCACACATGCTGTACCATCAATACACTGACCCCGTAGATTGGCATGAACTCACGATAGATTTCTGTGAGTGGGTGCCGTTTGTCCATAGGAAACAGATTACATATCACATTTTCCTGTTTGTCCATTCAATAAGTATGGTAGTCATTGCTAAACTGACGCTGCCCTGGCAAATGCTGCTTGCAGGAGTTGACACCCCTAACATCTAATGCTGGGATACTATGTTAACTGAAGACAGTTCAGCGTGCTGTGAGTCTCTTTCACATGAATAATATTGGGCACCATACTCTCTGACTCCTCACAGTAAAAATTTGTTCCTGGCAGGCAAAATTTGAAGCATCCAGTCAGATTTATATTCTCATCATGCACCTCAGACTGAGTATCATCACGAGTTATTTTGTGTTAATCCCAAAGTATCAGTTTTGTGCTTTACTCATCCTTGTATTGTGTATGTGGCCAAAACAATCTGCATATGATTATTTAAAGAAAGAAGTACTAAACAACCTAAATGCAGTAAAAAGGTTATGAACGTAGTAGAAAAACTGCAGCTGCTTAATAAAGTAAATACGGTCCATGCAAAGAGTGGCATTAACAGGTATGGTATTTGTAATGACTTTTAGGTTAGTGATGGAACTGAAAACGTGAAGTTTTATTTTCATCACAAGCAGTTCTTAGTGTGACCAGAAAGAAGAGAATATTTTAAATTATTTGTATAACTTTTATTTTTTTAATTTTTATTTTATTTTTTTTAATTATCTGCCATACCATAGCCACAGTGCATGCCAAAAACTTGAGAATTTATGGGAAACTAAAGTAATAGTGAAGGGTCCTTTTAATTTCCATCAGAGTTTTGATACCATACAAAATAGGATATGATCTGGTATGAGCATGGCAAATTAGTGGCAGATGTTTTTATTTCTTTAGCTTGGGTGAATTTTTAAAGTTCTGAGTAAAGTGAGTGGAGGGAGGGAGGGAGGGATAGACAGTGGAGGAGTAAGAGTTAGACATAAGGATCAGAAGGAGAGGCAAGGAAGATGACGAAATGATGATATTAAAGAAGGGGAATCAATCTGGTAAGTGTAATAAAGCAGTTTATTAGTTATGTATAGTTAATATCAGGAATTATGTTCCTTGGTGTCATATTGCGATTTCATACCTATCCCTTATCTACTTCTCTTCATTCTCCATTACCCAAAGAAGAGTGAGAGAGGGAAAGGCTTTGCATAATGCAACAGTCCACTCTCCCTGCTTGTATCATTCGCTCACTTGCTTAGCCATTTGTTTGTCGTGCATAACTCTGATCTTCAATTTTGGATCCAGGCTAAACAAATTGATATATCTGAAGGTGACCTTTTAGTTTCTTCTACGATTTGAAATATCTGCCACATATTTGATGTACCCTTACTTCCTCGTACCTCATTTCCCAGAATAACCCTCAGAACAGTCTGCTGGAAGCTACAATAATATTACACAGTCATTTTGTTGTTCCATAAAGTCGAAATGGGGAAAGCCCCAGGATTTAATGGAGTGTGTGGTGAAATGTTGAACCATGGGGGAGAGACAGTAGTAGAATGGATGTGGAAGATGTGTAGATTGGCATGGGAGGAAGGCAGAGTCCCAGAGGATTGGGAGCCGAGTGTAATTATTCCCCAGTACAAGGGAGAAGGGGGAAAAAGAAATGTGTGGTATTCATGGAGGCATTTGTCTTCTTAGGGTATTAGGAAAAGTATATGGTAGGATACTTATTGACAGTCTGGGAAATAAGTTGTGTAGATCAGATATTCATCCTAAGGTGTTTAGTGGAAAAGTTTCTAGAGAAGGGAAAGAGGTTGGTTACTGTCTTCATGGATTTGGAGACAGCATATGACAAAGTGGACAGACAGGGAATGTGGAAAATATAGAGTATATGGAGCAAGTGGGAAGCTATTGAGCAAAAGGAGTATGCATGAGGGTGCTAGGGCTGCAGTGCATGTGGATGGTGGACTGAGTGAATTTTTCTATCTGAATATTGGACTGAAACAGGGATGTGTCATGTCTCCAAGGTTGTTTTGTTTGAATATGGTTGGGGTTATAAGAGAGATACAAAGAAGGGCGGTGGATGTTCGAGTGGCCCTAATGAGAGATGGTAGTTTGAGGTAACTTCCTGTTCTGTTGTTTGCAGATGATGCTGTATTTGAAATACCTGCTCGGCTGAGCGAGCCAGACACCACCACCCCAGGAGGAGGGCACAGAGAGGTGACCCGCAGTCTACAAGGAGATACGGGGAGGCTCTTCCACGTGCCGAGCCTTCCGAGCAGGAGTGACATATCTCCCCCGTAACCCAACATCCCTCTTCCTCGAAGCCAGACCACCGGGCATTACGCAGTCTGAGTGCATTACACTCCGGCGGAGGGAGCACTCACCAGAATTGGGGCGGGACGTGCAGTCATCAAGTCCCAAGCGCCCGTGTCAATCTAGACAGCGACCTACCACGAGAACACACTCCTGACGGCCCACCCCCTACGTCTAGCCGCCACCTGCGACATCCCGTATAGTGGGCCTCGCACCGCATCCTGATGCCCCTCCCTGCCTGTACCCGTGAGTAGAAAGACTCTAAGGTTGTGGTTCTGTCCCCTGGTGGTGTTCATATTTAAAGCAGACCCTTCCCATTGTCCCTAGTGTTGCCTCCTCCCCTTCCCCTTGCTTGGACCAGTGAACTTGCAACCCCAGGGGAAAACTCACGTTGATAGCCAATGCGGGTATCAGACAGGAGGCCCTGGTCGCTTTCCCTAGTGTGACTCCCCTCCTTGCAATACACAACAAACTCCCTCTAAGTATCAGTGTTGTGTCCCTGCCCCTGTGTTGTAAATCCCCCCCTTCCCAGTCTTATTCCGTACTCACCGAGTGTCTGTAATGCGGATTTACTCTCTCTGATTGGTCCGTGTAAGAATGCTATGTAACAATAGTATCCTTCGTCCCTGTCACGAGGGTAGGTTATAAGTGGTATATTCCCTCGTCCCATGTCACGTGAGTGAAACATAAGATGGCCTAGATCTTTTTTGTCACGCGGATGTGTCATAGCTAGTGTAAGGTTCCTTGTATGTCATGCGAATGGTTGTGGAACGACAACGTGCTTCCGTCCCTGTCACTCGCTGCGTATACTGAAGTAACCCAGCTTATTGATCATATACACTTGCCTTTGCCCAGTTGGTGTTTGGACTTCCTCCTCCTTGTCTGTTTACTCTGACCCGGTCGTGAACAAAGAACCCAAGGTCCGCACCGAAGCTGGACCCGAGAAGTCGGAGCCCAGACTTTGCTGCATTACACTGGTGGTTAGCGGTGGTTCTCGATCCGGCAGTAGAGCAACAAGGAAGGAGGAAAGATCACAAACATGGCTGCCAGACCACATGTACAACTCCCCAAGTTCGACTCTGAACTTTATGACATACACACCTACATGTCCATGGTCAAAGCTATACTGGACATAAGCTTTGAAAACGACCGCGAAAAAATAGCCGTCACTCTCCCCCACCTGGGAAAAATCGTATCAAGTATTGCCACGAAAATAGTCCCGGAGCTGAAATGGGACCAATTTCAGCAAACTGTGACACAGGCTGTCACACCCTCACTCGGGAAAGTCGTCGCCTTTTCCCAGCTAGATGCCCTGACATACAGTGGGAACCTAGACGACACCCTTATCCAAACCCGACGTCTTGTCGCCACTGCTTACCCGGAGGCGGATATAAATACCCGGGACCAACTTGTGTTCAACACCCTTCTAAGGATCCTCCCCAGTGTCGTTAGAGAACACTTTACCATCTACGACCCGTCTGAGGACATCGACAAGGATATCCGGCTGGTGAGGCGCCTACTCATCGCCCGCACCACGCCTCAACAAATCAGGACTGTCACACCCTCACTCGGGAAAGTCGTCGCCTTTTCCCAGCTAGATGCCCTGACATACAGTGGGAACCTAGACGACACCCTTATCCAAACCCGACGTCTTGTCGCCACTGCTTACCCGGAGGTGGATATAAATACCCGGGACCAACTTGTGTTCAGCACCCTTCTAAGGATCCTCCCCAGTGTTGTTAGAGAACACTTCACCATCTACGACCCGTCTGGGGACATCGACAAGGATATCCAGCTGGTGAGGCGCCTACTCATCGCCCGCACCACGCCTCAACAAATCAGGATGGTAAGCCGAGTCCCCACTCGTAAACCTCCCCCCACCAAGCCACGGATGCCCCCCAGAAGCACACCGCCCCTGAAACCTCCCACCTTACCAAGGGCCGCCCCCACCAAGAAACACCCCGGCCCCAGAGAGACCACCAACCTCATCTCCATTAACCCAAGGGAGTTTTCCGCATGCAGCCACCGCTGTCCCATACATGACATCCAGGAGCAGCTGAAGGCTGCTAGACATAAAGCAACCTGCCAGGGGCGCCGCAAAGTATTGGACATTGACAATGACCGAACCGATGATACAACTCCCCCCACTGATGACCCAGACACCGAAGAGACAGAACTAGGCGGCGAGGGGGGTGGGCGCCTCACCCCAGCTGGATTTCTAGGATCGCCCCCGCACCTCCCCACGGAGGTGAGGGCCACCTCACACATGTATCGTCCCCCAGTATACGATAAGGTAAGGCTGAACGGGGTGAAAGTTCGACTTCTGCTTGACACGGGAGCAGCCAGATCATGTCTATACCACCACTTCTACTCCCGTCACTCCACAGCCTTTGGCTCTCTCCTCCCCACCTTGGCCCATCTTGTAGATGCGGGGGATGGCTCCCTGCCTATCCGTGGGGAGACACGGGCTCTCCGTGTCGAAACGCACCAACAAGCAACCTCACAACATCAATTCATTATATTCGACTCTACCTGCCGTGCCTATGACGGCTACCTTGGACTGGATCTGCTGCAGAAACTCCGAGCCAACATCGACTGCCACAGGCGGCGGCTGCAGTTTAACAAGCCACCAGATCCACCCCCTCAGCCCCTTTGCACGTGCAGCACCACGACACCACCAACCCCACTGGACATCACCACATCCCCTCACACACCCCAGTGAAAACCCCCCCCTCCTCCTCAGCCCCCACCTTCCCTGCTACCATCGCCTCCCCCATCACCATTTCCCCCCATCACGAGGCTTGGCTCCCCTTGCACCGACCCTCTGGGAACTACGTAGTGTTTTCCCCAACCCCTCCAACGGACGCCACCACCTCATGCCTCCTATCCCCCACTTTCCTCCCCCCCCATGTTGCATCTGTCCGTGTGGCCAACCTCTCCACCTCATCCCTCACCCCTCACCCTAAGGGACTGGTGGTGGGGGAAATGGAGGAGGCAAAGCCCTGGGCCTCTCCCCCCCTAAGCCACCCATCGTTACCCCCCTCCCCTACCACCTCTCACCCCAACAATCAGACAACTTCAGACACTTTCTGGACTTTCAGGACATCTTCTCGTCAGGACCCACGGACATCGGCCATACCACCTTCCTGTCCCATGAGATCCACACGACGGGACCACTCATCCGCCAACCTTCGCGTAGGAAGAATCCGACCCAACGAGCTGAGGAAGACCGGCAGGTCCAAGACATGTTAGATGCTGGCATGATATCACCCTCTACCAGCCCATGGTCCTCCCCCATCATCCTAGTAAAAAAAAAAGATGGGATGCTGCGCTTTTGCGTAGACTACTGTCGCCTCAACGATGTGACAATCAAAGATGCCACCCCCTTGACCAGAATTGACGACTCCCTTGACTCCCACTGTGGGGCATCCTGGTTCTCCACCCTTGATCTCCAATCAGGATACTGGCAAGTCCCAGTCCACCCCGAGGACCGAGGAAAAACAGCATTCTCCACCAGCAGTGGGAAGCATTACGAGTTCAACGTGCTTCCCTTCGGCCGCTGCAACGCCTCTGCCATGTTCTTTCAATTAATGGAGTCTGTGCTGAGTGGCCTCACTTGGGAGATATGCCTTTCCTACCTAGATGACCTCATAATTTTTAGCAAGACCTGGGCCGACCACCTCCATTGCCTATGACAGTTTTTTTTTTTTCCAGGATACAGCAAGCTGGGCTTAAACTCCGCCCATCCAAATGTGTTCTGGACCAGCGCTCGATCTCTTTTTTGGGCCACGTCATATCTAGGGAAGGCATAGCCCCCGACGCAGAGAAACTCAAGGCCATAGCTGAACTCCCCCTGTCCTGGAAAGTGCACGAGGTCCACGCCTTCATAGGCCTCGTGTCGTACTATTGGCACCTTGTGAAAGGGTTCGTGACCCTCGCCAAACCACTACACTATCTTACAAAAAAGGAGAAACCTTTCACATGGACTGAAGACTGCCTGCAGGCCTTCCTCGCCCTCAAGGACAAGTTGATCACAGCCCCTAGAGTGGCATTTCCCAACTATACCCTCCCCTTCCGCTTGTACACTGACATGTCACTAGTGGGAATTGGTACCATCCTGGCCCAAGTACAAGACGGCTGGGAACGTATCATCACCTGTGCCAGCTGCACCTTGAATCAGGCGGAGCGGAACTATGCCGCTACCAGGTGAGAGTGCTTAGGCATTATATGGGCACTTGAATATTTCCAGTCCTACCTAGGAGGGACCCACATCAACGTTATCACAGATTACCAATCCCTTCAGTGGTTGCACCAGTCGGACACCAAAAATGCACAAATGATGCGTTGGAGAGAAACTCATGAAGAGTTTAATTTCAGCATCGGATACCAGCCCACACTAGTGCCGACGCTCTCTCTCTTCTCCCTGTCAACGCCATCCAGACCGTGCCCACCCTCGTACAGCGCTGGGAAGCCCGGGACCGCCCCAGTTGGATGCCCGCCCAAGTTTTCTCTAAACTACAGTGTCACGGTGATTACCTATACACCCACTCTGGCCACATTGCCCTATACCCCAACACCACCCTTGACACCCTCACGCACCTCCACGCCAATAACAGCATCCACCTCGGTGCCAAAAAGCTCCTCCAGATTTTTAATGACATCTTTTGGTCCCCAAACCCTTCCAAACTCGCGCAGCAAGCTGTACAGTATTCGTCAAAATTTTCGAGCGCCTACCGCCGGGCGCGCAATACTTATGGCCAAAAAAGAATCACCCATTTCTGGGGGTAAAAATTGAGCCACAAGTTTGCGGCGCTAGCATGACATCACGGTAGCCTGAGGCCTTCCGAAGTGCTGGTTGGTTCCCGCCTCAGTCGCCCATGGGCTGCCTGAGAAAGAGGAACTCCGCCGTGTCTCCCTTTCAAATTGCACCATTTTTTACTGAGTGTCCCGCAGTGTTTTGGCCTTCACAACTTTGTTATGGCACCTACCCGTGAACTATCGGGTGAAATCATATCCCAGATCATTGCTCTAAAGGAGGCAGGCCACCAGACAAAGGAAATTAGTGAATTGGTTGGTGTGGCTTGATCGACAGTGCGTCGTTGGTGTTTGCGGTTTTGAGTGGAAAACAGTGGTGAAGTTCCCACAAAGAAACCGCGGTCTGGTAGGCTTAGGAAAACTTCCCCAAGGTCTGTTAATGTTTTAAAACGTGCAGTGGAGTTTAATCCTCGTGTGAGTGTAAGGAAAATAAAGGAGAGCAACCCGGAAGTGTTTGGTGAGGTGTCTGTGAGAACAGTGTCTCGTAGGGTCCATGAACTTGGTTACACAAGTCACAGGCCTGTGAGAAAGCCTCTTCTTACCAAGAGCCAGCGAATTCGTAGGCTTGCCTTTGCTAATAAATATCTAAACTGGGGTGAGGAGCAATGGTTGTCAGTGTTGTGGTCTGATGAGGCAACGTTTAGTGTCACCTGTAACAGAGGACCACGTGTGTATTGACGCAAAGGTAGTGACCCACTTGACCCACGGTATGTAGAAAGCACAGTTAAACTTCCTGATTCACTCATGGTATGGGCTTGTTTCTCTGATCAAGGTTTGGGGAAGCTTGTTGTGCTTCCCAAGAACGTTAGAGTGAATCAGGATGTTTACCTGGAGCTTCTGTGTGATCATTTACCAGATTCCTTCGAGCTAACAGGTGCACGAGTGTTTCAGCAGGACGGTGCACCTGCTCACAAGGCCAAATCGGTCACCAATTGGCTTCGTGACTGCGAGGTATTATTCATGAAAGACTGGCCAGGAAATAGCCCAGACCTCAACCCGATTGAAAACCTGTGGTACCTTGTAAAGAAGAGTCTCCAAGGGAAGGACGTGAGCTCTCTGCCTAAGCTGGAAGCCGCCATTCGTGACTCCTGGGACAAAATACCCCTCCAGCACCTCAGGAGCCTTGCCCTTTCACTTCCAAGACGTCTCAGGTCCGTGAAGAAATGTAAAGGCTACCCTACGAAGCACGAAAGGTAAATAAAATGCATTATTTATATGTTTTTTCAATGTTGAAAGGTTTATTTCTTAGGAGGGACCCAGGGCGCTCGATACTTCTGACGAGCACTGTACAGTCCTGCCAAGCGTGTGCCCTGGGAAAGGTTACCACTAGAACGCCGGGACCATCTGGTCACATCCTAGCCAGCAAACCCTGGCAACTACTATCCGTGGATGTCGTTGGCCCCCTCCCACCTAAACTGGGCTACAAAGTACATAATCACATTCGTGGACACATATTCAAGTTCTTGATCGTGTGTCCGGCAAAAGAACATCACGCCCTCGCCTTCGCAGATGCCCTGACTCGTCGTGTGTTCCTGTATTTCGCCATCCTCCAGGCCCTCCACTTTAACGATACCCCGGAATTCATAGGATGAATCTGGGCCAAACTATCCACCCTCTTCAGGTACAACATCTCACACTCCTCACCGTACATGCCCCAAGGAAATGGCATTTGTGAGCGGAGCCACCGCATCTTAATTAACCAAGTGCAGACCAGGATCCAAGCCACGCAAAGGGACGACTGGCTGGCCCACATCAAAATAGTGCAGTGGGGCATGAACACCTGCCCCTGCGAGGATGGAATTACACCCCATGATCAGTTATTCGGTGGGGCATCTCTGCTCCTGCCTCTCCGACACCACTTGCAAGCACCTGCCAACCCCACCTCCTCCGACCCTCTTCACCACCTCAAATGCAAACTTCACCACCCACAATCTACACAAGACCTGGCCCCAGACACCAAGACTACCAACCCCTACAAATTGGGCTATTTCATCATGGTTGCCACGCTCCCAACACCACAAAAACTAGCTCCCCGCTACACAGGCCCCTACGAGATAGTAAACGTCCTCAACCCATAGCAGGTCACAGTTCAGTACCACAACACCACCCGCACCTACAGGAATCGCCATGTACACCGCTTCCAGGCCCCTCCCACACCACCACGCTACCTATACCACCCGCCAGATTTACCCCCCACCTCCCCACCAGACTCTGATGACTCCTACTCCTGCTTCCTCTCCCTGTTCCTATCCTCACCCAGCACCCCTGCCACAACCACCACCCCCACCCCAGACACATCCCCCCGCCCCTCTCTCACACCTCACTCACCTGTAACCTCATCACCACGCTCCACTCCCACCACGCCGCCACCCTCGAGGCCCACACCACGCAGCCACCCAACTCCCCCGCGCCTGGCTCCCCCCCCATCCACCGCCTCCTCGCCTACAGTCACCTGCAAACTGCATCGACCCCAACGACAACCGCCCCTGCAGCCGAGGCCAACACCAAACCCCCTGGCACCCCTCTGCCACGCCCGCCCTCGCTGCTGCCTCCCCGCACCACCACGCCGCCCACACGCACACCCATAGTCCCTCCATCACCACCTACACCCGTATTCACCACCACCCGCACCAGATCGGGCTGTTTGTCCCGCCCTCCAGCCAGATACACCCGCACCCCCTCCCCACCATCAACCCCTTCCCCTAACACTGCCCCCCTCACCCTCAAACTCCATCATGCCATGTGGGACATCCCAATCGCCCACCCCACTAAGTCGCCCTAACCAGGGGCGGCCTCTTAAAAGCAAGTCAGCCTCACCTGTTTCCAGTCTACAGTCAGACACCGTCCATTGCGCCCTTCCACCTCCACCACCCGAGATGAAGATAAAACACGTTTTTTGGGTCCCAACCATCGGACGCAAGCGCTGCCTCGGTGGCACCACACAGTTCCTCCACCTTCTGTGGTGCACATCCCTGCCATCCACCCTCACTGAGGTGTACTCCCTGCATCAGCAGCCCAACCAGCCAATGCTTCACTGGACTACCCTCCTATACCACCTTTACCCCTCGCACCGCACCCCCGTGGTTGACCTATGCCAACTCCAGTTACAGGGACGTGACTTCCACCCCCGCAACGGTGGTGAAATACCTGCTCAGCGGAGTGAGCCAGACACCACCAACCCAGGAGGAGGGTACAGGGAGGTGACCCCCACCCCACAAGATGACGGGGAGGCTCTTCTACCTGCCGCACCTTCCATGCAGGAACGTAACATCTCCCCCATAACCCGACGCCCCTCTTCCTTGCAGCCAGACCACCGGGCAATACACAGTCCGAGTGCACTACACTCCGGCGGAAGAAGCACTCACCAGAATCGGGGTGGGACTTGCAATCATCTAGTCCCAAGCAAGCCCTCGGATGCTGTATCCACCGGATTGGCCTTCACAAGAGAAGAGGAATCCACTGGAGCCTCCAATCTTGCTATACCCCAAGGGAGCAGTGCACAGTAATGTCCGCTGGACCTACTGTGGGTGGGGTGACTGCTGGTTCTCCTCCCTCTGCCACCCACCTTCGGGAGCCAGCACCTTGGCACGTCCCATAGACGACCTTCACTGGTTCTCCCCAGGACGGAGGCGGGCCCAGAGGTAGACTCCGCCAGAGCTACCTAAGCGGGACAGACTGCCAGTCATCTCCCAAGCTGCCCCAGCCCCGACGGCAGGAGGACAGAGTCTGCTGGACCTGTGGCGTTAGCCAGGAGAGCCCGCCTGGCCTCCCCCTCCCGTTGTCCCCGGGTTTAGCGGCACCTGTGGGAGTGACCTCCAGACCTCCTCCCACCTCTGTCCCGAGTAGGAACCTAGACAGTGCCCGTCGGGTGTGCCTGGCCGAAGGAGAGCCCACCGGGTCTCCCTCTCGCTCCCCGGTCCGGAGTTCTGGCAGGGACTGTCAGGCCCACCAAGCAGGGGAACAAGCCACCGGTCGCTCCCCCTCCATGACCCTTGGGGTTCCTGCTGAGCGTGATGCCCCTTGCTCAGTCCATCCCTCCTGCGGTGGAGCGAGGTGCCTCTCTCCCCGCCCCTCTCCTCTGGAGAGTGGGAACTGCTCCCCTGCAGGAACCCCGCCAGAGACCAGCTAGGACGAGACGAACCCAAGGCCAGGTGTCCTGTCACTGAGGCTCCACCCCCGCCCCCAACAGGCGCCGCCGGACTCCCCCAGAGTGAGTGGCCGCAGACCACCTTTGCTGGCCTCTTCCCTCAGGCAAGACCACAGCCCCCAGAGAAAGCAAGCCACCTCTACCACCCACCACAGCTGCTGGGCCCCTCCTGATGCAGGTGGCCGCAGCCAACCCCTGACAGCCGTCCCTCCCGGACGGGACCGCGGCCC